>NW_004524591.1:21604131-21605470 GCF_000260255.1 Octodon degus | reverse complement strand
GCGCTCATGAAGCCCAGTAGGAAACTCTCTCATCTTTCCTGTAAGAAGCTCACCCTCCAAGTTCTGGCATAGGGCTCTGCGCAGAGCTCCAACTTTCTCCTCTCATTGCTCAGCATCCCTGGCTGGGCAGGGACACCCCTAGAGTTCCTCAGTAGGAGGGGCCAGGTGGGGCACTCAGGTTGCAGAGGAAGGTCAGAGGATTTGCCTACAAGCTCTATTTAGAAAGCAGGCACATAGCTTTCACTAGATTATATATTCTTCTGGTTTGGGATTGGCAGTACAGGCTAAGTCAGTTGTATGTCATCTTTGCCAGTGCTTTCCAGGATCTTTTCTTGTATTTCTTTTACCATGCAAGCAATGACAGAGGGTACCTTTGATGTCGGGTTTGTTTTTTTTTTAAATAATTTTATTGAGAAACAAATAGCAATGAGACTGTTTCAAAACAGATTACTAGCACAGTTTCAATAATTAAGACATTGCATATTGTTGTCTTAATGGTTATTCACTGTACAAGATGCAGACTTGATATCCTGTCCACAAACACTATTCAAACAAATCTCTCTATTCGTTGAATTAAGAGAATGCCGCTGTATATCTATCCTAACTATATTGAATATACAGATATAAAATGGTCATTCATTTTATCCCTCTTTTTTGTTTAGTTTTATCAGAGAAGGGTATTACATTATCATTTAAATATTATACGTGCATGAATTCAGCAAAATATTTCATTATAGTCCAGTAGTCCATAAAAGTAGAGGGTTATCTTTCAGACTGGCAATGTCCAAAGTTGTTGACTTGAGCCTTCTACAGCTCAGCATATTAATATGGCTTTACTATTTATACTTTGTTTTTATATTTTTCTACTGGATGGCTAATACCAAGATAAAGCAAGCCCTCTCTATAACAAGAAATGTAACTTTCGTATCTGATAAGGTCCGTCAAATCCCCTCAGGATTTAACCTGCAACACTGTATCGTAGTTCATAAATACTTTGTCAGTGTTGGCCATGTGGATGAGTCACTGCCATTGCTTGACCAGTTTACTCTCTGTGAAAGCCTGAGAGAATGTTTTCTCTCCATGTGACTCTCCTTAGGCACACTCTACATCATCGACCACTTTCCTCTGTGGCCCCATAATTTCTTTGATCAGAAAATCTGGGATACAACTGAGTTATATGATGTTACAGTACAGGTTCTCTTATGCCCTGAGTCTTCACTGACCTTACAAGCCTAGGGCCAAAATGTTGGCTATCCTTGCAGCCCTTCTTTTTCTCTAATTTTTGGCCTGAAAATTTAGCTTGTCAACTCTCCAGAAGAGAAGCTTATTATTATTACCC
>NW_004524591.1:21603152-21604031 GCF_000260255.1 Octodon degus | reverse complement strand
AAAAAAATTTTAAAAATAAAAAAATAGGAATAAACAGTTACATATTTTTACACAGAAATTTAGAAATCTAACCATACACAGTATGGTAGCAGGATAGTCCTGTGACTTTTTTTTTTCTTATCTCTTGTTTTCATTTATTACCCTTTTATTTTTTTAAACAAACATTTAATTGAGAGACAGAATGGCAGTAATTGGTATGTCATGACAAGCAGTATGTATTTAGAAGACCAGAATGACAGACATTCTAAGCATGACCCGACTATTACACATTGCTTTCTTCAGTGCATTTGCTTAGTTCACAGGTATCAGCATATATGGTTAGTCAGGGTGGGAATCCTACCAGTTAACTGCTAGTTTCAATAACATGCTGAAGATTCTCAGGATCATTGCCTTATGCAGAGTATTCATATAAATGTATGGCTTTGCCCCTATCATGTTTCTTAGCTTTTCTCCTTGCCCTCTCTTCGTTGTCTAATCCTCAAGTTCTTGCTTTCCATTTAGTTGTGTTATACCTTTCTATTTTTATTTCTTCTTTTGAGTTTTTATATTAGGGAGACTATAAGATTTTACACATGTGGGTCCAGTTTATTGTACTTATAAGTATACCTTCAAGTGGCACACACTTAAATATAAAGGCTTTGAGCTTATCACTCTTTATAGCTGAGTAATACTCCATTGTATAAAAATACCTCATCTTTTTCATTCATTCCTCAGGTGACAGGCACCCTGGTTGCTTCCAAGATTTGGCTATAACAAAGTGTGCTGCTATAAACATAGGTATGAATATATAACTATGATATGATGTTTTTAGTTCCTCAGGGAAAATTCCCTGTAGGAGGATAGCTGGTTTGAATGGGATTTCCAGTCCTAGTTTTTAAG
>NW_004524591.1:21599516-21602841 GCF_000260255.1 Octodon degus | reverse complement strand
TATTGCTTAATCTTAATTTTTGTTCTAAGATTTATACTGTATCTTTGACTTACAATTTATTTAAAAGACATTGTATGATATCTTCTAGTATTAGAAACTTTAAAAAGTATATTTCCATTTTCTGTTGACTTAAAAAAAAGAGGTTTGTACCTATAAAATAAATAAATTAAAAAAAAAAGAAAGAAAGAAAGTAACCTGACGGTGAAGCTCAGGTTGGTACCGACGACTCTGGGAGTCCTGACCCAGTTGGGGCACTGGTCAGTTGCCAGTTTGCAGTGAAAGCCTCCTTGTTCCTTTGCCTTTTGGCCTCTTTTGTGGGGGCTTATCTCTGCTCCCTGTCATCTGCTGCTATACCAGGAAAGAGAGGAGGAGGTAATCTTGCTTTAATGGGGGTGGGAAGTCCTTGCTCTGCTGTTGGATTAGACCTACGGGATTTCCTGAGAGAGGGTTGGTGATCCCAGAGCTCAGGAGACCTACAGCCTGTTCCTCAGGTGAGGTTCTGACTAGCTGCCTAGGAAGGTGTCCCGTGGCTCCATGTGTGGGGCACTGCAGAAATGCCAGCATGGTGGACTCAGGTAGAGTGAAGCTCTGAGACCCTACACTCTGGGAATGGTGTGGAAGAGACAATTTATGGTGCCCAGTTTGGTTGGGAGCATAGAGGATTCAGAGCAGGTAGCTGACACTTGAAGCCAACAGACTTGTGAAGCTACCACCAGGCACAGCCCCACGCATCATCTTGCATGCATGGAAACTTTATAGCAGACTTTATAGCAAGGTTAAACTGCCAGTTTATATTATGGATATTGGCTTGAAGGTTTTTTTAAATTTATTTTTAAGTAACTTTTTAATCTTATAAAAATAAAATAAAATTTCATACCAAAATAATAAAAGAATAACAATAATACACTGTGTATCATAATTATAAAAATAGTTACTCATAGTATAAGCCATAGACAAAAAAAAAGCTGGATACAAATTGAAAAAAAATAGGACAACTTGGAGAATAAGGCAAACATTAAACCACAGTGCCCCATGACAGGCAGATGGTCAACAGTATTTGGGAAATTTAAACCTTACTATTTTTTCTATTCTTACAAAATAGAAACAAACAGAAAATAGCAAAAAACTTTCTTCTGATGTTCTAAAGTCACCTGCTTGTCTATTTTAAAATATACCTTGACCTCCCTAGACTAAGCCATAATGGGGTAAGAATCATTAGTTAGAGGGATTAAGCACGTAACACATGAGCATTCGGGGCTAGCTGAAAGAAAAGGTATCAACTTACTTATACTTTCAAGATTGCTTGGCTCCTGACATACATATATCTGGGTCATCTGGAGTTCTACCTTGGGACCTGTCACAAGACAGGGGAAGGGCAGGAGGAATCCCAAGTGAGAGAGGGACAGCTCAAGGTTGAGTGAGTCCCCTGCTGTGCAAATTTCCTCCATCAGATAAGTTTAAAACCTCAAAAAGGTGGGACTGTATGAGAAAATAAGAGGCATTTTGTCCTGTTTCATTTTTAAAATGTATTTTGTAATCAAAATGTCTGTAGGCAGCAATTTAGCCTGGAGATAGTGGCCATTGAAAATTGTATTGAATAGCCGGCCTCAAATCTGATTACATGAATAATGGTCTAATAAAGCATTCCTATTATCTGCCACCCACTTTAGTTCGCAAAAGGGCAATAACCCCTTAGGCAAGAAGAGAAGTCTGATGGAAATTCTGTTTTCTACAGTATCCTATTGTACTGCTTCGTGAGGTAGGAAACTCGCTGGATTGCTGTGAGCTAGGAAAACAGTGTGGCAAGGGTTGTGACAGACAAAGAGGGCCTCTGTTTTCCTTGACAGTGCCTTTTGGAGTGAAATGTGGGTGTAGATATTAAATTGGGATAATATTCTCTTTATAAATACTAATTACATAAGAATAGCTTAAGCTTTTCATTATTTATAGACTGTTCTTTTGTGACTACTAAAGGTTAACAGTGGTTCAAATGTTTTGACTAGTATCTTTTTCTGGGTCAACTCAAGTAGAACTCTTTTGGTAAATGTAAGATGACTACTTTTTGGGAGCACAAGAAAAGATAGTTATGTTGAAACTAAAAGAAAAAGAAAGAAGGTGAAAGAGGAAAGCAAAGGAAAAAGAAGAAAAAAATCAGTGTTGGAGTGTTGTTCAGATTACCACAACGGCTCCTCTCTTGTCTCTCTGGCTTCACATCACGCACCCTGAATCACCTACCCAGAAGAAAGACAGACTAATTTTCAGATGTACACCTCATACCCTTTCTGCTTCAAACCTTCCTGTAGCTGCGTGTTGCATTCTAAGTAAAACCCAGAGTCCCCACCACAGCTTATCAGACAGCTGTAGTTTGAATCTGAGCATCTTTCAGATCCTGAGTTAAAGGCTTAGTCTCCAGCCTGTGGTGCTACTGGGAGGTCATGGGCCTGGAGGGTGGGGGCCCAGCCAAAAGAGGTTAGCCTATGGGAGTGTGCCTTGAAGTGGACACTGCCACCCACGCCCCTGCTTCTCTCTTTTTGCTTCCTGGCTACCACAAGGAAAACAGTTTTCCTCTACCATGTGAAGTTGGCATGTACACTGCCTTGCCACTAGCCCAGAGGCAGGCTCAAGGAGCTGTGGATGGGAAGCCCTGAAACTGTGGACCAAAGTCAATGTACAGCATACAGCATATCTGATGCGACCCCTAATTCTTCAACTGGCTTCATTCAGCCTTACTGATTTCCTCTCTGTTGTGTGAATGGGAGCCCCTGCTCAGGCACTTGTTCTTGTTGTTTCCCCCCTGGAAACATCTTGCCTTTTGCTACTTATGTGGTCATCTTCTTATTTTTAGTACTTCATTGAGATATAATTTACATATAATATGATTAAAGTATAATTTTTTTGGTTTACCATATATTTACAGATTTGTTCAACCATCAAATTTTGTAATATCTTTATCCTTCCCAAAAGAAACCTTGTACCCATAGCTACACTTCATTTACCAATTTACCCACTACCTTCATCAATCCTAAACAATGGCTAAATTACTTCCTGACTGTAGGTTTAACAATATTGAAAATTGTACATGAATGGGATCATAAAATGTGTAACCCTTTTGTGTCTAGCTTCTTCTACTTAGTATACTGTTTTTGTGGTTTATCCATGTTGAAATGATACAGGGAACCTCCAAATGACACAGGCAGAAAAACTGATCTCTCAGCCTAAAAGTTACCTGGGATGAGTTCATGTTCTCCAAAACCAATGAATGAATTTTAGGAACAAACAGAGGTTATGAGCAGAATTATTGAGGGAAAGAAAACTTTTGTCAGAG
>NW_004524591.1:21596024-21599416 GCF_000260255.1 Octodon degus | reverse complement strand
CTCCTACTTTCTCTTCCAGGAGATTTAGTATTTCTATTTTAATGTTTGGATCTTTAATCCATTTTGACTTTAGCTTGGTTCATGGTGATAGAAGCTTTTGATGTCAGTTTTGAATACATATCTACAACAAGAACGAGGGCTTATCTGATGCAATCTCTCCAACTTGATCACACATAACTTCCCAAACAGTTTTCTCTATTCTCCATGTTCATTCTTGTTTCATGGACATGGTATACTGAAAAGGAGGTCACATGATTTGAAATTATAAAGAACTGAGCTTAAGCTTTGTATCTTCTGTCCACTCTATTAGTGGCCATGGACAGTTTAATTTATGGGATTATTTCCTACCTATAAAATGGTTAGATTATCTACATTGAATAATATAATAATATATTATACTATATAAAATTGTGCTTACTTCAGTAGTACATATACTATAATATAAAATTATTTTCTACCTATGAATGGCTTGCAAAGTCATAATGATTTTTAAGTGAAATAACACTTTCAGGGTGTTTGATATTGGACTTCACCCATTGCTGGTACCGAATAAATACTCATTTTCTTCATTTATTTTTAAACTTCATGTTTTGTTCTTACTTTCCATCTAGCCACAAACTCAAGTTTAATTCTGACAAATAAGAATCTCCAGGATCAACTTATAGAATTGCATACTTAGATACTCAACAGAACCTTGAAAATTATTTGTGTGCATACCTGGTCAGAGGGTGTAGCTTTATAACTACTCAAGTGCAATCTTTAATAAATAGAAGGTGGTAAGAGACTTTTGCTACCAGTTAGGATCTAGAAAATGACAAGATTCTGATCCTGAGAATAGAGTTTGCTTTAAAAACCATAGTGCTTTTCACCCAGCATAGAGTTGATGAGACAAAATCCAAGCCATCTAAATTAGAAGCTAACTCTTCTAGGAGAGAAAAGATTGACAGCTATCTTCATCTTTGGCAGAGCAAAAGGAGAAGGAAGGGCCCATTCCAGACAAAGATCAGGAGAATAATAAGTATCTGAGTGTCAGCTGGGGTGATGATTTTGAGTCCTGAAGAGGAATGGACAGAAAGAGTCTATACCTACTTGCTATTGTTTTCCCCGAAGTCTTTATTGAATGCAACAAGGTAGATGGTATGCTACAGAACCAAGGCAGGGCTCCAGGAACAGATAAACATACTTTTCCAGAGACCCTTGTCACCCTTTTAAGTTAAATGTGGTGGCCATAGAAGGCTACATCCAGGCTAGTAGTGCTAAGGAGAGCTCCTGGGCCCCTAAGGGGCTTTTTATTTTAATTTTATGATGCTTTTATTAAGATGTCTTTTGTTGTACAGAAAAAAGTCAATTGTGAACTATTTTGATATATGGTTTGTCTGATGTGCTGTTAAAACAAGTTTTCAGGGCCAGCGAGATAACTCAGTGGTCTAAAATACCTGCTTAGGCAAGCTTAGGCAAGCACACAGGGACACAGTTTGACCCCTGACACCACATGCTGTGCCAGCCCCACCTCCAGGGTGGGCTGAGCTGGCCACAAAAAAAAGTTTTCATACTAAGGCTTTAAATTTTTCAGGGCTATATTTGGATCATTGGATTTAAGTACAGACAATATAATCTGGACTTTAGCCAGAAATTTATGTGAGAGTTAATTCTGATTGAAATCTACATCAGGACTCGAAGAGCAAGATCCACTTTGGGCCCTAGGAATGTATCCAAGAGATGATGGCACTGACTTTCTATGAGAATTTATACCTGCAAACAAATCTGGAAAAAAAAAAACCCAGAGTCCAGCCTCATAACTGTTGTGTTCAAGGCTATACTACCTTGGCCTAGGACCAGAAAGCCATAACTGCAAAACCACTGGGATCACCAACTGACCACATCTTCATAGCTTTGAAACTGATGAGAGAAAGCTGGAACAGAGTTCAGTACCTCTGACAACTGAGTCTGTGGTTGCACCTGCCCCCTGCCAAGCACGCAGGGCTCTCACAGAGATCACACTCTACTGAAAGAAAAAAGCAAGTTTATTTTATTTACTTGCAGATTCTCAGCTGAGGGGAGGTTGAGAAATGTCTTCTACTCCCACCCTCCTTAGTGTTTTGATGGACAGGGAAACACATCAGAAGGAGGCAGTAACGAATGCAGAGCCTCACGCAGCTACATGTAGCATGTATAAAAGTACAGGTTTGCCTTGCCTTTTAAATTCTCAATTCAGCTGCCACTGGTTTTTTGTTGTTGTTATTTTTTTTACATGGATAAGTGATAGCACAAGTGGTGTTTGCTGAGAAGTACATTCTTCGCGCACTGATTCACACTGATTTTTCTGCCACAGAAGTTTCTGCAACTGTGTGCTCCTGTTCCTGGACTCTACTCAGGTTCACTAGCCAATTTTTGTACCCTTGAACCATCACTGAACTATATTGATTAACCTAACTTCTTTTTTTATTAACTGGTCTTTATGTTTTCCTTGAGGGGAAACAAGAATATATCTAGCAAGATATGTTCTCCTGATCTTCATTTACTTCAGGAATGCTTTAAGACTTGGGGAAAAGAGAAGGATTTTTGCTATTCTCTCTTCTATTGCCCATTATGTAGATTCCCAAATACTTAGAAAAATTAAAAGCATTTTACAGGGAATTGCTATATACCTACCATCCAGATTTTAATCTTACTATATTACTTTGTTTTATTTTATAATTATCTCTTTATTTGCCTCTAATCCTCTTATCAATGTGCATGGTTTCCACACATTTCCCAGTGGGTATAGCCAACAACAGGAGAAGCTAACGTATGATGAAAAAAGTCAGAGGAAAAGCTGGCTAAATAGCTCAGTGAATTAAAGTGCCTCCAAGCAGGCACAGGGGCCAGGGGATTGATCCCCAGCTCTGCTGTGCTGGCCCTGCCCCCTGGTGCTCTGAGATGGCAATTGAGCCTGAGCGTGCCTGTAATCCCAGCTCATGGGAGGCAGTAAACAGGTGGATCACTACAAATTGGATCTAGTAGCAAGACCCTGAACATCCTGTAGACCTTTCCCTAAAATACAAAAAAAAAAAAAAAAAGTGTCAAAGCAGAGTACACTGTAGGGCTGGCTGGAAAAAAATAACAAGAGAATTCCAGGATGATTGGAAAGTTCTTAATTTAAGTTTTAAGGTTGTATGTGTTGTGTGTTTAGCTGTATGTTTTTTAAAGCTATAAATATGTAATAAACTCTTTTGAATAAAATGCATGCTCCTAACCCCAGCCAGTTTTCTGGATTTTCTTTCACTTGCCCAAGACATTCCCTCATGTTTTTGCCCTACATGGACACCATTGTTTAATGCTGGAATGTTTTTCACAAAAAATGTTCTCTCTCTCTCTCTCTCTCTCTCTCTCTCTCTCTCTCTCTCTCTCTC
>NW_004524591.1:21580738-21585749 GCF_000260255.1 Octodon degus | reverse complement strand
GAGAGAGAGAGAAGGGGGCCCTGAGAGGGTTGTCCCCAGGAAGTTACCTCTTCCAGGGACTCTTGTAGAGGAAAACCATGTGGTAAGGTGGGTGTAAGGTGATAGAGAAGACATAGGAACTCGCTTAGGTGGGCATGAGATGGGACAAAACTATGGTCAACTAATGAGATTACAAGTACCATTGCTCAGGTAAAATTGATTAAATCCAGTACCAAATGGGGAAGCAAATCCCATAGCAAGCAGGCATGAATATGGAACAGGCTTTCTTCCTATTGGAGTTTGGGCTAGTGATTCGTTTGGGCTCTTTCAAGGTGATTGATACCTATTTAGAATATCAATCTGTGATGCCCATCCCTAGGGAAGTATGTAGCTGTGTTTTCTCTTTTGTCTTGGTCTTGAGGTGTGGCCCATATGGGAGTGTGTGCCTCTTCCAAGTTGCAAAATCACCTTGTCTTCCATCTTGTCCTTCAGGGCCTGGCCCTGTCTAACTGCCTATAATATTTCTGTCTATTTCAGCTGCATACAACAGTAGTAGGTCAGTACTTCATTCTTTTTTATTGCTGAAGCATACTCTTTTGAGGGCTAATGTCTCCTCACCAGTGATGTGTTGTCACTCTAGATTGTGTGTCTGATCCTGCCTTATGACTACAAGAGAGAGAAAAATCAAAGAAATGTGTGTCAGTGAGTTGATTCGATGTCAGTAGTCACCATCTACTTCTAGTAGGACCACACTTTGTGCCCCAGTGTTTTACTACCTAGGTTTCTCCTATAAGCAGATTCTACCTTAGAACCCTGCTCTAAAATCTATGTTCTCATCCTCCAGCCCTTCAACCAAATGCCTTTGTGGACTTTTATCTTTTACTCCTACTAGGTCAGGGGGTCTTTGTTCTTTGTGTTTTCGGTGAATGCCATCTGCTCCAACCCTAGACCCCAAGTCTAGATCCCTGCAACACCTTGCTATGACAATTTCTACTGTTTTGCTCTCTATATATTGTCTCGTGCAAGTACTTCTGCACTGTGTCAAGCTAGAAGTTCTGACAGACTCATTTTTAGAACTACCATGGCTTCTCTTATTGAAAACTAAAACTCTGGATATTTAATTATACTTCTTTGACTAATGGCTCAGGTAGGGACAACCCCTCAAAAAAAGATTTTCAAATATAAAATCCAATAATAAGGAGGGTTGACTGTATGTGTGAGTCAATTTCTTGACTTTTTTCTGTCCTAATAATCACCTTGTGTTTTTGCCTATCATGTTGTCTTAATTATTGTAGCTTTATACAAAGTCTTGAAATCAAGGACTTTGATTCCTTTTTTTGATTGTCCTTACTTAAAATAGTCTTTGCCATTGTAGTTCCTTTTTTTTTTTCCTTTGTAAATTTCAGAAAAATGATTGTCAGTTTCCTTTAAAACACTATTTGCATATTTTATTGTACCTGAATTCACTCAGACACAGGGTAGATCTGGATATACAGTGCATTACATATTATTAATATGGATTCTTCCAATCTATGAACATATTACCTTTTTCCAATTATTTAAGTCATTTTATTTTAATCACCAAACTTTCATAATTCATTCTCTCTCTCTCTCTCTCTCTCTCTCTCTCTCTCTCTCTCTCTCTCTCTCGCTCTCGCTCTCTTTCTCTTTTTTACATTGTTTCCTTCATGGTTTATCTCCTCAGTCATTGCCCAAAGGACTCTGAGAAGTTGTAGGAATATGCACAAACAGGAACGAGGCCCAGTTTCTTCTCCAACGTTGTGGAAAGGGACAATACATCACGGGGCAGAGCCTGTGCTCCCCTAGGCCACCAGGACAGAGCCCAGGGAGAGTGAACTCCCAGGTACAATTTTTGATAAAAAGTTTCCAGATATATTTTAGGCTTATATCTAAAAATTTTAAATTTTTGCTGGAATTCTTTTCAATATTTATCGGTAATATGTACACATAGAGCTTTCATACTTTGACACTATATTCTTCCATCTTACTAAACTTATCCTTTTAGTAGCTCTTTCATGGATTCTTTGGTATTTTCTATGTAGGTAATAATATCATTTGCAAACAGGGAATTTTATGTTTTTATGGTCTGTTTACCTCCCATTCATGCTTCCTGCTTTCTTGAGCTATGTAGAATGTCCAGTAAAATATTGAACAGAGGTAAGAGTGGCTCCCCTTGCCTTGTTTCTTCTCTGAAGGATCCACTGTCTATGAATTTTACCATTAATGATAGTGCCAGTTGTAGTCCTTTATCATTTGGTAGTAGTTCTTTTAATCCCAATTTATATAGAGATTTAGAATGTACATTTTATCAGATGCTTCTTCTGAACTTGTTGAGATGATTATATTTGTTTCCTTTATCCTATTGTCTTTTAATGTAATGAGTTGTGTTAATTTATTTTTAAAAAATTTCCCAACCTATTATTATCAATATAAATCCTGCTTTTTCATGATTTACTATTCTTTTTATCTAATAAAAACATAGGTTATTAATATACTCAAGCGTATTTGTTCTTACATTCATGAGGGACATCCATTGGGGATTTTTCTTGGTATATTAAAAACAAACTAACTAAAAGAGTGGTAACAGGAAATAGGAAGGCAGATCTTTTGCAAGTGGGAGGGAGAGCCAGAGACAGAAAGACAAAGGGCAGAGGGGAGTAAAAGGGGAATAAAAAGAATTAAGATATGTTAAGTGCATATCTCTTCCCCTAAGATGATTAGAAACATCATGCACTGCAAATATGTACTAATAAAAAATTAAAACAAGATTATGTTTTGGTGGGTATGTCATAAAATCAATGTACAAAATTAATAGTCTACATCTACACAAAACAAACAAAATCCAATATTTTTCTCCCAAACCCTGATTCTTCTGGAAGAGGTGAAATGTGTTGTTCCTTGTATTTCAGTGTACTTCATTGTTCTATTCTCTCAGATCTTCCAGAGGTTTACAAAAATTACAGCCTTCATGTTGTTTCTCTTCATTGTTAAGAGCAGTAACACTCATTCCAGCTTTTTAGATTCTAAGACAAGGAGATCTCTGGAAATGTGGTCTCTAACGTAGCAATGTGTGTTTGAATGCAGTCGCTGCAGGACAAACGGAGTCTCAATCCAGAAAATAACTTCCTCCATCATCTCCTCTCTACTCCATCCAGAAGTCTAGAGCTATGAAGAAGATAAAGTGGGGTAAGTGGATAGAGACCATGAAGAGGTGTGTCTAGGAAAGCCCTATTTGGATAGGGTTGTGGTATAGCTTGGATATGAAACACCACCCAAAAGCCAATGTCCCAATTTGGCATGAGGAGGAGGTGATGGAAACTTTGTAAGGCAGGGCTTAGTGGGAACATCTCCTTAGGTCCTGGGAACATGATTTGAAGAAGATTGGGGCATTGTAGCTCTCTCTCTCTCTCTCTCTCTCTCTCTCTCTCTCTCTCTCTCTCTCTGCAACTGTCTCTGTGTGTGTCTCTGTCTCTGTTTCTCTCTGTCTCTGTTTCTCTCTGTCTCTCTCTTTCCAACTTTAAAGAACACAGTTATACTCCACCACACATTTCCACCACGTTCTACCTTCCCCCAAACCAATGATACCAACTAATCATGGTCTGAACCTGCCAAAACTAAGAGCCAAAATAAGGCTTTCTTCCTTAGAAGTTGATTATCTCAGGTTTTCACTATAGTGTTGAGAAACTAATGTACTTGTCCAGCAAGGTTTCCTGAAGAAGCTACATTTGTATGGAGATCTGCTAGGGAAGGTGTCAGCTACCTGAACGTCTGTGAAAAGTTGAAAGAAAATCCAAAGTCCAAGGTGGGAACAGACACAAGAAGAGCACCTGATATTGAGAATGGCTTTATTGTGTTCAGGAAATGAAAAGATCCATGAACTTTATAACAAGGTGGGAGGTGGGACACAGAAACAGAGAAGTAGAGAGGTATGAAATGAAATCAGACGGAGATGCGGGGAGTTGAACTATGTGCAGGTCTGTTGATCTTGGAAAGGATTTGAGATTTAATCATAAATGTACTGAGAAGTCACTGGGGAGTTTTAAATAGAAGATCAATATGCCTGATTTATGTTCTTTAAAGACCAGTCTGGCTATTGAGTAGCAAGCAGATAAATTAGGGAATGAATTAAATACCATTATGGTACCCATTACACACATAAACGTCTGGTCAGGTGAAGGAGATTGAGCATTCCAAGACATCGAAGAGAAAATGTCCCTTCCAGCCATCTCTCAAGGATACCCATATTATCGAAAAGACTCAATTAATCTCTTTGAAAGCAAAGGTTCCTTTGAGAGGTGATTCCTGTTGGATGACATCCCATGCTGCTGGCAAGAATTTATAAAACATTCTTTCTTCAACCCATCCCATACCTGGAAACCGGGGGGAGGGGGGCAGGTACTGTTTCTTATTCATTGTAATATAAACAGCTGTATCTGCTTGCTGGGAGAGCCGGGTATAAGAGTCTGTGTTCCATACCTATGGCAATTGGAGCATCATTTTCTATTATGTTCTGTATTGTTCTGACAGACACATGATTAATTAGCACAATCAGCATCTCTCCTTGAAAACGGCCATGGATCAGTGTGTCTCCTCCATCATGTAATTGAATCAAGGCCCACACACCTGTTTCCACTTCCTTTAAACAAACACCTGCCTGATAATCAACACAAAAGCAATACTAAATCTCAACCTGCTTTCTGCATAAGTACATCTTCCAACCTGACCTAATCAATGCTGAAAGCTAGAAAAACACGGGCTTCAGAGATGACTACTGTCGGATCTATACCTGTAATTAAATTGTTTGCCACTGCAGTCCAGCTTGTGTTGCATCGCAGAGCTGGTTATGGCTATGTTGTACAGCGCCGCAGAATTTGGCTCTGGTCCAATCTGGGGTCATACCAATTGTGCGGTATGAGCCCTTAACCCTTTAACCTTGTTTCCCCATCTTTAAAAGGATGATGATGATAATAATAATAGTAATAATAATAATTAAAGTGCTTTTTAATATGTA
>NW_004524591.1:21576900-21580638 GCF_000260255.1 Octodon degus | reverse complement strand
AAATAAAATAAAATAAATCAAAATTATTATCTAGGACCAGGACCCCATTGATAGGAAATGGATAATCATTAAGAAGTGGGCCTATAAAGTTGGATAGCAAAAGCATTAGTTCCTACTTGCTACCTTTTTTTTTTTTCAGAACTGGGGATTGAACTCGGGCCCTTGTGCTTGCCAAGGAAGCGCTTATTCTACTGAGCCATCTCCCCCTGTCCCCCTACTCCCTACCTTTTACAAATTCCAAATAAATGATAATATAAATCTAAAAATCCAGTAGCTCATTAAAGTTTCTAGGAGGAAATGCAGGTGAATGTTTTACATCCTGTGAAAATTAAAATTGTTTTAAACTGATATAAACAAGAAAAAGGCTAGGAAAATTGGTAGTTTATATGTAAAGCTTAAAAACTGATATAACATAAGCACATTAACAAATCCAAAACTCAAGGTCAGCTTGTGACATAATATGACAGAGAAGAATCTCCTTAATATGTAAAGAGTTCTTGCATATCAAAGAGAAAGAGGTAGCATTTTCTCTCTGAAGAACTAAACATATGGATGACTAGATTCTGTAGAGAAGTAGTGCTCTTACTCTGCCACTCTGAAACCAGTGTTCTGGTCTGGAGACTCAGAACCCACTCAGTGGCTGCCAACCTCTTTTAATTTTCCCACCTCCAACACCATAAATCAATCAGAAAAAGGCAAATGGGCATCATAAGGTAATGATCCAGGAAGACTTGCTTCTAGTTAGCCTGCTTTGAGCTCTTGTGGGTCAAAAATTTCTGATCGAGGCCCACTTAAAGCCCCGCCCCCCATTATGAAGAGGTCCCATCCCTCTGCCTGTGTTTTGAATCTCTGCCAAGTACAAGTGATGATGGCTGCCTCTCGGGCATTAGCGAGCACTGAATAGGTCATTGCTTCTCTTTCTTATGTGAGCAACCTTCATTTGTGTCTACACTCTTAAACATACACTTAATAGGACTGTAGAGAAAATGAGCAATGAATTTGATTAGATAACTAACCATGAAAGAAGTAAGAGAGAAAGGGTGAAGGAAGAAGCAGGAGGAAGAGGAGGAGAAGCGATCAGAAGGGTACAAGTACTATAAATGAAAATATGTTTGAACTGACCAGTGTTAAGACAAATGGAAAGCAAATTCATCTGCCAGGTTAGCAAAGATGTAAGGGAATGGTCATGATGCAGGGTGAAGATACAGAACAAGGTCATTGTCGGTAAGTTTATGTTTTGCGTATATGCAGAGAGGAAGATTCCTTGGCAATATGGAAAGTTAACTACATATCATAATGGGGAATTAGAACAATTGGCAAGCAACTCATTAGAGTAGCTGTAACCAAGAAATCTGTCTGTGTTACTTTTACAACTGAGCATCGTGTGAATCGCCATGCGCTTTCTTTCTTTCTTTATTCCTACCTCATCATAGGGGTTTTCCTGGGTCTTATGACTTGGTTGGGGGTCTGAAGCTTCTTGCTCCAGGAAGGTGAAGGATAAATAGTAGCTAGGAGAAAGGAGGCGTGGCTCCTACTTGAGTATTTTAAAGTCCCTGCCAAAAGAACAATGATAAAATCAGGACATTAGGAAGCAAAACCAATATTTTCCTTAAAAGAAGCCTAAGCTAGATTTTCTGACATCAGCCTTCAAAGCAGAAAAGAACAGAAGTTATGTTAGTGTAAGAAAGTCTCACTGAGGTTGGAGTAAGGGGCTAGGGAACTAGTGATGAGGAAAAAGAAACTCCATATTAAGGGAGGGTCATTTAAGTCAAACTTGCCTTCCTTGATGTAGATAGCCGTAAACCCACTCAGAGAAAACCAGGGTCATAAAATAAGAACAAATAGTTAGGACAGAGCAATGTGAAGATGAAGCGAGGATGACCCCTGGGCCACCCACAGCTGCTCGCTGCTGCATCTTGTGTCTAGCACCTGGGACTCACTGCCATTGCCACCATGCCCAAGACAAAGGCTGAAGGGCATGTTAAAGGTGATAAAACCAAAGTGAAAGATGAACCACAGAGAAGATCTGCAAGGTTGTCTGCTAAACCAGCTCCTTCAAAGCCAGAGCCCAAGCCTAAAAATGCCCCTGTAGAGAAGGAATAGAAGGTACCCAAAGGGAAAAAGGGAAAAGCTGGTGCCAGCAAGGATGGGAATAACCCTACAGAACATGGAGATGCCAAAACAGACCAGGCCAAAAAAGCTGAAGGTGCTGGAGATGTCAAGTGAAGTGTGTGCATTTCTGATAACTGTGTACTTCTGGAGACTACATTTTAAAATACTATTTTTTATCAAGTTTTATAAAAATGCAGAATTTTGTGTTACTCTTTTTAAAGCTATGTTGTTAGCACACAGAATACTTCATTATTATTGTTATCTTGGGGGGAAGGAGTATGTGTCAGTAGTACAATGTCTCCAAAGCTGGATTGATGTGGGGAAGGTGCCTTTCCCTGCTGGTTTTGAGAGACTTCCTCTTGGCTCCCAGGAGGAGGGATTCCCTGATGTTGACACATGTTGGCATAAATGCCTTGTGGTACAGGACAGCTCCGAGCTCATTTTATGTCCTCCTTTCCTCTGCCTTCAGCATAGGCTTAACTCCCTTAAGCCCAGAGACCTATTGGGATCTGATTTCCAAAAGTGATGTTACCAGTGTGTCAGGCAATCTGGACTTGCCAGTAACATTGAGATGGTTTCCCACAAGAGCAATGATTTATTTTTCTAGATTGTGGATCTTCAGATTGATAATTCTGCCATTTGCATTTCCTGAAAGTCAGGGTCAGCTTGTGAAGAGTTGTTAAACAACATGCTAAATGTAAAATATCAACCCTCATTCTAAACTTTCCCTACTTCAGAGCTTCAAATGAAGTCTTCTTTGGATTTTATAGAGGCTTTCTGATTTTTGGTAGTCCAAGAAGGAAGTTTGAAAATTGTTGTATACTGTTAACCATTGTGTGCCCATGTCCTTCCTGAAATACCATGATTGCTTACGAAAAGTATCTTTAATAAAACTGGATACAATTTGAAAAAAAATAGGACAACTTGGAGAATAAGGCAAACATTAAACCACAGTCCCCCATGACAGGCAGATGGTCAACAGTGTCTGGGAAATTTAAATGTTGAGACAATTCTGTGACATTCTTGTAACATTACTGAAAATGTGGTGATGTGATTACTATGGAAACCTAAGAAGAAAGCAACCTGGAAGACTTGATCAGAATCCTTTCTTGTCTCCATTTCTCGGGTCTCCTGTCCTTTGTCCCCCCTCAACTCCCCGCTCCTCTCCCAGGTGACCTTCGTTGACTGACTCGCTGGCTTGGGATAAGTGGCACCCAATATATGGGGCACCTGGTATGGAGCATTCAGCAACAGAACCGTCAGAGAGAGCCAGCAAGAGAGAAAGAGCCAGTAAAAGAGGCCCGCGCTGCAGTTGCCTGCTACGACGTCTGAACCTCAGTGACCTTCGTTGACTTTCCCGCTGGACGGGACAAGCAATGATTTCCTATGTTCAAGTAAGGCGTATTGAGGAGTCGACAGGCTGTCTGTATTTATATTTGCTTTTCAAAACTAAGAAGAGAGAGCGCAGGCCCGGCAAGTGAGTGAGACGACCCAGGGCCTTCCGGATTCTGAACAGACCCAGAGCGCAGGCCCGGTGAGTGAGTGAGACAACCCAGGGACTGGGGGATCCTGAATAGACCCAGAGCCCAGGCTTGGTGAGTGAGTGAGACGACCGGGGCCCATGGA
>NW_004524591.1:21542981-21566534 GCF_000260255.1 Octodon degus | reverse complement strand
TCTGATGCATAGTGATTCTCTGTTCTCACCCTCCCAGTGCTGAGATTACAGGTACGTGCCCCCACGCCCAGTCTCATTCACCATCTCAGTGCACCCCGGGGGTAGGGCCACATGGCATGCCAGGGATTGAACCCCAGCCGCTGCATTCTGCCTAAGTAGGCACTTTAGTCCGCTGAGCTAGCTGGCCAGCCCTCCATATTAAATGTTTAGCATAGCATCTACTACATGATAAACAAATACTAACTTTTTTTTAACCATAAGAAACAGTTGGAAACAATTGTTTCCAAACAATAAAATAATTTCTTTATTTCAGTTCTTGTTTGGAGGAATAAGTACATGTTGTCCAATTTTTGCATTGACTACAACTGTAACACTTGAACAGAACATATGAAGCAACCACCTGTGGACTTTTAAAGTAACTAATAGAGCAAGTGGGGAACCACAGGAAAAACACCTATGGAAATGCATTTCTTCCATTTTTTCCCTTCCTGTCTGGGGCAGCTTTTTATTTTATATTGCTTTGTTTTGGTAGTGCTGAGGATTGAACTCAGGATGTCTGCACTGAGTTATGTTCCCAGCCCTTTTTATTTTTTAAAAAATTTGAGACAGATTCTCATTAAGCTACCCAGCAGGACGTGAGCTGGGCAGGGTGCTGCGCGTTGTGAATATGCCCTAACACATGAGGCAGCCTGAAGTTAGAAACCACGTAACAGGCACAAGTAGAAGCAGCTGGAGAGATCCTCTGTGCCTCCGAACACCTTCTCAAGAATGTCCCAACAATGAAGTGACTTCCTGCACAGTGATAATAGCTGCAGCCATGGAGGTGGAGTTGAGATTATGTTACAGCAGGAAAGCCTCCTCAAACTGAGTTCTATTTTCACTTTGCCTTGAAGTAGACCCAGATGCAGAGATTCATAACGGTACAAGGATGCTGAAACCATACTTTTCTAACTAGAACCAGGAAGGAAAACCCAACAGAGACAGAGTACAAGCAGGGAAGAGTCATAGACTGGAGGTATCTGGAGAAAGAAATCCTTTAAATCCATGTATAAAATCTTTGGTCCATTCCCAAATCTTTGGTATACACAAATCATTGATCAGAAACAATACCACCAAAGCTCTGAAAGCTGAACTGCAGTGTGGGCTATAACTGAGGTCACAGATTGACCCTTAGATGGTACTTCAACTGGGTAAGACTGATTGCACAGAAAAGTAGAGTGCCACATTGACTCTGGAAGTATAACCTGCAGATGAGTTAAGACTAGAGTCCAAAGCTAACTGGACCAAGTACAAAGCTAACTACTAAAACAAGCAAGCAAGCGAACAAACGTTAATAGTCTCCAGAAAGTGTTCAAAAGAACCCAATGTCTCATAGCATAGTGTGAAAATGTCCAGAACATAATCCTAAATATTTGACACATGAATAACCAAGAAAATGTTAATACCCAGCAAAAGAAAATGCAATCAACCAATGCAAACTGCATGATCCAGATGTACCAACTATGAAAAAGACTATAAAGCATGTCTTACAGTGATAGTCTATTAAGTAATGACAAACACTCTTGAAATGAGACAGTCTCAGCAAAATGATAGAAGGCATGTACACTTTTTGATTCATTGAGGATTAAGGAATTGTTTTAAATGATAAAATGCAAAAATATGTATGTGTAGTAATAAAAGAACAAGTGAGTTAGTCTATTCTTGGTCTATCTAACTGTATCCTCCACTGGAGCAGAAAAGGCAGACAGGTAAGTAAAGGCATTATAGAATGGACAAGAAAAGCAGGGCAACTGGATCAGCAGCGTTACTTTGCTGACCAGGGTAGGAAGAAGGCTTAGGGACTTTAAATAGTCCACTTAACACAGATGATTAGTAGATCTGGGTTTAAGCCCCAAACCTGGATTGGACACCAGTGCTCACTTGCTTCCTTATTATCAATGTGTTGTAGGGTGTGGTGAAAGCCTTTGTAGGTCAGTCTCTTTCATAGCTCTTCCTCACCATACTAGTCATGTTTCTCTAAACCCCACCCTGCATCAATATTAGTGTATCATTTAAAGCAAGACAAAGTTTATAAGATTCAACCGTTTTTAATAGTTTGGGGAAAATATGGCAGTACGTAATAAGAAATAGGATATAATTTTATTTTATTTACAAGTATTGCTAACAAAACAATGTGTGTTTTAGATCCAGATGTCCCCCTAAAGCCTCTCGTGACCATAGACACCTTTGGGAGATGACAGGAAGTTGCAGCTGAATTGCCCTTAGCAGGTGGGGTTAGGCTGGAAGAGGTGCAATGCTGTGGGCGTGACCTGTATTTCTTTTCCTAGCTCCTCCAGTTGTTCTCTCTACTTCGCGGGCACCATGAAGTGAGTAGATTTTCTCTGCCATTATATTATGCTTCGGAGACAGCAGACTTCCAAAACCTCTACAAACTGTGAGCCAAAGTAACCTCTCTTCCTTAAATTGTGGGTGTCTGGTATTTGTCCCAGCAAAGAGGAAAATAACACAATGTGTTCGGTAAAATTCATATATCCATAAAAGAATATAGGTGATCAAAAGTGGCCACTGCTCTGGGCTTTCTCCAACGGCTTCCTTTTAGCAAGAACTTTCCTGGGCCACCCACGGAAGTCTCCCTGTCACTCCCTGTCACATCTGTGATACTAGCACCCTGACTTCTCCACCGCACTGTAGGTACAGAAATTATCTTATTATTTTTTCTCTCACTATCCACCCAAATCTCAGTGAATAGGTACTCTTCTGTCTTGCCCTTTGCTGCCTACAGTCCAGGTGGAATCCTCAGAACTGAGCAGGTGCTTCGTCAGCACTTTCTCAGGCCAACTGACTCAGGTTTAGACAGTCTGGGACCTCCAAAGCCTGGATCTTTTGTCACTTCCCCAATTAGACCCTTCTGACACCAGATCAGAATCGGACACCCAACTCTGTTGCCGCTCATGAAACCTGGTTATTATCTTCAAAGCATTTTCCTAGTTTTAATGATAAGCACATGTATGTGTTTATGTTCTGTCATCCACCAATCTCTAGCAACACAGAATCTGTATATCTTTCTCCATCCCATGTCAGGTTATGAACTAGAAGTTTAGTTGTTCTATAGTGAATGAATAGTCAAATATTCTCAATTCCCCCTACTTTAACCAAAGAGTGGATTATGAAAAACATAGCTGCTGAAAGGTTGGTAGACATCCGTGGAGGGAAAATCTAGATTTCTTTGCTACCACTGCTCTGTCTCTTCCATTTTGTACAAAGATCATCAAATGAGCTCTGATCCAGACCAGGACATTGTACCCCTTTCCCCAGCAGAACAAGCTGGACAGGCTGGGCCTGATTCTGCCCAAGTTGCTGATAAGGGAGACGTACTGGTGCTGGTCTCCAAATCAGGTGTATCAAGGGCAGCCACCTGTGTTGGGCCTGCACAGGGAGCCTGGTGGCCACCACTGGAAGGAAAGGTAGGCTCAGGGGCAATGGTTGGCTGAGTCCCGGCCTCTGAAGTCTGGCCATCATTCTCCTCTCTCCAGTTGTGTTGGTGCAGACTTGTGCAGTGTTCATATGCCTCCCCTGTGAGGAGCTCCGGATGCTGAAAGGAAAAAGAGGACAAACACAGAAGGTGACACATCGCACTTGCACCCAGTGCATAACTCAGACTAGGGAGAAAGATATTCATGAGATGTGAATTCTCTAGAATAGGTTGTTTCCAGCAGATTATAGTAGCGACTTAATTTATATTGACTCAAAACCCAAGCTTCACCAAGCTCATGCTTTTTGTTAGAAAACGGGCAATAAAAAAACTTGTCTTTTATATACAGCACCAGGGTGAGATTTAGCCTAGGTTAGGTGAACTGAGTTCCACCGCTGACTCACCACCAGCTATCTGTGGGCCTGAGAAGGCAAGGTACATGTCCTACACATCGCCCCAGAGTCTGAAGTGACTGCACAGTCATGCTTCTCACTGGATGCCCCCTCCCATGGCTGGCTAGATAAAGTCCCATCTACACCTGTGCCATACCAAGAGGATCCCTTCTCTGATTTGCTGGGCCCGGTGTCCTAAATGAGACTCCAGCTCAGCCACCTGCTGCCTCAGGGCCTCACGTAAAGTCTGAAGTTGGTCAGCCTCCTCCCTGCAGGGAAACAATAGGAAACAACCAAATTGAACAGTTCTTCCAGGTGCAGTTTTCCATTCTCAGATGGACACTTTAATTGGGGACAGGGGAAAGGAGGGATGTCATGTAGGTCTTGTTATTGAAATTTCCTAAAAGGGCATGCCACGTTTTTTATTTGATTAAGCTGTAGGCATAAGCATCTTACTAGGCCATGTTGCCCTTTTTCCTGCAAGACTGAGGATGAAGTCAGGGTTCCAGCATGTTAGATGCATTCTCAACCACTGAGCTACAATCTCTATGTGCTTTTATCTTTTCAAAAACCACTTTCTTGATGTATAATCTACTTAGCATGAAGTTTTCCTGGCTTAAGATACAATTCAGTGATTTATAACCAATTTATCAAGCTGTATAAACTATCACCAACAACAGTTGTAGAACATGTCCAACTCCCTAGTAGGAATCTTCTTGGTCTTTACAATGATACCCTATTGCCACCCTGTGGTCCTCAGGCAGAGAAGATGCATCCATTTTGGGAACTTTTAAACAATACATTTAAAAATAATGTGGATTTTCTAAATTCTAATAATTTCCAGGCTTTGTGCTTTCCTGAGAGCCCCATCCTCATTGATTAAAGACATCCTGCTGGCATCCTCACTCCTCCCAGTTGATTGCCCCCTTGACCTTCTCAAATTGCCCTGGCCTAAAGAATAAGTGTTCTTCTCTGGAGAATGGTTCTCACAGGCTTCCACCGAGAAAGCAAAAGCAAGATCACGGAAGCAAAGTGAACACTGGCCGATTTCTCATTAGCTCTGAGGCAGGGTGCTCGTTGGTTCTGTCCTGCCCTGATTGCCTTCCCTTGCTCCAGGTGTCTAAGCTGGCACTTTGAGTTCCGGCTCTTTTAGACAATTACCTTTCCTCCTCTGACATGTCCTTGCAAAGGAGTGCTTGCTGGCACACAAGGTGCTGTTCAATTTCCTCTAGATGCTCCCGGAAACTCTGGCATATCGTCTTCATGGCTTCGATCTCCTGGATGGTACATTGAGAACAAGGAGAAGGAATTGAGAAGGGGTCCTTCCTGACTCGCTGGGACAGCTCTCTGTGGGGAGGGGATATGTCTTCCCACTCAGGAGGGCCTTCAGCTCCTGGAAGCAGTTAGAGGCAGCACTTGGCTGAGACAGGAGGGTGGCAGTAGTTGGGGGGGTGCTTGGGCAGAACTCACGGTGTCTTTGGAAGCACAAGGTCTTGTGCTATAAGAATTCAAGGACATGAACCAAAGAAAGTAAAAGGCAGGGCCAGAGAGAGGGCGGGCGCTTAGAACTTTTGAGCCTTGCTTAATTGCCTTTAACTTTGGTGCCAAGTACCAAGAACATTGAACACATCTGTTCTGCTGGTATGTGTTTGATTAAAGAATATCTGCCAGAATATTTGATACCAGTCTTAGCCACACACAGTGACAGTGCCTGTAGACTGAAATATGTAGGATCAGCCCCACCAGACTAATCAGTCCACAAGGAGCAAGACAGGCCGAATGAGGCATCCTATCCTCTCCAGGAATTAAAATTTAGAGTTGAGCTCCTTCTAACCTTTGTCCTGCTCCACACTGCTCATGATGTGTCATCCTTTCTATCATAAATATCTCTAGGACTGCTTTTGCCTCAGTTTCCTAATTGAACCATATTGTTCAGCCCTGTGAAATGTGAAATTCTATGCACATAACTCCAAGTTACACTAAAATACTTGACTGAACTCCACCATGGCTTCTGGTAGCACAAGACAAGACCTCTTACATGAGATCTCTCCTTTCCCCTGTCCCCAATTAAAATGCCCATCTAAGGAGTGGAGAGATAGTTTGGTGGTCTAAGCACATGCCTGGCAATCACAATGTCCTGAGTTCGATCCCTGGTACTGCCTGCCATGCTGGCCCCAGAATCCCAGGCTCACTGTTCCCACCATAAAACCAGGCATAATGGAGCATGCCTGTAATCCCTGTAATCCCAGTGCTGGGCCCATCTGTGAAAACACTAGGCTACCAGGCAAATTAACTGTTTGCTCTAATCAAAACCTGGTATAGACCCCTCACCTTTCATAGCATTTACTGAAGGGGGCTTAGATGTATCTCTTAAAACTCAGATGTATCTTTTTCAGAGACCTGAAAATCATTCTTTTGAAATGTTCTCATCTGGATGATGAAGGGCTGTCTCCCAGTCTCCAAAAGAGGACAGAACCTGCACCTCGATACCTGTCAGCTCATACACACAAGTGGTCTAACTGCATTTACACGGACCAGCCTTCCTGTGGTTTTTCACTTCGCTGAGTCTACAGAGCCCCTGCTCGGTTCTTTCCTTCACTCATTTTCTTTTTTAATGTCCAGCTCATTCTACTCTCAGCAGTTACCAAAGAGAGGCTTTTTTTCCCCTCTTGATCTGGCTTTTTCATATCCAAGCCCAGTCCACTTGGGGAGCACCCTGATGACTTGCTGAGTCTACCAGCTCTCCCCTTGATTTGCAGCCTATGTTCAGTCGTGCTTTAAATAGACCCCAGGCCCAGAAAACAAGGGTCTCTGTCTACTGCCTTTGTGATAATTGTACTGTAAACAACCTTTATCAGCCCTGCTCACGGATCCATGTGGCAGAAGCTTCTAGTTGCCTATCTGCTATCTTTCTCCCTTTTCCTCCTTTTAACATAATTCTACACCTAAAAAATGCTATTTCCAAGCTTCCTTTGTAGATAGGGTAGCCAAAAGAATGGAAGCAGAGAGCATGGTGTGGGGCTCTGGAGAAGCCCTTTAAAGGTTGGTAGAGCCCCTTAACCTTCTTCTGTAGAGAGGGAACCTACCGTTAGGCTAATTTCTCCAGCCCTGTTTCTAGGAAATGCCAAATTTTTTACCTTTCTGACAGAACTACAAGGCAAGACCCTGGA
The DNA here is from genome assembly GCF_000260255.1 of Octodon degus. Lineage (NCBI taxonomy): Eukaryota > Metazoa > Chordata > Mammalia > Rodentia > Octodontidae > Octodon > Octodon degus. Next base: position 21,559,500 of record NW_004524591.1, on the reverse strand, counting down.
AGTCTGATGGCTATCTTTAGTAGAATTTTCATCATGCAAGTACTTTCGTAGGAGTGACAACTTGAATAATAAAATTGTTTTGCTTTGCGAATTAAGTTTGATTTTATTTTGATTATGCATTTTACATTATAAAACTCTAATTACTTTTAGACTCCATGTAAATGAATCTGAATCAAGTAGTCTAAAACATCATCCATGTTAGCAAAAGTACTTGAAAGATAACTAGAAAAGATCTTGGAGACCATGAGAGCTCCTTTCATAAATAAGTGTTTTACCTGAAAATCATTAACTACATGCTCTGTGGCCAAAATTGGTACTCATATTCCACCCAACTCCCTGATTTATGTCTTTTCCTCTCAACATCTAACTGAGTCATAGCAGAGATTACAGGAGAACTGGACACATAGAGAAGTTATCCATCCCTTAGGAGGGAGCAGATTAAGTCACTCAAATTGATCCCAAGATTAGCCAGCTGGTCCAAATTTACTTTAAACTTGCAGTGAGAACACTGATAAAAGACCCACAAGGTGCTGTACATGGTTCCAGGGTAAATCCTGAGAGGATTTGACTGACCTTGTCAGATAGCAAAAGTTATATTTTTAGTTATATAGGTCTTGCTTTAACTTGGTCTTAATCATGCAGCAGAAAAGTATCACAAGGTATAAAAGGAAAGCTGTATCAATATGCTGAGCTATAAAAGGCCCATGTCAACAACTTCAGACAATCGCCAGTTGTGCTGATAGCCCACTACTATTATGGACTATTGGACTATATTGGGTTATTTTGCTGAATTGAAGTACCTACAATCTTTGGTCTGGCATCAAGTATGAAAAGGTCCTTTAAAGACTTCTCCAAATACAGCTGCTCTAACTGCAGTGGCACACCCATCTCTGACAAAACAAAACAAAAAAAAGGGGATATAAATAAAGGACCATTGTGTGTGTGTGTGTGTGTGTGTGTGTGTGTTTGTGAAAAATATATATGTATATACAAGATAGGACAAACAACAGCTACTTTTTCTTAGTTCACTGAGAAGAAAGGTTTGTACTAATATTGTTTAGACAAGATATCATGTTTGCATTTTGTCTTCTGAATAACTACTGGGAAGACAACAATATGCAATGTATTAATTATTGTAACTGTCATACTAATCTGTTTTGAAACTGTTTCATTCCTATTTTCTTACTAAAATGGATTTTAAAAAACTGCAGTAAGAGTGTGGTCCCACCTCAAGTAGGCTGAATAGCATAAAAAATTGGGATTTATGCTCCATCTGGACCTTCCTGTGTGTCCCTTTGTGGGCGCAGGCTGCAGGGTAGGGGTTGGAACTGAGAATAGCTGGTGGGGGGCCATGCTCTCAAAAGGGAGTGGTGTGGAAGATTCTGAAATAATGCCATCTTCTGGTCACCTGGAAACACTCAAAAATATATTTTAGCCCTAAAACAGGAAAGTTTAGAATAAAGCACACTTTATACAAGGAGGAAGTGGGGGAAGGAATGTATATTAAACTTTTTGTTTCTCCTAATATAAAGGCAGAGTTAAACCAAATATGATTCAAGGACTATTCTACTATTATCCAGACCTATTACAACAAATTTCATCTTCAACATCAGGAGAACTGGTACAAAATGACCCTGAACTTTCATTTGTGAGTTAGATGATATTACTTTTAAAATGTGCATATTTTGCTTTATCTTTATACCCAAATCATCAACATTATAGAATTTTCTACTATTCAGAAGTCTTATTTCTGATATATCTTATTTTCTTTTCTGGAAAGATTTTGGTTGTGGAGTACCCCTTTTTGAATTAATAAATAATTCTTAAGAATTCACACATACATAAATTCAATTATGTCAGCAAGTCAATTTTTGAATTAACAAATTACCATGAAGGATTCACTAACATGTAAGAACCAAATCATACCAAGAAGCCATCATCTTAGATGATGTTAAAACTAAAAACACAGTGCTGCATTTCTGTGTAGAGCTGCCACTGGGCAAGCGAGTGAGGTGGAGAGGTTTTACTCAGTCAAGTCCTTTATCTAAACTCTGCTTGGAATTCCGGATCATACATAGGATATTATAGATGTTGGCCTATAACTCAAGGCCTATTTTCTATTTTTCTTTCATAAAACATTTTTTATCACACCTAGCTAGCACATAGCATTTAACTTGAAGTCACTTCTTCAGAATATTTTTCATGCTTTATAATTCCAGGATCACTCCCAGGAGATGTTTCTACCTGCGCAGCTTTTTATACTCTATTCTTTGAGTAGCCGCTGCTTAAGGAAGAACAAAGTCGCTTATCTCCACTTGGCTTTCTAAATATGTGGTGTCTGTGCCTGTGTTTATGCCTGTGAGCAAGTACAAATATGCATGTGTATATGTGTGGGCGTTCTGGTTGTCTCTTTTGAATGTATCTTTCTAGTTCCTTGAGTAGAGATAAAGAGAAAATCATTATCATTTAGTAAAACTTGATAGAATATCCTTCTCAGCAAGTGTGTAGTGACAAATTAACTGGATGTAGAATTGTCTCTTTTTATGTTTTTTATTTTTATTTTTATTTTGCAGAACCAGGGATTGAACTCAGGCCCTTGCACTTGCTTGGCAAGCCCTTATTCTACTGAGCCATCTCCCTGGCCCCAGAATTATCTTTTTATACAATTGCAAATTCTAAGAGACAAGAAGGCCGAAGAACTATGAGACAAGGCATCAGTGTCCATAGGATGGTGGCACTTACAATTATTCAAGTACCTATGTATTTAAAACCTACAAGTGACAGCTCAGTGGACAAAGTGTCTGCTTTAGCAAACACAGAGACTAGAGTTCAATTCCTGGTCCTGCATGCCCAGCCGGCCCAGCCCCCAGGGTGTGTAGAGCTGGCAACCGCATCTGGCATGGTGGTGCATGCCTGTAATCCCAGTGTTGGGAAGGCTAAAAACAAAAGGATCACTACAAGTCCCAGCTGTGTAGTGAGACCCTGTACCAAATGCATAAATGATAATAAAACAAGATAAAATAAAACATACAAGTGAGTCTGAAGATGGATGCTGCACATAATGCACCTCATGCCTCTATTTTCTGCATAAGTGCAGGTGTGTCATGATGTTAAATCAGAAGGGAAATCTAATTCAGGAAGTCAGATCCTTTCACACAACTGGGACTATCCAGATCCATTGCCTTTCATGAAGCTCTTTCTTCTCTCTCCATGAAATAGGCAGAATGAAAAGACCCCAAGTCCACAGTCAGGGTCACCCCTGCAGCTAGCCGATGTTTAGTCTTCTGCCTTTATTCTAAGCCAGGTCCTTACCTTATACCTGGCTCTGGGTTCCTGTGTCTGACCTTGCCCAGGGATGTCTCTTATTCCTCCCAGTTTAGCTTCCTGCTAGAAGCTGCAATCCTCCTAACCTCTTACCTGTTCATCTGCTCCCAGATGCTTACTTGCTTGTTCATTCCTCAAAACCATGCTCCTCCAAAAGTCATGGACACCACAATATCCAATATAACACCTAGCTTTTGATAGCAACAGTCTGACTAGGCTGTACTAGTTAATCAGCCCTTTTTCCTGGATGCCATAGCTTGCCCAGTGCAGTAGACATCCAGCCCCTGGTCTTGCCCTGGAGCTCCCTTTGCCTGTGTTGACTTGTCAGAGGCACCCAACCATACCAAAGGACAACCTTGAGTAGCACATGTTTTCCCTTTGTGCCATAGGAGGCTGTTACCCTTTCTTCTTCTTTACAAAACTGTAGGTCTTTCTTGTTACCTTAACTTTTGCTCAGATCACTCAGTGAATGAGTCTGACTATTAATATACATTTGTTGTCATAAATATCTGGTTATAATACAAAATGTGAATTAAGTGCTAATAATTTACCAAAGACGATTTGAAGCAATAAACTTGTAGCTTTTCAGTCTATTGGTATGTTCATTTTTTCTCTTCTTAATCCAATACAGGATTTTTATTATGGATGATGTGAACAGAAAGCAGATACTAATCTTTGTGAGTTAAATATCTGCAGAATGACATTGGTATGTCTAGAAGAACCATTTCTTCTAGAAGTTTTAACAGTTTTGATTATATATTGTTTGTTATTTTTAAATAAAATGATTTAATTCATGTGTCATTGTAAAGCTTATCTTAAGATATAAATTACAAAAATAATCTCTCAAAATGTACATTCATACATTGGACCAAATACTTGGTTTTCATCATAGAAACAGGAGTACTTAATTTTAAGACTTAATTGTTTTCCTGTTTAGGCTTTCCAAATGTCACCTTCACTAGTTATCATTCATTTCTAACAGTTTTCCATGCAAAATAAGTGAGTAATGTAAGTAGCTCTTCCCTTAGAGCTGAGGTTTTCAACCTTAGCACCATTAACACTTGGGACCAAACAGGTCTTTGTTGAGGGCTATCCTGTGCACTAAAGGACAGTTAGCAGCAACCCGGATCTCTCTCCCCTTATGTCAGGTAGCACCCAACTCCTTCCAGCTGTGACAACTAAAAATGCCATCAACATTGCTAAATGTCACCTGGCACTGAGAGTACAAGACCTTCTACCTACATGACGATGATGAGTGTGATAGCGATCTACAAAATTCGAAACTTGAGATTTAATAAAATAAAAACTTTGAAGCTTTCAGAGCAGTCAAGTACAGTAGTTCACACCTGGTCTGGCACAGGGAAAGCTTGAGGTGATATCAGTTAACTATCATTAACACTGGAAGTGTCAATCTTACTACCGTCCATGCTCCAGGGGATTCCACCTACACGTTGGCCTGTGTTCTTTTCACTACTGAACTTTTGAATAATATGCTTAGAATTGATCAAGCTCCATACCTACGTGAAGCCTTATCTTACTATTACAAAAATGATTCTGGATCATTTATAAATATTCCAAATGGCTAGTAGTCTTGCAGTTTGAAAATAGGATGATTTTGGGCCGGGGAGATGGCTCAGTAGAATAAGCGCTTCCCTGGCAAGCATAAGTGCCTGAGTTCAATACCCAATTCAACCAACCAAAATAAAAAAAGAAAAGAAAAAGAAAAACGATAATGTGATGATTTTAACTGACTGGATGTTACTGAGTATAAAATACATTGGTTATAAATTATTTGACCTTTAATGTAATCACTCATTGTTTATATTACATTTGCACAGATTTCTGTATTTTGAAGGATCATGTAGTGAGTTACTTTCAAAAAGTAATTTTCTAATTCTAATATTACTTTTATGTAAATTTACACATTTTAAGTTGGGCACATCTTTGCTTAGAGTGGTATGTCTATGAATCTGGTGTCTCCCACATCTGAATTTAAATTTGAAATTAGTAGCTGAAAGGTGTTGGAAAAAATAACTAAATTCTCTCAGTACTAGTTTTCTCATCTACAAAGAAAGGAAGAATTGGCACATTTTTGGAATTCAGTAAGAAAGGAAGAACTGGCATAATTTAAGAATTTTATGGCATGCACAAAATTAAACTTTAAATAGCAAAACATAAAAATGATTAGCATAAGCTCTCAATATACATTTATGAAATTAAAGAATAAGACGCAGGCACGAAGTGTACTAAACTGTATTCATTCAGTAAATCATAGCTCCTCTTCACTGTCTTTGAAAAGGTACAATCCTACATGATCCAATCCCATCCCCTTTCAGTATTTTCAGTTGTGATAGTCTCCAATTTAGCCTTGAAAACCTCTTTCTCACCTCAAGAACTGCTGAAGAGAGGTGCTAGACAAGCTTGTTAAATATTTATCTTGGTCTTAACCATCCAGCAGAAAAGTATAAAACCAAAGTATAAAAGTAAAGACATTAATATGCTGAGCTGTAAAAGGCTCAAGTCAACAACTTCTGATACTGCCAGTCTTATGGAAAACCCACTACTATTATGGACTACTAGACTATATTGGCGTATTTTGCTGAATTCACACACCTATAATATTTGAATGACAATGGAATGCCCTTGCTGACAAAACTTTCCAAAAAAGGGGATACAAATGAAAGACCATTTTGTATCTGTATACTCAAAAGAGTTAAGATAGATATACAGCTTCATTCTCTTAATTCAATGAATAGAGAGATTTGTTCTAATAGTGTTTGTGGACAGGATATCATGTCTGCTTCTTGTACAGTGAAGAACCACTAAGACAACAACAATATGCAATGTATTAACTATTAAAACTGTGCTAGTAATCGGTTTTGAAACTGTCTCATTGCTATTTGTTTCTCAATAAAATTATTTTAAAAAATAAATGCTTGCTGACTAGTCAAGGGCTAAAGAAAGTGGAGGATCTTCAGTTCTCTGTAACTCTTACGTTCACCTTAAACAAGCTTGACAAAGGCACAGCAGAAGTCCCTGTATTTGGCATGAGAAGCTCTAGATTCAAGACCTGAGCCATGATAAAATAGTAATAAAAATTGACAGTAAAAGTAACACTGTTAATGGATATCATCTAATGCTTTCTTTGCCCCAGATCATGTGCTAAGTACTGTATCTGAATGTGCTGAATGCTTTACAATTTTTATTTTGTTGAATCTTATGGCAGTACTAGGTCTGTGTCATGGATCATGCCCCTGTTTTATAGGCTCAGAGAGATTAAGTGTCCCATGCAAGTTTACACAGTGAAATGAATTTAAGACCTAGAACTTCTCAGCTGGACTGAATAGGAGAGGAGACAGATGCATTCATATTTATAACATTGCACATATGAATATATTGTTTCATGTCTTAGTTTTCCCTTCTATAAAATAATAATAAAAATTGTGTTCCTTGCTTCAAAAGGTGATTGAAGAATAAAATAAGAAAGTTAGGAGGCTACAGCATAAAGCATTCTTTGCATGTTTCTCATGACTTAAACTGGAAGGTATTTTATAATCTGAGATCTCACATTCAGAAAGGAAGGCCAGGCATCATCCCTGAGGCGATGACACTATCATTGGGACATCTGCCTGTCTTTGCAGAGGAAAACACTTACAGAACACAGTTCCCTCACAATTGTGTCCTGAAGAACTCGCAAGGTCTTCATGAACTTGGCTTCCAGGTGCTCTGCATGTGAACACAGCCAGTGTCTGCTGACAGAAGTAGTAGGACCAATGCTTGGCCTTTCCTCACAGCTGTGGAAATGGTGATGGCAGCAGACACAGTGGTGAGTGGTTGTGGTGGGGGAAGTGCCCATTGGGTCTACACTAGGGGAACTTGTGTCCAGAGAGGCTGATGTGGTGAGGGCCTGAGGTTCATGAGAGGAGGCTTCATTGCTCGGGAAAATACAGCAATAGCAGGGCTCAGATTCACATGTGTAAGTCTGAACAGAAACGTCACTGATCTGTCTTGCTTCTGTGATCTGCCTCAGTTTTGTCATTGTCATAGGGTCACATGGAACGCATTCTATATCTGTTTTTCTGTAATCCATGCCCAAGGCCACAACACTCTGAGCACCTGACATCAGACTGGAGGACATCTGGGTTGTCACAGACCTTGAGCGGCCAGCACTTGAGTCCATAGGAGCATTTCCAAGCAGTTTATTGAGGTGAGAAGTGGATTTATCTGGTTCTTCAACAAGGTCAGCTCTATAAGGAGTGACTCCATTCTCACTCCTGAGAATGTGCTGTGGTGGCCTCTCTTGTTCCAGGAGGATGTTGCTGATGTCAGGACTGAGTTTGCTGCTTTCTTCTGCTCCTGGTGCATCAGAGCCCCTTTGAGGGAAACTGTCCTGAGTGTGATCAATTCCAGATGACTTATGAGACTCACAATGGTGATTTTGCATGAGCACTTCTCCAGCTCCCTCAGGCCACGGAGATCTTTTCTTCTCTTCTATGATGTGTGCCACCATACACCCCAGAGGGTCATCAAGTGTGGAAATGGGTATGGATCCAGTCCCCTCATGTTTAGCCTGGTGCATTGGTGGGGGCTGCTGCAGATGGTTGTCTTCCCATGGGTGTTCTCTCCAAGTGGTGGTCTTGGCAAGGGCCATCTCAGAGATCAGCAGCTCTTGAGCCTCCTCTATGGCCTCATGCTGAGGTTCTTCCTTCACCACAGATGCTGAGGCCTTTTCTTCCAAGACACTCCAGTCTTGGCTTGAAAACGACAAGCTCATCAGGCTCTTGGAATCAAAGCTTTTGGACTGTTGCTGACAGTCCTTGGGTGACACTGAGCTGTGACACTGATCCCAGGGCTTTCTAGCTCCATCCTCAGTGGGACTCTGGCAGCTTGGCAAGGAAGGCATCTGTAGGAGAAACCAGGACAGAAGAACATGAGTCAGGAAGTGGAGGTGGCAATAAGTATAAGGCAAAAGATATCACCATTAATTCAGTAGTCAGGAGATCAAGGTTACAGCTCAAGTTTCAAGTTTCTGTATCAGTTTACTTCCTCATCTAGCAACTCTTCTCCATGAGGCTCACTGTCCTTGATTAGAAAAGTCAAGGAAAGTGAAAAGGAAAGGATGGTTGCCAGTTTTGGCACCTTGGCTTCTGTGATTCCATCCTTACCTCCCTGCTGTAGAGGGCAGAACTTCAAATCCTTTCTGTTGTGGCAAGAACTTAGAGTTTACTGGGAATTAGGTTGGGAGAGTGGCTCCAGGGTTGAAATGGAGCATGTGGGGTGAGGAATCAGGGCCCTGTTCCAACCCCTTGTACCTGGAGGGGCAGAGGTTCCATTGGCTCCTCCAAAAACCCGCTGCTGTCAGACTGACAGCTGTTGGCTCTGTCCACTCTGGTGCCTGTGGGAAAAGAGACAGCTGTGATTAGAAGGTGCAAACATGCTAACAACAGGTCAGGGATCAGACCATACATGTCAAGTGCAAACAAATAAAGAAATCCCAAGGACTTTTTCCCCCCTGGGAGCTTGCAGAAAACTGCTTATTGATACAAAAAGTAAAATAGGGACTGAATAAAATGAGGAGCTAACTTCTCTTGAAACTAAATGACGTTGGAACTGGGAATGGTGGCTCATGCCTGTAATCCCAGCACTGGGGAGCTGAGACAGGAGGATCACTATGAGTCTGAGCTGCATAGCAAGATTCTGTACTAAATAAATAAATAAATAAGAAAAAAAAATTTAAATATTGTAGGGGCCAGGGAGATAGCTCAGTAGAATAAGCGCTTGCCTGGCAAGTGCAGGATCCTCCTGATTTCAATCCCCAGTACTGCAAATAAATAAATAAATAAATAAATAAAATAAAAATAAAAAGAATATTGTAGCCACCCTTCAGAACCTTCCCACCAGATAGACAGGGCACCGCACCAGATAGGCAGGAAGTGGAACCTCCTCCAGTGGCAGGCTTGGTGTGGAACCCTGCAATATATGGCTAAAAAAGCTGGTTCTTTGTCAGATTAAATAAAATTGATAAGCCCCTAGTTAACGTCATCAAAAGAGGAAGGAAAAAAACTCAAATTCAAACAATAAGGAATGAAAAGGGCGAAATTACCACAGATTCTGTAAAAATTCAGGAGATAACCAATAGCTACTTTGAACATCTTGTACTCTTACAGAATCAAAGACACAGAAGAAATGAGCAGATTTCTAGAAAGCTACAAATTACCAAAACTGAATCAAGAAGATATAACAACTCTCAATAACTCAATAACAGCCAATGAAATTGAAAATGTAATGAAAAATGTAGCAACAAAGAAAAGTCCACGTCCTGATGGATTCACAGCTAAATTCTACAAGAAATTTACAGAAGATATAATCCAAATACTCCTCAAACACTTTAATGAAATTGAAAAGGAAGCAATAATTCCAGTCAGTCATTCCTGGAGGCAAGTATTACATTGATACCAAAAGAAGAGAAAGATTCAATTAAAAAAGAAAAATTACAGGTCAATCTCCCTCGTGAAAATACATGCAAAAATCCTCAATAAAATTCTAGCAAATAGAATACAGCAAATCACTAAGAAGATCACATAACATAACCAGGTAGGAGTCATCCCAGGAATGCAAGGATAGTTCAACATACACAAATCTATAAATGTAGTACACTATACCAATACATCCAAGTCTAAAAACCACATGATCATCTCAATTGATGCAGAAAAGACTTTTGACAAAGTCCAACATTCAACTTATGATCAAAGCCCTACAGAAAATTGGAATAGATGTCCTCTGCCTCAATCTGATAAAATCCATCTATGATATTCTTACTGATACCATAATTCTAAATGGAGAAAAACTGAAATCTTTTACTCTGAGATCTGATACAAGACAAGGATGTCCTCCATCACCACTCCTATTCAATCTAGCTATGGAATCATTAGCTACAGCCATTAGACAAGAGAGAGAGAAATAAAAGGAATAAGAATAGGTAAAGAAGAAGTCAAACTATCATTATTTGCAAATGACATGATACTCTACTTGGGAGACCCAAAAAACTCCACCAAGAAGATACTAGAATTAATACACAAATTCAGTAGCATAGCAGATTACAAAGTCAATACCCAAAAGTCAATCACATTCCTTTACACAGGTAACAACCACACTGAGAGAAACAATACCCTTTACAATAGCACTGTGAAAAATTAAATACTTAGGAATTAATCTAACTAAAGGAGTAACTGATCTATTCAATGAAAATTACAGTACTCTGAAAAAGTAGATTGAAGAGGATTTCAGAAAATGGAAAGATATTCCTTGCTCCTGGATAGCAAGAGCCAACATTGTGAAAAATGTCATACTCCAAAAATTGTTATTCAAATTAAATGTAATCCCTATCAAAATACCAGCAACATACCTCAAAGATCAAGACAAATCATTCCTAAAATTTATTTGGAACCAGAAAAACCCTAGAATTGCAAAGGCAATCCTGGGCAACAAAGGCAAGGCACAAGGCATTACAATCCCTGACTTGAAATTATACTAAAAAGCTACTATGATAAAGTCAGCATGGTACTGGCAAAAAATAATCCAGAGGATTCATGGAATAGATTAGAAGATTCAGATACAACTACAAACACACATCTTATATTTGACAAAGGGGCCAAATGTGTTTGCTAGGAGAAAGTTAGCCTCTTTAACAAATGGTGCTGGAAAAACTGGCTCTCTACAGCTGAAAACTAAAACTAGACCCGGGTTTATCACCATGCACTAAATTAAAGTCAAAATGGATTAAAGATCTAAACATTAAAACAGACAATAAATCTCCTGGAAGAAAAAGCAGGAGGAAACCTTGAAGATATAGGGGTAGACAAACATTTCATGAACAAAAATCAAACTGCATGGGAAATACTTGAAAGAATTAACAACTAGGACTTCCTCTTACCGAGAAGTTTCAGCACATCAAATGAAATTACCAACAGAGTGAAAAGACAACCCACAAATTTGGAAAAAAATCTTAATAATCACTCAGACAAAAGTCTTCTCTCTAGAATTTATAAAGAACTAAAAAATATCAGGGCCCCAAAATTTAAAGACCCAATCCAAAAATGGGCATCTAAGATGATTACACTCTTCTCAGAGGAAGAAATACAAAGGCAAATAAATAAGTGAAAAAATGCTCTTCATCACTGGCCACTCGAGAAATGCAAATTAAAACAACAATGAAATCCCATCTCACCCCAGAAAGCATGGATATCATGAAGAAATCAACCAACAAAAAATATTGGAGAGGCTGTGGGGGAACAGGAACCCTTCTCCACTGCGGGTGGGAATGTAGATTGTTGCAACCATTATGGAAATCAGTGTGAAGTCTCCTCAAAATATTAGGAGTGGAAATCCCATTCAATCCAGCTATCCCCCTTCTGGGAATTTTCCCAAAAGAACTGAAAACATCATATCATAGTGATATATGTGCACCCATGTTTATAGCAGCAAGATTTGTGATAGCCAAATCTTGGAAACAGCCAAAATGCCCATCACCTGAAGAATGGATGAAAGAGATGTGGTGTTTTTATACAATAGAGTGTTACTCAGCTATAAAGTAAAACAACCTCCAAGACTTCATAAGTAAATGGATACAACTTGAGAATATACTCATAAGTGAATTAAACCAGACCACATGTGTAAATACTGTATTGTCTCCCTAGTATAAGTACTCAAAAGAAGAAATAAAAACTGAAAGGAGTAACAAATACAGTTAAATGGAAATCAACAAGAATTACAGATTAACCAATGCTGGTAGGGACAAAACCATACATGTATATATACAAGATGGATAAAGCAATTGTCCTAAGAATTTCTATCAGGTTTTTGAAAATAGCCATTAATGGGTAGAATTCTCACCATGACTAACTCTCTATGCTGATATCTGTGAACTAAGCAACTACATTGAGGACAGCAATGTGTAAAGTCGAGTCATGACTGAAATAACTGTGATTTTGGTCTTCTAAATGTGTACCATTTCTAATGTCATATCAATTAGTAATATACTCTCTTTAAAGTAAATTGTTTTAAAAGGTAATAAAAAATGAGAGAACAAAAATTTAAGATTTCTTGAAAGCATGTTGTAATGTTCAATTACATCTCCCATCTTGCATAACTATATCTGTTAATCTGAACAACAGATTTGATGATAAAAGTAGATAATATATCAATCACTGTTAATCAGCTATTCTAGTTTTGAAAATCTGTAATGTATGTGTTGTTATATGTTACCCTGTTTCTGCCTTTGCTTTTGTTTTCCTTGCTCTTGTTTTTATTTTTCAAAATAAAAGAAAATTATTATAAATAAATCAATAAATCACATTTTTGGTTTCTCACGTAAGAGAAGCTATGTAATACTTAAAAATATTTCAAAAATTATAATTCATCGATTATTTTAAACTTGGTTACTCAGAGTTTTAAGCTGTGACAAAGCTTCCGGGTTCAATGCCATTAGAAATTGCCTAATTGTGTAGTATTATAACTTCACAGGCACTATTAACATGGACTAATTCTTTTACAAGTATACCCCATGGAAGAATCATATAGGTAAAATTCTTCGTTACAACTGAAACAGTAAAAAATATAGAACTACTAACACGACCTTCATATATATATATATATATATATATATATATATATGAAAGCGCAATATTTTAATAGTATTTATGAGATTATTTATAGCTAGTGTCAAAGCCACCATATGTATCTATGTGTAGCTAAAAACCTAAACTTAGTTTTTATACCTTACATTAATCATTTCAATACAATCAAAAGGAGTTTTGCATACCTGTATCTATTAATCTGAACAACAGATTTGATGATGAATATATATAACATGACAACATTATTAAATTTTTATTCTTGTTTTGAAACTCTGTACCTTTTGTACTTCTGCTTGTTATTCTGTTTTTGTCTTTGTTTCTACTTGTTTTTACTCTTTAAAATAAAAAGCAAAACAACCAAAAAAATAAAGGACTATTTTAATGCTTTAGCATCCAAGATATAAAATCCACATCACTTGGCATCTAATAAATGGTATCAGGTATGTAAAGAATTGGGAAAATGTGACCCATAACAAAGAGAGATATTGATTAAAACTAATCTAGAACTGACACGGATGTTAGAATGATCAGACAAGGACGTGAGATGCTCATTGTGATGATATTCCTTTTTTTTTTGTAGAATTGGGGATTGAACTCAGGCCCTTGCACTTGCCAGGGAAGCTCTTATTCCACTGAGCCATCTCCCCGGCCCCATGATGATATTCCATAGTGTTAAGAAGCTAGAGGATAGATGAAACCTCCTGTCCAAATTGAAGTTGCAAGCAGGAAAACTCTAATGTCTCTGGTCAAATGTATAATGGATGGGATTAACAGGAGATTAAAGATTACATAAGAAGAGATTAACGAAGAGAAGGCATAGTGATATAAAATGCAGGCATGAAACATAATTTAAGTTATGAAAAGCACAGCAGTGAGCTGCAGGAGAACTCCATGTGGCTTCATATGCAATGAGAAATCCCAGTGAGGAGGGGGAGCACAAGAAGAAATATTTTAAAGAAAAGAATTGTTTCGAGAAGCCCCACAAACCTAACCATAGAAAACACAAGGAAAACTAGGCGAGGGTACATTCAGATTAAATTGTCTGGCACCAGTGATTAAGAGAAAAGGCTGAAAATCAGCCAGGGAAAGAAGATGCATGTAGAGTTAACAAGGACGAGATGGCAGCAGATACTTTATTAGAAATAATCTTGGAAAGATAACTAATATCTTTTAAGTACTGAAAGAGAAAATTATGTGGAGAAGAATATTACATTATTTTAATGTTACAAATACTGTTTTAATTAACCCATTTCAAAAGATAATTAACCATATAAAGTAAGATAATGACATAGTGTGATATTCATAACAAATACTTAGAAGTTTATAATAAATTTAATATTATAAAATTGAAGTTTCTATGGCAGGAGATTTTAAGAGAAATTCTTTAACTTTAATATAAAACTTTTATAGAGCTTTTAATCTGGGTGGTAGAACACTCCTTTATTTACTGTTAGAGGAAATGATGACTAATTATTATATATTTGTCATAGGATATCTGCTTGTATAATATTTAATTTGTGTATTATATTTAAAACTTGTTTGGCTGCTAAGAATTTAACCCAGGGGCTTATGCCTTCCAGGAAAGGGCTCCCTCACTGTTCTCTGCCTCCCGCCTGGACCTCAATGCTCTTGCTATAATTAACTGAATAGTAGTAGAATTCTTTAGAATGAGGAAAAGAAGCACCTATTTTTTCACCTATATTTAAAAATAAGTGATTATGTTAATAATATTTCACACCTCAGTGCAGAACAATAACTCATTATTAATAATTGTTATTGACATTATCATTATAATAGCTATTACTAATAATAATAACTAACATTAACATTGGACCGCAACCTCACCCCATACTCTATAACATTAGGGGATCCAAAGTTCCTCCATAGGAGCTTCGAGTCTCGGTGGAATATGAGGAAGGTAGACCTTGGAACCTTTTGATCTTTTTATAAAGGATCCCAGTATAACATTATTTCCCCTTTCTAGATAAGTAATTATAATTCTGAAGTGCAAAGGTAACATATGAAGATTGCTATTTTCTTTCTTGCAATGTTTGGGTGAAACTATGTAACAGAACACTAGAATAAAATAATACCATCTAAACTATTTATCCATGTGATCGCTGGTCTCTAAGTCTGGTCCAAATGGAAATACAGTTGTCCCTGGTTTTGGATGTGATTGGTCCCTGCCTATAGCACAAACTTTGATTACTCAAGCCCCTTATATCAAATAGCATAACACTTGCGTGTAACAGGAACATATGTGCATCCTGCTCTGTACTTTAAGTCACTTGTATAGTAGCTAGTACAGTGTAAGAGCTATGTAAGTGCTTATTGTATTATTTAAGAAATAATGGGCAGGAAAAAGCCTGAGCTTGGTCATTAGAGATGCAATTTTTCTCCTCAAGAGTTGGACGCAGAGCTCCTGGGTAGACAGCTCAATTGTAAGCATAGAAACATGAAGGGCTTCGAAAAGGTAGAAAGAATAAATTCCTCTAAAATGGATATACTTGTGATAGAAATGGTTACCTTTAATTGAATAAGTATCTTTTGTTGTTTAAAACAAACAGTTCTCTGAAACTCAGACTTTGAGAACTTCACTTTGGTAAGGTCACATGGGAGCTGGGATAGGTTGCTCTCAGAACTAGAGGCTTTTTGTCTTGGATTGTGATAGAAAAAAACTGAATGCATCGGATTTTTTTTTAAACAGAGGAAAAAAAATAAAAAGATACAAAATTTCAAAACAGAAAATAGGAAATTAATAATGGTTATTATACTGCATATTGTTATCTTAAAAGTGGTTGCTCAAATTACCAGATATAGTTACACAAAATTGATCAAACAATGTAAGTACTAACTATTCCTTTCAATGAACTAATAGGAATTAGTAGTACAGTTCTCTTAGCCATTTTGTGTGTATACACATTTTATTTTTTCCTAAATTGTGTTGAAAAATTCACCATTTGAAATGTGGATCCGTTTCCAAATGAATTAGTTTCTTCAGGTGGCTAAAATCTTTGCTCTGAATAAAGCACTTTTTTTTGGGAATTAGACTACAAATATCTAAACACTACTGAATTTCTAAATTCTAATATTCCCTTAGTGTTGTAGGAATTGAAATTGATACAGGAGGAAAAACCCCAGACAGTTATGCTAGAGTATTGAACAAAGAGAGAAATACAAATGTGCACTGTTTACCACTCCTACAGCTCACAAAACATGTATCAGAGGGAGGACTTGACTTGGAAAACTACGTGGATCTGGCAAGAGTGATGCAAGTGCTACCGGAGTACCCAGGTCCACCTACTCAATCCCTGATGATAGTTAGACCAGGCCTGGGGGAACCTCACATATCTCCTTACCTCCAGCAGAACTTTTGCCACCTTTGAGTATTTCCAAGGAGCTATAGTTCTCCTCTTGCCATGGATTTGGGGCTTTGACTTCCTCCCTTGCTCCTACCTGTCTTTATCCCCTAGCTAGATCTTATCATCCACACCATCCACAACTGGCTGTTTTAAACCAATTAGAGAGACAACCCAGGCCGCGGGGTCCTGAACAGACCC
>NW_004524591.1:21538225-21538906 GCF_000260255.1 Octodon degus | reverse complement strand
AAAAAAAAATAAACCAATTAGAAACACCATCAATTTTGTGTGGGGGATTTTTCCACGCCCCTTTCCCCCACCCAGGCTTCCCACCCTATCTCTCATTATGCAAGAAGGCTCACTCACCTACTGAGGATGCATCTGAAATTATGGTGGGCTCTATAACAGTCATCTGGAAGACTTGGAGCCAAAGCTTCCAGGTCCACAGCTGACTCTTATTTATGAGTTGTGTGGTTTGTGTTATCTTCCAGCCCTTTTTTTACTCTGTTTCCTCATGGGAAAAGAATAAATATGCTAATATATGTGAGGTTGTGACAAGGGTAATATCCAAAGATATATACATGAACACTGTGTGTACAAATGTGTTTCTCTTGTATAATGTCTTTAATAGCTATTACATCTCAATCACCCTTGATATATTATTGTTAAATGTCATTGTTGAGCATGGTGATTAATAGTCATTAAAATGAACCTTTTCAGTATGCAACTGTATTCACGGATTTAGATTAGGTTGGCCTGGCCAGGCAGGACTTCTCTGCTGTCTTAAGCTTTTCTTTTTAAAATATTTTTTCCATAATTTTATTGCTAAACAAATAGCAATGAGACAGTTTCAAATCAAATTGGTAGGACAGTTTCAATAATTAACCCATTAAATACATTCCTCCCAGTGGTTAATTGCTGTACAAGATG
>NW_004524591.1:21524648-21537285 GCF_000260255.1 Octodon degus | reverse complement strand
TGGTCCAAGCTGGGATTATGGGTGTGAATGCTACATCCGCCCTGGGGCCAACAGCCTGAATGCAATGTAGGGGAGGGAGGCAGGCTTTCTCTCTACTCCTCCCTCTTGCTCTTGTTGCTTTTGCTGTCTTCAGCAACCATGAACTGTGTAATGCCACTCTGCCTTGGAGCCAGCTAATTATGGACTGAAACCTCCACGAACTGTGAGATACATAAACCTTTCCTTCCTTAATTCTAAACCTCAGGTATTTTGTTTCATCAGTTATAGAAAAGTAACTAAGACATTGGGTTTCTCATATATGAGAAACTCTATGATATTTAAGCTTGTGTGTCTGATTTATCTCACCTAACATTATGGTCTCAAGGTGCATCCATTTTTCAACAAATAATTCAAATTTATTCTTCCTTATGGCACAGTAGTACTCCCTTGGGTATAAATATCACATTTTCTTTATTCATTCTTTTGTTGATGGACATATAAGCTACTTGTAAGATTTAGCTATTGTGAACTACGCCATTATAAGCAAGGGTATGTATATACCACGGTAGTACGATGTCTTCAACTCTTCCTTTTGGGAAGATACCTACAAGGAGGATAGATGGGTCAAGCAGAATTTCTAGTGTTAGTGTTTTGGGGAATCTCCATAATGATTTCCATAGTGGTTGTACTAGTTTACACACCACATTTGAAACATTTCTTCCTGAACTCATGCCTTAGGCAATTTACGTAAATCGTCACTAGATGGCAGCAGGACACCAACCACAGAGTGGAGGACCTCACAATGCCTCAAAGTCAGAGGAACAGTCAACCAGAAGGGCTACTTTCCTGAACGGTACTGACAATAAATGCTTCTGAATCCTACATGAAAAATTTTATACTTAAACTATTCCAAGTCCATAAAGTCTCATGGAAAAAAAAACCTACCAAAGCTGTATATAGCAAGAGGGATATTCCAACTTTAAACTGTTTGGGATAAACTGGCTGTCTCAATTGATTCTACCTTAGATATTTCATTGCCAAGTTACTTCTATTGTCCAATGGTAGACTCTTCCATGACAGCTTCGGGATCTGAGAATTCCAGTGACCTTTACTGGTTACGTGAACACAGATGCCTCTAGAAGCTGGGCAGGTAGCCTAAGTATGTGGCACAGCTGAGCTCCAAGCAATAGGGAGTACTGAGGCATGTTTGTGTGGGCTACAGTGGTTGTTTCTCCACAGGCATTTAGAAAAATTGATGCTAAACATTTTTTTGGAACGAACCAAACCTCTACATAGGGCACAGTCAGACTTCAGAAAAGAAGTCTGAAAGTGACACAAAAGAAGTGTCACTTTCCCTCTAAAGCATTCTTTATGAATAGTGTTTACACATTCTGATGATACAGCAAGACAGAGTGTAAAAACTGATTTTTTACAGTAATCTAAATCTATATTATTTTCATTTGTTGGCCACACTCTTGGTTTTTGAAGTCACACCTACTGTGTCCAATTCCAGCTTTTGAAAGTAGCTCTACTGTTCAGGGCAAGCATTTCTTTCCAATTGAAATCTTCCCAGATCCTTTAAATCAGCACTCACAAGGCAAGAGGTCTAGGACTTTGGTCTTTTGCAATTTTGAATGAGTTCTTAGTAATGGTTTGCTGTCAGCCTGGCATTCAGTTCTGGTTTCAGGCCGTGAGATCTAGTCTGACCCATACGGACTCCCCTTCCCCTACAGTGGGTGTTTCAATTCTTTACACTTTGCCAGAAGTTGTGTGCATTTAGTCAGAACTTGTGTTTCCAGGGTGAGGTTACAAGGACACTAGTTTCTAATCTGAAACTGAGGAATAAATGTTTTGAGGCCTACATGAATAATTTAGTTTGTATTCTTCAGGAATTTGTCTCAGCTCATTTGAGACCATGATTGCTTCCTGTCAATGGTAATTTCATCTTCATTCTGAAATCTATTTTTGTTAACTATGGATGCTTTGAAAAATATTCTTTTTTACTTTTTATTTTTTAAAATCTGATTGATTGATTGATTGATTGATTGATTGATTGATTGATTTGGTACAGGGTCTTGCTATGCAGCTCAGACTTATAGTGATCCTTCTGTCTCAGACTCCCCAGTGCTGGGATTATAGGCATGTGCCACCATGCCAAGTTTTGGTGACTGGCATCACTGTACTGCATGCAGTGCCAGGGATCAAACCTGGGTCCTTACACTTGCTAGACAGGCACTTATACTGCTGAACTATCTCCTCATCCCTAAAAAATATTCTTATAACACACACACACACACACACACACACACACACACACACACACACAGCTTGCCATGAGCCAGTCCACTGTTAACACTGTAAAGAGAATAGGCCAAGGAGCTAATTCTCTTTTTTTTTCTGCAGTACCAGGCATTGAACTCAGGACCCTGCGCTTGCCAGGCAAACACATTCTACTGAGCTATCTCCCCAGCTCTCAAGAAGCTAAACTTGAAGATGCTATCTTGGAAGGCTTCACTTTTTTTTCCCCCAAAAACTGGTGACTGAAACCAAGATCTTCATCATCGAGCTACATTCTCAGTGCTTTTTGTTAAATTTTCCTTTTGTATTGAGACTGGGTCTTGCAAAGTCACTAAGTTGCCCAGATTGCGCTGGCACGTGCGACCCACCTGCCTCAGTCTCTGAGGGAGCTGAGAGTACAGGTGCACAGAAGGCCTTCGGTCTCAACGGACACGCACGGGCTCCCGCGGGATCCTGCGCCTCCCTAGACTATCCCGGACAGTGTTGGCAATATTTACACTCACGGCGCTTGTGTTTGTCTTGACTCTGATCCTAGGACTGAAAAAGGCCAGGAATGTTAGTATCATGGGGAACATTCCTGAGACAAGTGAGCTCTTCCTTCTATGCTGGAAGCCTGGAGTACAGGAGTTTCTGTCCTATAAAGATTTCTGTAGAACGTTTGGTAACATCCATTAGCACCCTGATGGTATTTTTATACTGAGCTATTAGTACTTAAGGTTTCTTTCTTTTATCCCTGTCTCTTTTGCTTCTTGCTCCAGGTACAGCAGTTTCTCTTTTGTTCTTTAGTCAGAATAACCTTTTTGCATTAAAAAAATCACTGCTTCTCTATAATAAACTTCATTTTTGTTTATTTGGTATTATAGAAGTAATAATGGTGGTGAAGAAATCTTGAAAAAAAGTATAATCTAATCATGCAGAAAAATAACTAAATTGGAGTTGCAGCGGCCAAAATGAAGTTTAATCCTTCTGTGACTTCAGATGGAGGCAAAAACCATAAAAGGCATTTCAATGCACCTTCCCACATTTCCAGAAAAATTATGTCTTCTCCTATTTCCAAAGAGCTGAGGCAGAAATATAGTGTTCGCTGTATGCCCATCCGAGAGGGTGATGAAGTTCAGGTTGTGCGAGGACACTGTGAAGGTCAGCAGATCGGCGATGCAGTCCAGGTTTACAGGAAGAAGCATGTCATCTACATTGAACGGGGGCAGTGGGAAAGGCAAATGGCACAACTGTCCATGTGGGCATGCACCCCAGTGAGGTGGTTACCACCAGGCTAAAGCTAGACAAAGACCACAAAAAGATCCTGGAACAGAAAGCCAAGTCTCGCCAAGCAGGAAAGGAAAAGGGCAAATACAAGGAAGAAACGATTGAGAAGATGCAGGAATAAAGTCCTCCTGTGTGCAACTTTTAATTAAAAACTGCTAAAACAAAAAACAAAAAGAAAAAGAAAAAGAACTAAACTATTCCTGTGTAGCCTTTCATTCAATCCACTGAGCACATGTGTATATGTGTTTATAACATAATAATCATAAGACACATTTTATAACATTTTTCTTCACATTATATATTTTAAACTATCTTCCCCAAAAGTTCCTTGTATTTGTGTGCTTGGGAGCATGTGTATCTTTTCTGTTCTTCAGCATCTTGGAAAATAATTTGAATCACTTCCTTAAACTGTTAAAACTAAAACCTTAGACATAAAACTCTGACAGTGGTACAACCTGAATGATACAATTATATGATAGCTTTTAATTTCTTTAATAGTTATTGAAATTTTAGATGCTACTTCTTGAGTTTGTAGTAAGTAGTTTTACTTTAGAAATTTTTTCTAATGTCAAGGTTCAACTAATCGATTTATTTTCATTCCATGTTATCTAAAATAAGGGAAGAGACTATGTCTCTGCTGTTCATGTCAGCTTTGGCCTTATTTCATAAATTTTTACATGTACTGAAAAATTCTACACTCCCTAATGTAATGTCATTATGATTTTTGTTTCATTTTTGTGGGAATTGGCATACTTTTTGTGGCTTTTTTTGTGCCTTAGGGAAAGGTCTACAGGGTGTTCAGGGTCTCACTACTAGACCAGACTTGTAGTGATCCACCTATTTATAGCTTCCCAAGAGCTGGGATTACAGGCATGCACTACCATGCCCAGTCCCAAATGCTGTCTCAATGTGCCCTGGGGTCGGGCTGGCATGGCAGGCCTAGGGATCGAACCCCTGGCCCTTGCACCTGCTTGCATGCACTTTGATCTGCTGCGCTATTTGGCCAGCCCTCTATACTTTAATTGTTAATGTAAATTTTAAATGGCCATTGGATCTTCTATAGGTTAAATGCACTTATTCCATCCATAACTATTTTCGTTTACTATGCATTTGCTCTTATTGTTTGTAATTTAATATCATCTATTTTTATAACTATGGCTCATGGAGTAGAAACGCAGCACACTGACTGCAAATCCTCCCTCTTGTTCTGAAAACAGGCATCACTCATAACCCTTGCTGGCCCTTTCTGTTGGGCTGGAATTCAGCCTCAGGCTCATCAGTCCTCCATTATCAGTAGCTAATGCTAACCAGTGAGCATCCAGACACAGATTGCAATCTATTTGTTACTCTAAAGGTGTACCAAGAAAGACCAAAGAAGACTTTACATTTCTGTAGACCTGGTTTTTGGGTCTGACTTTTACACTTCAATAGACATGGTTTTCACTTGTATTATACATAGCCACCTCAGAGTATTAAAACAGGATGAAAGGAGTCATTGTCCTCTGCCTGACTCTTGATATTTGATATTGTTATTGATATGGTCAATTTGCAATGCTTACATTTTTGCTAAGTTGACTATATTGTTTTATTTCTTTCTGATAACTGAGAGGACGTAGAGCATGATTTTAAATCTGATTAGTGGTAACGCCAAAAATTCAAACAACCAGGTGCAGTGGCGGTACCTGACTTTAGTGCTAGCACTTCGCAGGCTGAGCCAGAAGGGTTGCTGCAGGTTTGAGGCCAGCCTGGCTGCATAGTGAGCTCAGGGCCAGCACGGACTATAGATGGAGACCTTGTTTAAAAGCAAACAAACAACAAGAGAAATTCAAACTTCTCTCAAGTAACAGTTATCAGCATTGAGAATTAAACAACACCTATTGACTTTCCAATTAATTATTATTTGTGGAGAGGTTTATTTTCTACTATCATTTAGCATCATAAATATGATCTGAATTTCAGGTCCAGAAATTGTTATTTTATCATTTCTTCTTTTTAAAGAATATTCATAGGTTATCTTATGTCTGTAGAACTTACAATTCTTCACCCTTTGCCTTGCCTGTACTCTTAAACAGGATTTCCTAAATTGAGGGGATTTCACTGACCTTATCAGACCCAAAAGCTACAAGTCTTGTTGCATAGGTCTTACTTTATCTTGGTCTTAACCATCTAGCAGAAAAGTATAAAAACGAAGTATAAGAAGTAAAGCCATGCTGTTATGTTGAGCTGTAGGGGACTCAGGTCAACAATTTCTGACATTGTCAGTCAAGCAGAAGACCCAATGCTATTATGGGCTACTGGACTCTTTTAGAATATTTTGCTGAGTTAACACACTTATAATATTCAAATAATGGAACTTAACCAAAAAAAGGGTATACAGATGAATGTCCACTTTGTATCTGTGTATTCAAAGTGGTTAGGATAGATATATAGTTACATTCTCTTGATGAATAGAGGGATTTGTTCTAATGGTGTTTGTAAATAGGATATCATCTCCACACCTTGTACAGCAATTAACCACTAGGAAGAATGTATGCAATGTGTTAATTATTGAAACTGTCCTACCAATTTGATTTGAAACTGTCTCATTGCTATTTGTTTCTCAATAAAATTATGAGAAAAAGAAAGAACATGGCAATGCAAACACTGGTGGACTCCTATGGCAAAGAAATGTTCTCAGTAATCAATTAAAACAATTCTGGAAATATTTGAAAAAAATTAAATTGTTAGGCTATATTACTTATAGTTATTTGTTTCTCCAGGAAAATATATATGGATGCTTTATTCCTAGAAGACTTGCTAATTTATATTGTTGTTTTGTATGACATCTTGAAAGGGTATAGAGTTATAAAATTTCCACCTTCAAATGCATTTGATGCATCTCTATTTTCCAGCATCTGAGACGAAGATGCTCGTCAAGAGGTGAGCGAAAAACAACAAACAAAAGCACAGACTTCTCTACTGGCTGCAAGAACTATTCTATGATTCACACTACTTCCGGCATTTGTTCATATCATTTTCTTCAGAGATTGTGATATCAACACTACCCCAAGCGTGTCTGAGGAGGAGTGATTCATGTAGACGGGCACCCCTATAGTAACTGTCTCTGCTTTCCTTTCTCTCCCAGTTGTGCTTCAACCCTGAGGGAGAAAAAGGGGCCAGTATGCCTGGAGCACAGGGACATGGAATAATCCAGAAATGACTGATCATACAGGCCCTTTCTGTAAAGCAAATTGTAGTTTAATTAATATATCTGAAAGGAAACATTTATGTTATCTTAGTTACTTTTTCCTTGTTGTTAAGGCCAAATATCTGACACCCAGAAATTAAAGGCAGAAAGGTTTATGTAGCTCAGTTTGTAGAGGTTTCAGTCCATAGTTGCTGTGCTCCAAGGCAGGATGGCCTAGCAGACAGGCATTACAGAAGAGGGACAACTCATGGTGGGGAAAAGGCAGCCAAGCAAACAAGAGCCATGACATGCCTCTTTCTGTCCCTTGTGTTATATATAGGCCACTGGGATTAGGGTGGTACCTGTCCAATCAGTGCACTGATTTTAGTAATTACCCATCCTTAATCCTAGCACCCTTAATCCTAACACTGCATTCTGAATCAATCACACAAGGAAATTCATTATTGGATTGATAACATTATAAAAAATTTTAAAGTAAGTAAAACTGCTTATTAGCAACTGAAGAGGTAGCATCTGAAATTTCAATACCTACTAAAGAAAATAGAAGTTGTCAAATAATTTTATCTTCCAGTGCACTATTGCCAGAGTTTTATAGCTAAGTTCTTTTCAGTATTTTGAGGAACGATATGACAAAAGCCACCTCTGAAAAAGCCCTACTTATGACCACATGAGTTTTTCTTGGGGGGGACATCTAAGTACAGCCATCACATATGTGAGACTATAAAGACTGCATTGTTAAATGCACATGTCTTGTCTATATAAATATTTATTTCTTAAATATTCCTGAGATATAAGAAAGGGAAGAATCAATTCTTAGCAGTAAACCTGCATTTGTTGTCCCAAAAGGATATAATATAATGACGAACTTTAACTTATATCTTACATTTATCTCATATTTGAAAACAGAGGAGTTAAAGTGTCCAGGTCAAAAAGACCAATAATCTCTATGATCACTTGAGATAATAGGTAGATTTCAAATTTTGTAATACCAGTTGCTTTAGTGTTTTTAATTTTTGCACTGATAAAACTCTTATAGTTGCGGTGATAACAACCTAGTTCTTACTGTTTTTGTCTTGAGAAGCATACTGGGAACAAATATTATTTTTGCTTGAGTTAACCACTTGATTGGCAGATGACTGAGTGAGATGCAGAGGCAGTGAGGGGAAGTAGCTCTTTGATGTGACATCCCAGTTTATCAGAAGAAATAATCCAAGATCAAAAGGTGAAAAAGTAGATGCATCCTAGGGAATTCAAGCTTCAATCCAGAATCTCGCTTATGATTTTGTCTCTGGCTACATTCTGGAAGATAGACGTGGGACTCATGGCTGTGTGAGAGACACAAGGGCTTTATTGGACCCAGGTGTGTTGCTTATTCTCCATGCACCCTTTCTGACCTCCATCTTTTTCCATTCCAGAAATTCTCAGTCCTGCCTGTGCGGTAGCTTTCATCTTGAATTTAGTCAGTGGGAGGGGTCAGTGAGAGTAGGAGATGAAGAGATGGGAGAAAGAGCATGGACTATGTATCCAGCACCTCCTCCTTCAGGGCACCTTTTGAAAATGGCTGGACCTTTGGAGTGAGGGCTCCCATTGGGTCTTGCTTCTAAGAACCCAACTTTAACCCTCTGATAGGTTTCCTTAATTCTTTTTTTTTTCTGGCCTCAAGAGTGAAAATCGCTTTTGCTGTACTGATTTGGGTTGCTTCTTCAAGTCTTGTTGCTTACTTAATCTCATTCTCTTCAGGAAATAGTCCCTTTTCAAAGCTCTTCAGTTAAACACCCATGAATATCATTTTTCTTGCCTGAATCACACATGTGTTACAATCAAGCAGACAAATTAACCTAAAATTTATGTGGCATTGTATCTTTTCACTTTAATTCACATGTGTCCTTTTTCTAATGAAAAGGAGATTGATATTCTAGGCCTATCATCCTAACGCATCTGGCAAGAAAGATGAAGAGGAAGTTAGGACATTCCTTTCTGTATCTGTGAAATTTAATCCTTTAATCTCTGGCTGGTTTACTCACATTTTTATTTTTATTTTTTTAAGAATGTCTTCCAGTATAGTCCAGTAGACCATAATATTAGTAGTTTATCCATAGGACTGGCAATGTCAGAAGTTGTTGACTTGAGCCATTTACAGCTAAGCATATTAATATGGCTTTGCATTTTATACCTCATATTTATACTTTTCTGCTTAAGACCAAGATAAATCAAGATTTATGTAACAAAAAAAATGTAACTTTTGTTATTTGACTGTCAGCCAAATCCCCTCAGAATTTACCCTGAAACCATGTACAACAATTTGAAGAGCTTTTGTCAGTGTCAGCCATCTGGATGAGTCACGGCCATTGCTTGACCAATTTGCTCTCTGTGAAAGCCTGAGAGAATGTTTTCTCTCTAGGTAACTCTCCTTAGGCACATTCTACATTGTTGATCACTTTCCTCTGTGGCCCCATAATCTCCTTGGACAGAAAATATATTTGAATGGCAATGGAATACCCATCTCTGACAAAACTAAACAAAAAAGGGGGATATAAATGAAGGACCATTTTGTAGCGCAATATATATATATATATATATATATATATATATACATATATATAAACACACACACAAAATAGTTAGGATAAATATACGGTTATTTTCTCTTAGTTCAGTGAGAAGAAAGATTTGTACTAATAGTGTTTACATATTATGTCTGCATCTTGTACTATGAATAACTACTATGAAGACAATAATATGCAACGTATTAATTATTGTAACTGTCCTACTAACCTCTTTTGAAGCTATCTCATTTCTATTTCTTTCTCAATAAACTTATTTAAAAAATGAAAAATATAAGAATGTCTTCCTTTTTTTTGATTTTCACTACAATATTGTATTTTACTACTTCTAAGTCATTTTAAATCCAGATACAATTCTTTTGCATATTCTTGGTTATTCATTTAAGAGCAATTTTTTACTGCAGTCACTGGACTGGATAATGAAGGGGATTAAAAGACAGAGCCCAGCCTCTGAAGAGCTTGTCTAGTGGACAAACTACAAATTAAGCATGAAGTAGCTGTCAAAGAATATTACAATGAATGGTGGATGCATTAATTTTATGGCAAAAAAATGTATAGCAGAATACTACCTGCAACATAGAACCTTTAAAGATACTATTCACAAGGAATAACCCTAAGCAATTAAATAATCTTAAGGTGAATGAGTATCCAGCCTCCAGAAGAAATTTAGTTGTATGTGTTCAACTGACAAACACATATTTTCTTGAATACTTGTTGTATGTTAGGCAATATGCTTGATCAGAAGACGCAAAGAACCTAAGACTACATCCTTTCTCTACAAGTTCACAGTCCAATGTGTCAAAAGAGAACTCTGATGATGTTCAGTAGACCTTATAAAAAGTGAAACTGCCTTTTAAGAAAAGTGTCTTTGAGCACACTTCAAATTAAGTCCATTTGGCTTGAACCCCAGCAGCATAGACTTTTATTTAGAGCCCAAATCTACTGAGAAGTAAAAAAGAAAAAGCGTTTGTATTCAAAACAATAAAAATCATTCAAAAGGAGCTCATGTAAGCCAGGGAGAAAGCTCAGTGGCATAAGCACCTGCCTGGCAAATGCAAGGATCCAAGTTCGAACCCTGGTATAGAAAAAATAATCATTCAAAAGAGATATCCTGAATAAGTACTACAGAAAAAAAATACCAAATGAAGTATACCTCTTTGTAATATTCATGTTAGCAAGAGAAGAATAATACAAAAAGACAAGGACCTATGAATGGTAAAACTCAACAGAAGAAAATATGTTAGACAAACTTATTTTTATCTACTAGAACCAGATCAGCGATGACAATGTCATCGTAAGTGGTGCTTGGAACATCAGGCTGCAAACCTCTTCCTAAAGTATGAGGACAGTCACCAGGGGGCCTTTTCCAAACTGATTTTTCTAAGAGAGTTATATCCTTGGCCTAATTTCAGATAAGCAATTTTAATACACTTAGTAACAAAGTGTATATTTCATTCTATTACATGATGTGAAGAATCTTTTTTCCTGGACTTCGCTCTTATAAAAGCAAAGATGTCTGTGTTGTAACAGATTTTGAGACTGAATTCTTTTTTATTTCTTGGCAGAACATGTTTTTGCCAAGTTTACAACCCACTTGAACTTCTGTTTGTTCTTTTATTTTAGAAGCATCTTGGGTTCCCTCTAAGGTTGGAAAAATCACAGGTTTAACCATAGAATTAAAAAAAAAATCTAATGAAGTGTATTGAAGATTATTATCATCATCAAATAGTAATAATCCTTTAAATTAACACTCAGTGTAGTTGAATCTGAAATATACTTATTTAATTTTAGGTGAAATCATTTCCCCTGATAATGCTTTAAAACCACTTTATAAAGAAAACAATTTAAAGATATTCTAAGAAAAGCTTACTCTAATCTTTAAAGAAAGAAACACTCATCCTTTATCAACCTTATTTTTAACTCCTAAAAAAAGATGCATCTTTTATTAACCTAATAGAATATTTCCTAAGTACACATACTCTTGAGTGTTGCTACATGTCTAAGCACTGATGTAAATTCTAGGGACAGAAGAGAAATCAGATACTGTTCTTCCCATTAACGTGCTATTGTATAGTGGATTTAATTGCTTCAAATTTAACTTTACAAATATGGTTTAAACAAAGTGTAAGCTAGAAACATGTACATTATGAAAATCTACATTGTAACCCAGTGAAAGAAAAGGAAAGTCCGAAATCTGCTTTTAGCTGTTGTTGGCTCTATTTTTCTTTTTTTTTTTTTCCTCAAAACTGGATTTGGCATCATCTCCACCCTTTCTAAGGAAGAGAGGGTAGGAAGTATTTTGTCCCAGGGTTAGGTTATCAGTCATCAAATAAATGTTCACAATCAAAGATTTGTGGAAATGGGGAATCAAGAGTTGGCAACCCAGCTACCCCTTTTTCAAAGATTAATCAATAATGTGTGTCAGAAGAAAAGGACATGGAAAAAACTCTGCTAAGAAATGGAATAAGATGCAGAGACAGGGGTTGGATCACCAAAGTACCATGCTGGCCCCTCCCCCGGGGCATGCTGAGACTGGGATTGAGACTGGTCATGGTGGCACATGCCTGTAATCCCAGTGCTTAGGAGGCTGAAAACAGGAGGATCCTATGAGTCCAATCTGCATAGTGAGACCCTGTAGATCCTGTACTAAATACATTTTAAAAAAAAGGAATAGGAACATTCCTCCTTTGGCCTTTCCCACAAATTGTCCTAATTATTTGTAGTAGGGTATTAGTTGTATGCTTGGAAGAAGGCAGCAAAGTGAGAAAATCTAAGCTGAAAAGATAATCCTATGCTTGCAGAACTTTTGGATTGACTGACATCATCACAGCTGTGGGCACCAGGAAGGCGTAGGCTTTCCATGGGCTTATGAGGGAGAGGGGCTTCTGTCTTATGAGATGTCCTTGGGGTACTAGGGAGGCCACAACTACCTAAAATGCCACAAAGGCAACAACATTTTCTGAGACAATAGTAAACATGCCAACTGCTACCTTCTTACAAATAGTGATTCGTAGTGATAGAAGGAAATCTAAGCAATTTTGTTCTTAATAAGTATTTTTTTAAAAATTCAAGTATTTAAAATCCAGACCATCTTCATACTCCAGACCAAACTGACTAAATTCATTTTAAATAGAGTAGTATCTGTGAGCTACTTTGGGTATAGCAGAGACTACAAATCTAAAACCAAGAAATGGCAAACAATAGCAATATTTTTTTTAAAAGGTGGAGGAGGGCATTGAATCATTTAGATCATAGGAATTTGTCCAAAAAGTTCTTGTTAATGAGAGAGAAAAATCTGAATGTGCTTCTTGTGAAGTAACTTCTATTCTTTTTTTCCCATAAT
>NW_004524591.1:21520254-21522913 GCF_000260255.1 Octodon degus | reverse complement strand
GCTTCAAACTACTGAGATTTCAGATATTCTTTTCTCCAAGCTTTTTCTTCCTAAAAGATGCCAAGGTTGTCCTGGGAGGACCTCACCCACCACTGATGTACAGGCACCCCCGGAGACTCGCTCCAGAAGCTTATCACCCCAGGATGGTGCCTAGATGCAACTTGTTAAACAGAAAAGAAAAATATCACTTAAGAGTAAGTAACGGGGCATGAGGAAGAGAGGATATAACTATCCAGACTGGAACCTGCCCAGCACACCCACACCACAGCTGCAGATGCCAGTGCTAAAATCATTCCTTGTCCAAGTGGAGTACTTGGGTTTGGAAAGGAAAAAAATATACAGGAGAGGTTTAAAGGCCTGATAATTTTTTGAAGGACAAGCAATGTTTTTATATTATAGCATGAATTTTAGAAGCCTATTTGCTCTTATTGTGTGGTTGGTTTTTCTCATTCCTTTGTGCATAATTCTCATGCTGTTTCCTACTTTGGCATAGAAGTCATCAGAAAAAAGGACCATTGAAAACTACCCATCAAGTGATTTGGGGAATCTTCTGTGTAATTTCAGGTAGTAGATATTTTCAAAGATGAAACAAAGTAAGGTCTGTGGAATCACTAAGATTATGAAACAGTCGGAGCTCTTACAGTGAGTGAAGGATGGATTGATGAATAGATCACCTTTGCTTCACAGCCCCTTCTCTAACTCCCCTACTGTTTTTCCTGGGGAAAATTCTTAATGAATCACTTTAACACAAAACTCAACCAGAATGTTTGTGGGAGTGTGGACTGGTGCAGCCACTGTGCCACTGGGAAAAAAATAAGTGGCAAGATATATCACGTACAGGTACAAATTCTTTATGATGAACGTTATCATTTTGTATATCTAAAATGTATCAATAAAAATAAATTTTAGAAAGAATGATTTCACACATATCCTAAGATAGTATACTTTGAACAGAGACAGACACAGAATAACATTCAATAAAAAGCTAGCTGCTATTAAGACAAAAATGAGATACCAAGAACGTGAAAATAGGATAATAATAAATGTGAATTAGAACCAGGATACAAAAGCTCCCTTCAAGAGAAAGGATAATGATTAGGTAAATTCCAAAACAAAACAAAACAAAACAAAACAATACCCACCAAAACAAAAACAAAAACTCAACCTGAGATCTATTTCTGGGGAACAAAGCCTATGACAGGTGGTAGAGAAGATTTATAATTGGACTCTTAAATCTACATGTTTAAAAATCTAATTGCTAAAGGCAATGGACACCAATATGTCAGTACTAACTAATAAGCCCCAAAGGAACATCCATAAATATCATAGGTTAAAAAAGTAAATAATAGCAATCATTTATATTTAAAAATAAAAACCAACTCAAGATATCGCCAATATATTAATAATAAGCCATAATTCTTGAAAACTGCAAATAACATTTTAGTTGCTTGTGTGTACAGCAGGAATCTTACAGTACTATGAAAGTGTTGTACAACAATCAGGCTTCTTAATAGAAACATGAGTAGAATTCTCAGTATGTCCAACACACTACTTATTTAGGCATCAATTAGTCACTTAAAGCTAGTAGTCATGGTCTTGATCATACATATCTCAAAGTGAAAGTTTGTATAATTGCACATGCTTTTCTCATAGGAATCTAGGAAAAAATATTTACATTTAAAAATGTCTTAATGTCTTATTTTGCTTAAGGCAGCACTAAGGACTATGCTTTGGAAATTCCTGATCATGCTTTCACTTCTCTGTCCACAACAATGTCATTAGAAAGTTTACAAAGTACTTCCAGAATGAATCCATCCTGCTTTATTCATGGGTGTGCTTTCTTTACTTTGAATTCCCCACAGTCGAATGTGGTTAGCAAACGAAGTTGAATACAAAAAGTCACTGAGAAAGGGAGACCATATCATGTGACTCTCATTGCCTGATATTCTTACAGGTGTACTTTGTAATATATATGAATTTGATCCTATTCACAGTTTCAGGCATTCACTGGGGAGCCTTAGATCATATCCCATACAGATAAAGGGGGAGTACTATGCTAATAATGCTGTTAATAGCTGCTACTTATTTCTCATTATGATTATTAGTGGCATTTGTATATTGTAATCCTTGCAACTGCCTAATTGAGTGGATTTTATTATGTTTATCATGAAGATGGAAACAAACATGGTATCACAGAAATGAAAAAGATACTTATGATCTGACTCTATCTTCATGAACAAGTGCATGTTAAACTTTTGATATTTTATTGATAAGTCCTATCTCTATATACAAAGTAGAGATGAAGAAATATCAGCAGTTTGTGTTCAGTGAACCTTCGTCATTTCATTTCCTAATAGTTAAATCTTGGATTAGGATAATTTCCAGAATTTTATTATTCAATATATATGTTTTAGAAGTTATCTTTATTCTAAGAGAATTAATGCAACATTAACTTGAGTTAAAGCAGAATGTAATTAAGTTACATTCATAGATCTACAGCATATACATTTAAGAGGAATAACCCTTTTAACCGGTCATGGTAGCTCACTCCTGTAATCCTATCACTAAGGAAGGCTGAGGCAGAAGAATTGCAACATCAAGTCCTACTGGACCCAGAGAAGGAGACCCTGTATTAAAATTTTTAAGAGGGGTTGTAGCT
>NW_004524591.1:21513200-21519899 GCF_000260255.1 Octodon degus | reverse complement strand
TAAATGATGGCTGTTCTAAATTAAATGACCGGGACCAGGGAGATAGCTCAGTAGAATAAGCTCCTGCCTGGCAAGTGCAAGGTCCTGAGTTCAATCCTCGGTACCACAAAAATAAATAAATAAATAAATAAATAAATAAATAAGTAAATAAATTCAATGACAGTGGCATTCAGTGGTCTCTCCTCAGAGAACCTTTCCAAGGCACCCACTGTAGTGACTACAGCGTCACTTCTAGTTCCTGGGAATCCTACTCTCCATTATCCCATACTATGTCTTATAAGCTTGACTTTATCCTTTTTGTTGGTTAACTCTGTATTTACAGAGTACCTGTTAGGTACTAGTGGGTATTTTAAGGAGATGGGTGTGTAGCACTGAGAAAAACAGAGACAGTTGCAAATCTCTAAGTGCAGATGCCTAATAATTGTCTTTCATATCTTCTTTTTCTATAGAGGCTTTATTACATTCTCAGCTACAGTCACCTCATGATGTTAGGTAAGTATTTGTTACACTACTGTACTTGGATAAATATAAACCCGGAAACTTGAATGAACAGGTTTTTGAAAAATAAGCTGTTGAGCCAAAGTTCAGTTTTACCCCTATTTTCATTCCTATGAACCTACAGGAAACAAAAGTAACTGGCGGCAGCCCTCCACTTTAAAGCAAAATTTTACCAAGAAGCATTTGAAGATGTTGTTTCCCTTTTTATAGGTAGACAAGAAGATACTAGATGCTACACAGGCACTGTAAGTGTTAGTTTAGCCTAAATGACGATCTAGAGTTCCACAGTATTTGGGGTTGTGGACATTGCGTCGTATAGTGAAGAAAGCCCTGAATTTCACACAGTCAACCTAGATTCAACTACTAAGACTGGTGCACACTAAGTGGTTATTCTGTGACAAATTACTTTAGTCTTCTTTTTTTATGGATTTAGTACAGGGTCTACAGGGTCTCACTACACAAATCGGACTCATAGTGATCCCTGTTTTCAGCCTCCCAAACACGGGGATTACAGGTACGTACCACCACGCCCAGTCTCAGTCATCATCTCAGTGTGCCCAGGGGGCAGGGCTGGCACAGCATGCTTGGATCAAACCCCACTTTAGTCTTCTAAGTCAAGGGTTAGCACATGAATACTGTAGACAACCTCAGCTGAATACACTATTGCACCAGCAGCGTGAGCAAAAAAGAAGATGAGCCAGAAAACATTAAAGCTCTGACCCTTAGCCAGAGACACAAATGTAACTTTTTTATGAAGTACAGAGGGCAAAGAACATCCAAAATAGATCTATGTTGGGAGATGCCATCTTTTACACCCAGAAATGCCAGAGTGCTGTTGAGTATACAGCATAAATGTCAACTGGCTCTGGTTTTATTTTATATGTCACCAACTTTTTGATTAGTACATGCTTGCTATACCTAATGAATACATTGGCCCTGAAAAGTTGGCACATGTACATATTGCACTTCAGTCCTTTTAACTGCCTCTTCCTTTCCCCTTCTTACCACTCTAGGTGCTCTTCCCAATTGTAAATGATCTACCACCCTGTTTTCTATTATTTGTCTTATATTTTACTCTTTGTTTATTTTTTTGGCTTGTTGTAAAAGACAATCATGCTGTTTTTGTGCTTTTATGTCTAACTTATCTCAGTTAACATTATAGTCTAAAGATGTATCAATTTTCCTACAAGTGATTCAAGTTACCCTTTCTTTGACCAAGTGGTATTCTATTGCATAAATATACTCCATTTTTCCATATCCGTTTATCTGTTGATGGACATATATAGGTTGCTTTAAAGACTTAGCTGTTATGAGTGCTGCTATAAGCAAGAGTAAGTGTACATCACTGTAAAATAATGTCTTGAACTTGTTAGGAAGATGTGTAGCCGGTGAATAGCTGGGTAGAGTGGGATGTCTAGTTTTAAGTCATGAAGAATCTCCATACTGATATTTAGTGGTTACACTAATTTACATTTGCACCTACCATGTACAAGTGTTCTTTTCTCCCCACAGTCTTGTCAACATTTGTTGTTTTTTGAGTTCTTAATTATAACTGTTGTTTCTGGACTTGGAAATGACTTTAGTCTTAAGCAAAGCAGACTGCTGATCACAGGACTATTTAAAGAAGGATGGCCTTACCCAAGAATATTTTATCTTCTTATGTGTCTTATTATCAGATATTCTGCTAGCGGAAAAGTTTAAGTTCAGTAACAGTCAATATATAGCCTGAATGAGACATATGATTAAATAAGTTATTGTAAATAAAACATGCACTGGCCTGGGGAGCTCGCTCAGTGGCATAAGCACCTGCCTGGACCCAAGTTTGATTTCTGGTACTAAATGTTGTGTTCGGCCCAGAACCCTGGGTGCGCCATGCTGGCCACCTAAACTGGGTGTGGTGGTACAAGCCTGTAATCCCATCGCTGGGGAGGCTGAGACAGGAGGATCACTAGGAGTCTGAACTGGGTAGCAGGACCCTATCTTAATGTTTTTAAAAATAAAATAATAAAAAATAAACAAAACAATCAATGATTTGGCCTAAAAAGGTGATGTTAATCTGCATATAATTATGTTTTTTTCAAGGTGTGTGTGTGTCCAGGAGAAACTGAAAAGACTTTAGTCCCTCACATCTCAATGACACTGAACATCTGCACAAACAGGAAGTGAGGACTAAGGCTGAGTTGTGATTAGTTTGGTTACGGAACCCATGCTTCAACAAATATGCAGGCTTCCCATGAAAGGCTGGTGAACCTACGATTTAAGGCATGTAGAAAGTCTCTGTCCTGTCAATAGCAGCCCACTAGGCTGAGTAGAGCCTTCAGTGGCTGCACATGATGGAACACAGACTACACGACTAACCCAGGAAATGTACTTTAAAGCAAATGAACTAATCTTAAACAACAGCAACAACAGAGTGGGCCAGCCAAATAGCTCAGTGGATTAAAGTGTTTACAAGCAGGGTCAGGGGCTGGTTCAATCCCCAGTCCTGCCCTGCTGGCCCTGCCCCCAGAGTGCACTGAGAAGGCAATTGAGACTGGGCCAGGTGACACGCATCTGTAATCCCAGCTCTTTGGAAGCTGCCGACAGGCAGATCCCTAGGAGTCCAGCCTAGTAGTGAGACTCTGAATAACCTGTAGACCATTCCCTAAAATACATTAAAAAAAAAGAAAAGAAAGAGTAACACCACACTAAGCCATAGAGAAATATCTGAGTTTATATATATTTATATTATTTTATTCAAAGTGTTTCATTTTTAATGAAATATTACAAGACATAAAAAGGAAAATATGATCACTGCATCACAAGAAAAGAACAAAACAAAAAAAAACAGTCAATTATATTTGGCCTTTAAAAAGTGCATCTGTTGTATCTACTAGGCAAAAACAATAAATCAGTTATTATGTCCATACACGTATGTTTTCAAAGAATGAACGCAAACTGTATCCAAAGCATTAGTGTGTGAGAATAATGTCTCATCAAATATAGGATACTGTTACTGAGCAGAAATTGTAGAAATAATACTATTTTGGAGCTGGAAAGTATGCTAATTGAAATGAAAAATTCAATGCAGAGCCTCAATGTGAGATAGGAGCTGGCACAGGAAGAAACCAGAAAACCATGCAAGCGAGGCTATTGAAGTCTTACAGCAGCACAGGCTTGTTCCTTCAGTTCTGGAGGTGGAACACAGGGCCTTCTCATCATGCCACATCCCTAGTTCTTTTTTATTTTTCATTTTGCAACAGAGTCTCACTAAGGGGCTAATTTGGGCAGGCTCCGCTGGAACTTGGTCTCCTCCTGCCTCACTCTCTATCTAGAACACTGGGATCACAGGCTTGTGCCATTAAATCTGGCAGTAAAAACAGATTTTTGAAAAAGAAGAAAAATAAAGAGACCCTCAGAGACAAGAGGGACATCATTAAGTGCTTTCAAGTGTGTAATTGATATCTAGGACAGAAAAGAAAGGGGCATAGAATATTTCAAGAAATGGCACCTCATACTTCTCAGATTTGAGGAAGAACAATGCACATAACCAAAAATATTCAGAAAACTCCAGGCAAAAGGACCTTGGAGAGATACACTTATGTGATAGTGGAACTCTCGAAAGACAAAGAAAGATCTTGAGAGTAGCAAGAGAGAAATGATTCATTGCATACAAAAGGGTGATTGTATTAACAGTTTTCTTCTCAGCAGCAACCATGTGAAAAGAAGGCTATGGAGTGACTTATTCAAAGAGTTGAAAGATGAAAATACCAATCAAGGTTTTCTAACCACGCTCTTAATCCTAGCACTTGGGAAGCTGAGGCAGGAGGAAAGCAAGTTTGAATTTTTCCTGTTAGGTTTAGGAGGAGTCTATTTCAAAATACATAAATATATACATATTTTTTGTCACCCAGCAAAAGAAGTGGGATACATAGTAAATGATAAGAGAAAATATACCATGCGGGGCTGGGAAGGTATCTTGATGGTCTAAGTGCCTGCCTGGTAAGCACAAAGACTCCAGTTGTGTGCCCAGTACTGCACGACTTGCTGGCCACTGAAACTGTGGTGGCACATGCCTGGAATCCAGCGCTCAGGAGGCTGAGAGCGGAGGAGGATCATACAAGTCTGAGTTGCATAGAGAGACCCTGTATCAAATAACTAACTAACTAATTAACTAACTAACTAACTAACTAACTAACTAAGTGAAGGAAAGAGTATATCATACAAATAGTAATCAATGAGAACTAAAGTAGTAATAGTTACCATGTTAAATTATATTACTCTGAAACTAAGAAAAAAATTGCTACTAAAAACAAAAAATGACATCTCATAATAAGAAGTCAATCAATCAGGAGGAAAAACAGTTGAAAACATTTAAAACAAAGATTCAAAATATATGAAAATAAAGAAAAATTTAATAGAACAAAAGAAAAAAATAATTTAACAGTGGCTGAAGATTTTAACACCTCAATTTAAATGAGTAGAACAACTAGATATAGAATCAATAACAGTATAAAAAAACTTGAATGATAATGTAAATTAAGTAGACCTAAAATATGTCTGTTGGACTCTCAATCTAACAAAGAAGAGATTCTCTTCTTAAGTGTACATGAAACATTTTCCAGGACAGTCATATAAATAGGCTACAATAGATGGCTCAACAAATTTGAAGGAGTAAACTCTTACAAAGTACATTTGTTCACTGCAGCAGAATAAAATTAGAAATTAGTAACAGAAGAAAATTTGAGTAATTCATGAACACGTAAACTTTTCTTACAGTACATTCATAAATTGGTTGAAAGAAGACATCCCAGGAAATTTAGAATGAAATACTTATGACGAGTGAAAACCAGTATCATGATTGGTGAGATACAGCCCATATTTTGAGGGAAATGTATAATTGTAAATGCTTGTTATGAAATTAGAAAAAACATTAAATTAATTATTTAAACCTCCACCTTAAGAAAGTACAAACAGAAGGCAAACGAGAAGAAAGCATGCAGCCTTCAGGAAATTCTAAAACAATGGATTAAAGAAAGATAATAGAATTTTAAAAATGAAAAACATGTTGAGACAGCTAGCAAACCTGGCATACTTTTAGCTAAGCTGACCAAGAAAAAAAAAAAAGACAGAAGACTCAATTAATATATCAGAAATGAAAGAAAAAAAATTATCAGTAACCTTGCAGAAGAAAAAAAGGATACAACAAAGTACTAAGCCTAACAAATTCTATGGGCCAGGTTAAAATGAATCAATTTCTAGTAAGGCCCAAAGAACTAAGGAGAAACATAAAATCTGAATAGACCACATGAGAAGTAAAGGTGTTTAATTAGGAAATTTAAAACATTTTACAAAGAAAGCTCTTACCTATTTGGTTTTGCTGGAAAGTTCTAATTAGTCCTTAATAACTTAATATGCTAGAAAACATGACAGGGGTATGGTCTTAACCATCCAGCAGAAAAGTATGAAAATGAAGTATAAAAAGTAAAGCCATATTAATACGCTGAGCAGTAAAATGCTCAAGTCAACAACTTCAGGCATTGACAGTTTTATGGAAAACCCACTACTATCATGGACCATTGGACTCTATTGGGATATTTTGCTGAATTTATACACCTACAGTATTTAAATAAAAATGGAATGCCCTTCTCTCACAACTAAAGAAAAAAGAGGGGATACAAATGAATGATCATTTTGTATCTGTGTACTCAAAATAGTTAGGATAGATATACAGCTCCATTCTCTTAATTCAATGAATAGAGAGGTTTTTTCTAATAGTGTTTGAGACAGCATATCATGTCTGCATCTTGTACAACGAATAACCACTAAGACAACAATATGCAATGCATTAATTATTGAAAATGTGCTAGTGATCAGTTGTGAAACTGTCTCATTGCTATTTGTCTCTCAATAAAAATATTAAAAAATATAAAATTTAAAATATAAAAGAAGGTAGACACTGAAATGCATGTGCACCAGAAAATTATGATTTATTATTGATAAATAATAAATCTGAAGAGCTCCAAAAAATAAATAAAATAAAATAACTTAATATTTCAGAATTCTTCAAAAAGCACAGAATAAAGGAATATATTTATCTTGTTGGCTTCTTGTCACTATAACAAATACATAAGTAATCAATTTATAAACAGAGAAGGGCTGGAGAGATGGCTCAGTGGTCTAAAGCACCTACTTAGAACAAGCTTAGCAAAGCATCAGGGA
>NW_004524591.1:21510312-21512100 GCF_000260255.1 Octodon degus | reverse complement strand
GAGAGGCTGAAGCAAAAGGGTCACAAGTTCAAGTCCAGCACAAGCAGCTTAGTGATTTAGCAGTAGCTTTTCTCCGATTAAGAAGACAAAATGTAATAATACACGGAATATATAAAAATTTTCAAAGCGTAACATCAGGGCGGGCAAGATAGCTCAGCAAACTAAAGCTCCTGCTTAGGCAAGCACAGGGATTGTGGTTCAATCCCTGGTACCACATGCTGGTGCCAGCCCTGTCCCCAGGACTGGCTGAGTTGGCACACACCTATAATCCTAGCACCGGGGAGGCTGAAAACCTAAGGATCACTATGAGTCTGAGCTGTATACTGAGACCTTGTTACAACCAAATACATTAAATAAATAAATAAATAAATAAATAAATAAATAAATAAATACCAAAACAGTCCAATAGCCCAATCAATAACTGATCAAAACAGTAAAATAGATACTTCTCAAAAGAAGAATTATACATGGTCAATAAGTACATACATGAAAAAACGTTTAACATTTTTAGCCATTAGGGAAATATGAACCAAGCCTACATTGAAATTTCATCCTACCCTAGTCAGAATGGTGATCATCAAGTATAATGAAAGAAAGAAAGAAAGAAAGAAAGAAAGAAAGAAAGAAAGAAAGAAAGAAAGAAAGAAAGAAATGATGGCAAAGATGATCAGAAAAGAAATTTCTTTATATTGCTGGTAGTAAATCATACAGACACTGTGGAAACTGATTTGGAAGTTCCTCAAAAAACTAAAAATAGAGCTACTTTTGATCCAGCTATGCCACTCTTTGATATATGCCTGAAGGGATTACAGTCAGCATTCTGTGGCGTTACCTTTGTACCATGTTTATTGAAGCACACAGGATATAATAGCTAAGATTTGGAACCAGCCTAGGTGCCCACTAACAGAGGAACAGATAAAGAAAAATACAAAATGGAATATTATTCAGCTCTAGAAAGAAAGAAATCTTGGAATTTGCTGAGAAATGGATGGATCAGGAACAACTGAAGATAGACTAAGACAAATATTGTGTATTCTCCTTAATATATGGAATACAAAAAAGATGATAAGAAGGTCAAAGGGAGCTCATTACTAGAAAAGAAGAAGTGAAGAGGGGAAAAGAAGAAGGGGTATAAAGGCGTGTCATAGTGAGGGATGAATATGATCAAAATAAATGATACCCATTAATTTGCCTCCTGAAACACCTGACATGAGGAGAGGGTGGGGCAAGGTGCGAGGCGGGGGAGGAAATGATTAAAATATATTATGTGCATATACAAATCTGGCAAAATGAAAACCATCTGTATATCCAATCAAATGTGGTTAAAAATTAATGTTAATAAAAATGTAAATTTATTAATAATTAATATTAACAAAAATGTGAGAAACAAATATGGTTTAAAACAAAATTTGTCCTTGGTTGTACAGAAAATTTGTTTTTAAAGATACAAAATGAAGATCCACAAAAGAGGAGAAAATATGTGAGGATCACTAATGTGGTCAGGGCATAATATCTGGAAAATGGAAAGAGCGTCTAATACTTAACAACAGAAAGACAAATAACCAAATTTAGAAACAGGCAAAGGCTTTGAGGCCATTTCTCCAAACAAGTTATAGATAGTTGATAATTGTATAAAAGCTGCTCAGCCTCACGAGTCATCAGGTATAAGCAAATTCAAGCCACAATGAGACACCACCAGCATGCCTAAAATAAAAAAAAGTCAGAAAATAAAAAATATTGACAGGGCCAGGGAGATGGCTCAGTAGGATAAGCGCTTGACTGGCAAAC
>NW_004524591.1:21492074-21510152 GCF_000260255.1 Octodon degus | reverse complement strand
AATAAATAATAATAAATATTGACAATGATTAGGAGAACTGGAACCTTTATTAACTGCTAAAAGGATTTTAAAACAACATAATTTCTTTGGAAAATAGTTTGACAAGTCCGCAAAATGTTAAACAGAACTACTACTCTATCTAGCAATTCCACTTCTTGGGGTGTATTTAAGAGAAATAAAAAGGTATGTCCACACAAAAATTTACGTGTGACGCTCATAACAACATCATTTATAGCAGCTGAAATACAGCACTACCTTAATGTCTACCAACTGAGGGGTTAATAAAATGCATTATATCTGTACAAGACAATATTATTCAGCAACAACAAGGAATAATGTTCTGATACATGTTAATACTCGGATGAATCTTCACATTATGATAGGTGAAGTCATTCACAAAAGATCATGTACTGCATGATTCCATTTACGTAAAGTATTCAAAACAGGCACTAACATAGGAGATGGGCTAGTTATTGCCATAGACATGGGAGAGGAGACATCAGAAATGAAGAAATGACTAGCAATGGGTATGAAATTTATTTTTTGAGTCGTGAAAGTCTTCTAAAATTAGTGGAGATGTTTATATATTTTGAATATCCTAAAATTTGAAATATATATATATATATATATATATGAAGTACTTTATATTTAAAATTTATTTCAATAAAGTTACTGTAAAAATAAATGACTGAAGACAAAGGATTTCTATCTAGAACATATAAAGAATTTTTAAAACCAGACCCCCCAGATTCAAGGACCCAATTCTAAAATGGACATCAGAGATTAATATACACTTCTCAGATGAAATACAAATAGTAAATAAATATATGAAAAGGATGTTCATCAGAAAGAATGGCTCATTCTTTCTGACCAGAAAACAATTTATGTTGAACAATTTATGTTGTTTTGCTCAAAAAATCAGCCAATAACAAATGCTGGAGGGGCTGTGGGACAAAGGAACCCTTTTGTGCTGTTGGTGGGAGTGCAGCCTGGTACAACTACTGTGGGACTCAGAGTGGAGAATCCTAAAAACAAACTAGGATTAGAAGTCTGAACCAGAAACATCATACCACAATGATATATATGCACCCATGTTTATAGCAGCACAATTATAATAGCTAAATTTTGGAAACAATTCAAACCCCATCAGCTGAGGAATGGATATAAAAATGATGTGGTATTTTTATACAATGGAGTATTATTCAACTATAAAGAAAGGTAAATTCAAAGCTTTTATTGATAAATGGATGCAACTAGAGACCATATTCATAAGTGAAATTAATTAGACCCACATGTCTAAACATTTTATTATTTCCCTAATGTAAGAACCTGAAAGAGCAAATAAAATCTGAAAGGTATGATAGATATTGTGAAAGGGAAGAAACTGCTCAAAACGAAAAAAACAACTGGGATAAGGGAAAGGAGAAAAGGAAGAAGATATATATGTATATATGATAGCTATGGTACTACTGCTAATTTATAT
Organism: Octodon degus; assembly: GCF_000260255.1. NCBI lineage: Eukaryota > Metazoa > Chordata > Mammalia > Rodentia > Octodontidae > Octodon > Octodon degus. The sequence goes on along the minus strand of NW_004524591.1, from coordinate 21,508,669 downwards.
TAGTCCATTGTAAGGAACAGTTAGTGTTTATATTGTTTGATCAATGATATATGCCTATGTCTAATAATCTGAGCAACTATGAAGATAACAATATACAATAAAATAACCATTGTTAATTTCTTATCACCTTGTTTTGAAATTCTAATATCATTTTATTGTTTTTTTCATTCTCTTTAAAATAAAAAATAAGTGATTAAAAAGATGGAAGGAAAAAAAGGATGGAAAAAAGAGAGACAAGGGAGATACATGAAGAAAGGAAGGCATGAGCTCTAGGAGAGAGGATATCACCTAAAAAAAAGTGAAGGGAAAATCCAAGAATGACTGCTTCATAGCAAACTTAAAAATATTTCAACCAGAGAGAAAAATAATAGAAATCACCTGAAGGGAAGATGTTAAGAGCAAATTGAAATTCATAGGTTTGTTAGTTTAAGTGATATAAAAGTTTATCTTGTGGAAAAGTTTATTAAGATAATGGAAGATGTGGCAAGAGCTTTTAGTACTAACAAAGGAAAGTGTTCAAAAAGAATTAGTACATCAGCAATCAATCACATGGATCATTAGTAGCTAGCGATCAGGGAGCTTAGTCAAAATGCTTTGTTTGAAATACCTTGGTCCACATCTTTTTGTCAAGGTGTCCTATAATTTTCAGTTTTCCTCTTCAGTTTCGCTGATGAAAACCCCAGCTGACACTAAAGTTTATGTTGATATTTGAAGACAATAGTACCACAGACAAAATGGTTTTATTTCACTAAACTCCAGTATTTTTTTTCCACATTAAATCAGAGTAAAACAAATGGTTGGTGCTGGACTATGTTATCTTTGCAAAATCGATCTAGATTACTTTCATATTTAAGCCTTTAAAGCTCGAGCGGAAGTGAGTTCCCTGTCCCTCAACTTGTCTGTACCTCTGCTCTGTGGAGATACTTAATGAAGGACTTGGATTCTTTGGCTTTTTATCATGGTGGAAAATCAGCTCTTTGGAAGTTTCTACAGAGTCTCTATACCCAATAAAGAACCAAGCATTGTGGTTCCCCTTGCTGTCGGAGCCCACATCAAGTACGCAATCTCCAGGGTCTGGGTGTTAATATCTCTGGTCTCCTGCAGAATTAGAACTTCTTCACTGTATCCTCAACAAAAGTCAAAGCTTGTTTTTATCTCATCACTTGCAGGAGGAACATTTTATACTGTCCCTTTGTCTATTTAACATGAGTACTAATGAATTAATTAAAAAATCAAAATTTACTGTAGACCAACTTTATACCTTTTTTAAAAAAAGATCATTTATTGAAAAGAAAATATCTACACTCCTATATGGTGTTATATTTGATAAAATAAATTTTGGATCCTATAGGTTAGTGCACCGGCCTGCAACCTGCGAGGCTGCCAAGCAGGTGGGCAACGAGCACATGGTGAAGAGTGAACCACGTCTGCCATCATCTGCGAGGGCGTGCGGGGCAGCAGAAGATAAACACAGTTGGCAGCAGGGGACACAGGTCACCATCTCAGCTGCTCTGGCTCTAAGTTCCTCTCCAACTTCTCCTCCCAGGATGAAGACCAAGCCTCGCCCCTGCTTCCACTTTCTGGGGAAAGCCAGGATGGGAAATGCCCATTCCCTCCCCAAGGCAAGAACGGGAAGAGCCAGAGCAGTAATAGGAGGAGGAGCCCTCACACCCAAGGCCTCTTCTGTCCCTGGCTCCCATCTCACTGCTCACCGCGACACCTTATCTGCTCAACCTCTTCTGGAGTCTTATGCTCCTCATATTTTTGTCACACGAGACAGAAGCAATGGTCTTCCCGCCCACAGAACCCTGAGAAAGTGGGGAGGTGCCCATTCCCCTTACTCTCTCCCACGCTGTTGATCTCTACGTGAATTTCACACTTTCCGGGATTTCTGGTTACTCTTTAATGAATGACCTAAAATACCAATGCAAAATTCACATTGAACTGTGTTATATCAAAGAGCACCTGAAATACATCATGCTTACTGGCTTTTCCTTTCCCAAGGCTGCTATCAGTCACCATTGTTCCACCCTCCTTCTCTTCCACAGAGACCCATCCAGACTCTCAAGAGCCCGTGAGAAATTTGATCCTTGCAACACAGCTCCAAGCTAAAACAAAATATAGATTTCTTATTTTCGTATCTGGCGTTAACTCTTCTTTGTTAAACCTCAGAAACATCCCTTGTTAAATATGAGTTTAATTTTTATAAGCAGCAAAGTATGTTCTTGTTCATTTTCATATCTAACAAAATTCCAGGGAGGAATACTGGTTTAGAAAGATGATTAAGGTAGTAGTTATTATTATTAAGCCTGAATTTAAATAAACTCAAATATTGGTTAAATCATAAACTTTGGCTTGTTCAGCTTTTTAATGTGGATCATTTCAAGCATCTTCATAGATTTCAATTTTAATATTGCCTTAGAAAAATAGTAGCGTTTGTTTTGTGAAACCATAAATTTCATTCTCATTTTAGGGTGGTATCTTAACTATTCTAACACAGCAACATTAATTGTTTTTGCTCAGGAAACAAAGATATTATAACAAGCTTAAGGCTTTCAGGTCAGACAGATCCATGAGTTCTAGTTCAATTACTCTCTAGCTGGATGACTTTGACCCAATTCCTTAGCCTCTCTGAGTCTCAGTTCCGTTATCTTTAAAATGGGAATAAACTCCATGCATTCTCATGGAGGTTGTGAGGATGAATTAATAATGTAAGGTTCTTCATGTTGTACCTGCCACACATGGTTTTCAATAAATATTTATTTTCTGTTAAGCCACATGTTAAGCCATCTGCAGAGAAAATATCAATACCTAGATAAGAGATAGATACAAAGAAGCATGCCAGCTATCTTTAAAAAAATTAACAGAGATATAATGATATATGTGTTTGTGGGAGACTGAGGTAGGAGAATTGCAAGTTCAAGCCCAGGTTGGGCGCTTTAGTGACCTAGTGAGACTCTGTCTAAAAAGTGAAACAAAACAAAAAACTAAAAAGGGGTTGGCATGTAGCTCAGTGTAAAGGCCCTGAATTCAATGTCAGTATATAGGAAAGCAATGATTTAGTTAAGGATGTATGTTTTGTACACAGCTAAGTGTCATACAAGGCAAATGAGTTAAGATCTATGGCAAAGTGCTACATGTATATTTTGTGGAGCACTGAAGGAGTTATGTGGGGGCAATGAGTAGTTAGAAGAGATCACAGGAAAAGGAGTACCTGAACCGAATCCTTGAGGGGTAGATGGTGTTGGACAAATGGAAAAGGAGATGGGAAGTGGATTCCATGACAAGGGAGCAAGCAATACAGGTTCAGAGCTGTAAAAATGGGGAAGTTGGGGGAATCCTGAGCAAACCAATACATGAAGAGTTCAGGGTGCAGACAGGAAGTAGGCTGAGATCAGAGTGGAAAAGACCTTGAAACCCTGACCAAATAGATTAGAAAAGTCATTGAATTTAAGTCTGAGGAAATTCACATTCATTATATAGACAACATTAAACATATAAATGAGCACTACAGCATCCTTATGGAAGTAAAAGCCCCCACAACAAATGTAGGTTGTTGTATCTATAGAACTCAGCATCAACTTAACATCAACTTTCCCTTTCTTTCAATGGCGATAATATCAGGCATCATGCTATTGAGACATACTCAGTCAATTAAGAAAAGTACTTGCTGCTCACTGCAAAATATCCCCATGGTGCCCAACTGTCTGTGGAATGGGTGGGGAGGGGGAAGGGAAGGCGTGATAATTAAAAGAATTGTTACTTACGATGTCACAGGAGCCAACGTGTTAACTCTGCCTGCTGGGAAGCTAGAATGCTCCCAGCTGCCACGGGGAGGGAGGATGTGGTCTGATCCCTGGCACCACTCACTGGGACAAGATGAATCACAAATGTGTTAATAGTGAGGTTCCATGTCATAATGTGCCAGATGGAGGTGGTTACATCTCTGATTGATTGCCTCCTGGCCAAGACAGGGGTTTTCCAGAAGGCGAATGTCTCCAAATTGGCATCCAATCTTTAGGGATCAGCAGGTCTTTATTATGGTCAACATGGACCTGACATTCTCAACTTTATGAAGTGCGGCTGCCCCCAAGACATGGCCTGCCAAAACCCGTATCTGGATGAAGACAAATGCAATGAAGGTGTGAAATATGGGTGAAACAGGTTTGCACAGGACCGAGTTCATAGGGCTGAACATGGCCATTAACAGATCTATAGATGCACTGCAAAGAAGAGAATGGGGGCGGGAAAAGGCAGTGGACACTACTTGTCAACAGAAGCAGAAGAAAAAGAAAGAAAAAGGAGAAAAGAGCAGGAAGAAAACGATTCCAAGTTATGTGCACTAAATCCCCACAGCAGATGAGCTTGGTTGTCAGTCTATGACCACCAGGTAGAAATACAGAGCAGAAGGCAGCGAGGTGATCTTCCTGACGCTCCTTTGCCCTCACCCCAACCTGACCACCTCACCCTTTGTTGTTGCCGCTTTCTCCCCCAGTGTAGGCTTCCAACTATAAACAGCTAAGTACAAGGGCAATAACTGTGGAGTCCTACTGGGAACTAACGCAGCCTCTGTGCAGGCGCTGGGTCCTAATACAGGACAGTGAATAAAGCTTCATTACAGAACAATGGAGTTAGCTGCCAGAGCCTACAGATTTGAATAAACAACAAATAAGCAACATCTGCTCCAGCATATGTGTATGGTAAAAAAAAGTCACAAAATAAAAGAATTTGTAAATGCCAAAAGCAACACTAAACTGCCAGTGCTACTGTAGAGTGAATTTTTAATTGCACATGCAAAGAGGCAGGCTGCGGGTATTAGTCTCACATATGTCTTGTTGCTGCCAACCTGGGAGTATAGATGAATTTAATTAAATAAGGATTATCCCTTCTCCCCAGTACAATTACTTATTTATAACAATGATAAAATTGCCTAATAAAAAATTGTAATATTTTAAAAACGAGGCTAGAAAACACCCCACTTTCCGTGTAAGCAGTTCAGGGTTGTTGGAATTTGAGTGTGTCTTTTAAAATTAAAGTTCTATGCCTACTGCCAAGGAAGAAAAACACAAACAACAACCCTATCATAAAGCCTGCTGCAGTTAAACAGCCAGAGACTACATTATGGAGAAATATAAAGAAGACACAGAGTGGCATGGGAATTGGCTTTCTCCGGGTGTGCAGAAAATTAAGCAATTGGACTCAAATCGAGGCCAGGCAACGGAGCCAAGGGACAAGGCCACTGAGACTTGTTCTCTGCCATTGTCCTGGTCCTAATCTGTCTTGTGAACGGCAGTCAATGGTGATCAGTGTCTTTCATTTTGGCTGTCCCTCTTGCTTATGCGCTGATTCGCAGGAAACAAATAACACTACAAAAGCCACACAAGCAAGACAAGAGAGGAGAACCCTGCTGCCTGTTGTCAGTAAGAGCAGAATTCATTCAAAACTCCACGCTAGCAGCCCACCTCAGCAGGGAGGCCAGGGGTGATAAGCCAAGTATGAGGAATATAGGCACAAAGTGATGGAATACAGAAGACGACTGAAGAAATTCGTATCATCTGAGACTCCTGAACACACTTTCTTTGATCTGTAAGTGATTTGTACTCCATAGCTTCTTGCGCTGGGATTTAAGTCAAGGGCTGAGAGTGCATGGCCAGGAACACTGTCTCAGGGTCCACTCAGTAGGTAACCAGAACTGAAAGCAGGCCGGGCTCCAGAATGGGCAGCTGGGGAGGTCGCACCATCGCTCTGCCTCAGTTCCTCCTCTGTCCAAGGGGGGTGCTACTACCAGAATCCCCTCTGGGGGAGGATGCCCAAATTAGTACAAGAAAAGTGCGTGATTCTGCAGCTGGAGCACCAGTAAAAATCACTGAGATTTTAAAAGGAATTGAGGTTCTAATATCTGTTTTGTTCTTCCCTTGCTCTGAGCCACTTTCTGGTCACTTATTACATTTTTTATATGTCAATAATAAATCAGTCTCTCCTGATAATTACAAGTTCTGTGAGACTAGACTATGTTTTCTCCTCAGTTTATCCTGAACAACCAGAGCAGGTTCTCCTACATGTGAATGTTTATTAAATACCTACTGAATGAATGAATTCAAAATGGGAAGAGGACTAAATTTGAACTGAAAAGATTCTGGCTTGAATTTTGGTCCTTCTCTTTGCCAGCTGTGTGTATTTAGCCAAGTTATTTAATTCATTGATACCCACTTGCTAAAATGGGTACGGTGTGATGATTGCCTTGAGAAATGAAATGAATCAAGACACTGAAAATCTATATGTCAGTGTAAATTATTAGTATGAACAATGAACTGCTCCATAGTAATTATAATTGATTTGAGATATAAAATCAAACAACTTGATGCACATGTAGGCAAACCCACTCTCTGAGCAGTGACATTGGAAAGAATGAAAAACAGAAATATGTATTTGTATTAATAAGGACTAAACCCAACATGGAAATGGAAAGCACCAACACATAAATCATGAAGAAGTGTGCAACTGGATACATTCTTAATTTACAAATACAGTTGACTCTACATTTGTGAGTTCACAAATGTTTAACCAACTAACATGGGTATAAATATTCTAAAAAATAAAAACATCAATAAAGATAATACAAATAATACAGAGTAACAAATATTTCCATAGCATGTATACTGTACTGGACATTATATGTAATCTAGAGATGACTTACAGAATACCAAAGATGAGGACGGATTATATGCAGATATACTGTTTCTTATAAAGAGATTTGAGCATCTGGATTTTCACAGCATCTAGGGGGCTGTGTTTCTCTCCACAGATAGTGAGACATGATTGTATTTATCTTGGAGATGACTGTAGTGAGGGATTGTACAACAAATGGAAAATACGGTTCATCTTCATATGTAATGCATTGCAATCCATCCTAGCAAAAGAACTAGAAGTCCCAAGCCATATATTTTAAGAATAGTAATTGATGTAAGGCATACGATGCACTGCTGCAAAGCTTCATCACCATTGGTGAATTAAAATGGAAACTCCTCTACCCTGGACAAGAGAAGTCTACGTGTGACAGAACCGTGTGGAGAAGCAGCATATATATAGGGGGCTTTCTGTACCGCTGGCACCATGGCAAGCCCAGACATGCAGGACAAATATGACAAAGATCCTAATGTGGATGGGCAGAAGTTCATCTAGTAGGGATCCTTCTGTTACACTGATCCAGCTGTGCTGCCACACAGATCCTGTTAGAACACTCCAGTGATCCTGGAAACCTGCTCATGATTTCTTTTTTAGGTAGTGTGGGTTTACCAGGTCCTATAAGCCTAATAGCCTGAATGTGGACAGAAGAGGGACAACCCAGCCTAGTGAAGTATGGTAGTGTATGCCTGTAATCCCATCACTCTAGAAAGCTGAGATGGAAAGATTTCAAGTTGGACCAGCCTGGGAAACCCAGTGACCTAGTGAGACCATGTCTCAAAATTAAAGATAAAAAGGGCTAGTGGTGTAGCTTTGTGAGAGGACCACGTTCAATCCTCAGTCCTAGGTGTGTGCGGTGGTAGTATGTGTGTGTGGGGATCCAGCCCCCAGTGGAGTAGAACACAATTTAGCATAATAGAAGAATATGAACAAACAGCTATATTTTCTCCAGATAAGGCCAGTCACAGCAACATCAAAAGCAAAGAGAAAGAGAACCTGAGTAATTCCCATAAGAAAGGAGACTAGTGTTCCAATGAGTATCTTAACCACTGTGAAATAATATTGAAAGATGAGAAAAAGAGACAGAACAGGCCAACCAGATAGCTCAGTGGACTAAAGCGCCTGTTTAAGCAGAATGTAGTGGCTGGGGTTCAATCCCTGGTGTGCTGTGCTGACCCCGCCCCTGGGGCATGCTGAGATGGCAATTAAGACTGGGTGTGGTGGCGTGGGCCTGTAATCCCAGCTCTTGGGAGGCTGAAAACAGGAGGATCACTACAAGTCCGATCTGCATAGTGAGACCCTGTAGACCCTGTAGAATGTCCTAAATGCATAAAAAATAATTTAAAAAAAAGAGAGACAGAATGAACAGAATCCAGTTTTAACTGGTAACTGATGAGGAAGAAGAACCAGCAGGAGAGAAGCTATAAAAGACATCTGTTCAGAGTCACCCTTTCAAAACCTGCTTTGGAACAGAACTCCTATCAACAAAATCCTAATAATGTAGTATAGATAAATTCTCAAATATAATTTTCAAACTATTACTTAAAGTTGTCTTTGTTGAATGATTAATGAGCTTTGGGAAATTAGAAGATAGAGATAAGCAAAAGAAGATGCAAGTCTAAAATTAGAGACTGCCTGTATCTATCCGTCTATTTATCATTTATTTTCTATCTATTTTTATAGATAGAAAGGGTTAGAACTTTGTTTACTCATCTTTATTTAATTAATTTATTTATTTGATACAGGGTCTTGCTATGCAGTTTGGCCTGGTAGTGATCCCCCTGTCTCAGCATCCCTAATGCTGGGGTTATAGGTGGCGCCACCATGCTGGTTCTTGAACAGACACCTCATGCAGTAGGGGATTGAATTTAGGGCCTTGCACTTGCCAGGTAGGTGCTCAGGGTGCTCAGATATCTCCTCAGCCCTACAACCTTTTAGAAAACCAAAACTGTACACTACAAAATGTAAAAATACAGTGCATATATTAATTGAAATCCGTCATTATCACCTGGTCATTGGGCTATCAATTATGGTTTCTCTCAGGTACTGTATAACTGTTCACATGTATTCACTTTTTATTTAATGTATTTGGTTCTTACGGGTTTCACGACACAGCTTGGACTCACTGTGATCCTCCTGTTTTCAGGCTCCCAAGCAGCTGGGATTATAGGCGTGCACCAGTGCACCTGGACTCTGGGCCAGCCCTGGGGCTGTGGCTGGCACGGCATGTAGTGCTGGGGATTGAACCTTGGTCCCTCTGCTTGCCTAAGCTTGCCTAAGCAGGTGCTTTAGTCTGCTGAGCCATCTTGATGGTCCCTGTTTGTGTGTATTTAAAGATAATATATGTTGTTTTATGCAAAGAAATGGAGGTATTTTTCTTTAGGAGCATGCATTTTATTTTCTGTCTCTTTTACTTTTAGCTATGCCTTAACTACTGTGTTATGAAGAACAAAATGTGTTCTCAATTTTAATTATTGCCTGCTACTCCATTTTATATATTGTTATTTGAACAGTTCCCTATTGACTCTTTCACCTAGTTCTCACTTTTTTCACAACTCTTTTTAACTGATTAGGACAGCTTTCTTGAGCCATTATCCCTCTTGCAGGTTTCTGGTACATATTCTTCTACATGTGTCCTTGTCAGCAGTGTTAGAAGAAACTGTTGCCAATTTATTAAATTGTGTGTCTAAGTGTAATTTTAATTTGTATTTCTTAGAGTGCATTTCAGTTTGAGAATTCTGCACATGCACATTTTATTACATTTTGTTTAGTACATGATATGCAAGGGGTTTGTTCTGGGAAGTTTGTACATATATTTAACATAGCTCATCAATTTTTATCCTGTCATCCCTCCCTCCCTCCTCCTGATGATTCCCTTCCTTGCCTCCAAAAGTCTGACTTACTTATTTATTAAGGTTTAACCTGTAAGAGGAAACACATGTTAGTAACTTTTGGAGGCTAGTTAATTTATAGCAGGGCAATTTGTACTAGCTAAGCTGTGGGAAAAGTTTACATGCTTATCCACAGATGAATGGATAAAAAGATGTTATATATAGAGAGAAATATTACTCAGCCATAAGGAAGAATGAAATATTTCATATACAGGAAAATGGACAGCACTAGGATCATCATGTGAAGTGACACTGCCCAGAATCTCATATTTCTTGCTTAGTAAAGATTTCTTTGACATCTTTGACTTCTGTTCAAAAAGTTTTGTTAAATATTTGAATATCTTTCAAATGCATAGAATGTAGACAAGAATACAATGAATATTGACTGTAGCACTCAACATGAAAATTTAATATTTGTGATAGTTGCTTTAGAATTTTAAAAAAGGAGCCATAACAGATACGGTAAAAACTTTAGGCTTCACTCCTAGTGATCTCACTGCCTTCATCTTTTACTTCCAGGAGTTTATATTTTCCCTTACATATTTTTATGCTTTAACTTTGTGTGTGCATTAGCAGTGTTCAATGCACATTGCTAAGGTTAATACATATTTTATACACATGCACGTGTATCCAATTGTTGTGTATTTGCCCTCATTTTATATTTGATACTTATTTATGTGGATGAAAAAACTTGTTTTCTGATTTTAACTGTTGTATATGAGTCTACTATATATGTTCTTATACTAAAGTTTATTTTCTTTTATATTATTTTGGTTATATATTATATAACTTAAATAAAAATATACATATGCAAAATATATAATGTATATAACAGTATAATGTTGTGAAACATTTTTATAAATTGATAAGACTCACATTTATAATATTGGATGTTAAATTACTTGGCATGTAATCAATTATTAATAAACGCAATTATTGTGTATATAAAAATGTGACGGACTACACATCTCATACATACACACATATATTTTTTCTAAAAGGGATTCACAGTAATTTCCTCTGGTTTTAATTTCACTGTACATATTGTTCTTAGCATATATTTTATATAGCATGTAATTTCCTTTCTATATCAAGGTTTACTAGTTTTTTCTCTAATTTTATTTAGCCTTTCTAGTTTTCTTTCCTCACATTTTTTTCTCTTCTTTCCTCTGTTGGAAATTTTTATGTTTTTGTTGTACAAAAGTTTTAGTTCTTATATCTTACTTATCAAATCATTTAATTGGTTCTGTCCCCTACATCTCTCATTTCCATGCACACTCGTCCCTCACTTATCTCAGCAGTTACGGTCCAGACACCCCTGCAATAAACAGCAATCAGTGAAGTGGCAATGTTACACTAATTTTAGTACTTATGTATATACTATAAGGCTTTAGAAACCCATTCCCACACCCTTATAAACCTTTCTCACACTTTTAGAAACACTTCTCATGTTCTTAACCATTTTCTAAGCTCATAAACCTATGTAATTTTAACAACATACACTCTATGATACTGCAAAACCAGAAATACAGCAAATAATCCTCGATAAATGGTTTAGATTAATATTTTTTGAAAACCCAGGAAACAATGAGTCCATGAAAGTCAAACCATGAAATAATGAGGGACTACTGTATGTTTATTAATCTCTAATTTCTAGCTATGTTTATCATTTTCTTGATGACTGTGTAATGCAAATAATTTATTTTAATTCTTTTGCTAATGAAAGCAGATAGTGCTATGAATTTGCCTCAGGATTCTATTTTTGGTACAACTAATTGATCTTGTACAAAATGTCTTCATATTATTTTTTTAAGTCATCTGGCTTTATAGTTTTAACTTATGCTCTCCTGTATTTTTTTTAAATTTAGGATGAAAAGCCCAGCCTTGATTGTTTTTTTATTTTTTTTTTCAGTACCAGGATTGAACTCAGGATCTTATGCTTGCCAGGCAAGAGCTTATTCTACTGAGCTATCTCTCCAGCCCCCCGACTTAACTACTGAGTTAGTGATTTTGTTTTGTTTTCTTGGCACTGGAAACTATTTTGCTATAATTATTGAATTCAAATGTGAGTGCACTGTGTGTATTCCCATGGAAAAGTGACCTATACCATCCCTGTGAAAGAAATTAATACATTAATATTTGCATTTACAAGACTTTACAAATTTTATTACACATTATAAGGATACTAGCAAATAATACTTATTTAAATATTTTTCTGTGAAAGGCATGTTATTTTAGATATTTATTTAAAAAAGTGACTGAGTATTTTTTAATAGGAGGGTCTATTATAATAGTCTGAGGTAGGCAGGCATTCTCTAGTTCATTTGTTTAAATGAATTTGCAGTAAAAAAAATCCCTTTGTGTTTCTTGGAGTAATACTTGTACTGAAAGCTGCATTGTTTTAAAATTGCAAAGTATTGACAGGAATACTTCAAAGCAATTACAATAACTTAACTTGTAGTCAATAGTGGGAAAAAGGTATTGCATAGTTTTAGCTATTACTCTAGCTTTAAACATTTCAGTATTTGCTAATACAATAGGTAAAAAAAAATGAAGTTGATCATATTGTACCACATTTGTGGCACCTTTACAATCCTTTCTCAAAATTTTCTGTGTCGTCTTTTCCTCATTAATCTAATAATATCTCCTTGTTGTCTTCTTACTGATTTGAGATTTCATACAAATTAATGAAGTCAAATATATTGAATGTTATTTGGCATGTAATTAATTATCCATGATTGTTAATTTAAGTAAAGTTTATGATTTTGATTAATTCTAAAATCCTCTCTCATAGTTACTGTTTTTTTTTACCTTAATGTATATTAGATTAGATTTTAATATAATTTTTGATTAGTTTTTTTCTTTACTTTTCTATGATTTTACATCCAATGTTTCAGATTCACCTTCCTTGGTGAGTTTGTTTTCAGTAAAATAGAATGAAACCAAATCATTAGTTTGATTTAATGTGGTTTTAGTTTGTAACTTTTAATTTCCAAGCTCTTGTATATCATTTTGTTTGAAAAAAATTAAAACTAATTAATTAAACCTTAATTTTATTGGTGTTATTATTTAAGTCCACTTTTTCTATACATTATTATTATTATTACTACTACTATTATTATTATTGTATTTTTAGGCAAGGGCCTACAAGGTGTTCAGGGTCTCACTACTAGATCAGACTCATAGTGATCCACCTGTTTGCAGCCTCCCAAGAGCTGAGATTACAGGCATGTGCCACCACACCCAGTCTCAATTGCTGTCTCAGTGCGCCCTGGGGGTGGGGCTGGAACTGCATGCCTGGGGATAGAATGCCTGGCCCCTGCGCCTGCTTGCAGGCACTTTAATCTGCTGAGCTATTTGGCAGGCCCTTCTATACACTATTTAATTTACTTTTCTTTATCTTATTTAAGTTCACTTTCTCAATACCTTACTTTTATTATTCTAGCATTCTTTACATTGAGTAATATCTCATTTAATCAGAAGATTAATAAAATGAACCTATAAACTCAGGGCTCTGCATTATTAACTTATTTAATCTTTTTAAATAATACCTTGAGATATGATATTTGATTGAAAAATACAGTGAATGTTTACATTTACAACAATTACAGTAGGGGACATAGTTCCATAAACTGTCCTCCAAATATTCCTCCCTGGGTTTGAGCACACTTACCCCATCATTCTTACTACTTTCTGAAGCAACTCTGGAATTGTTTTTGTGAATTGTCTTGTACTGCTATATACCCTGATTCAATCTGAAACACTTTTCATAGTTATTTTGACTTTGGGGGAGACACAGAAGTTTCATGGTGCCAGATCCAGTGAACAGAGTGTACGTGGACTCTCCATGATGTTGTAAGGAGCCTGACCTTTCCTTAGATACCATCCAGAAGTAGCATTCATTGTATTTTTTAATTACATCTCATAAAGATAGGACTTCCAGACCTACTTTAGAAAGTGTCAAGAATGATGGACTAAGTAGGTCCAAAATGAAGGGCAGACTTTTGAGGTTGACTGTTGGTGATACGACTTTTACTATATTTTTTAAGTTCATTTTTGATCATCCTTCCTGTGTAATTTTTGGTCTTTTTTAAAAATGTATTTGGTTCTTACAGGGTCTCACTATGCAGCTTGGACTCATAGTGATCTTCCTGTTTTCAGCCACTGCAGCGCTGGGATTATAGGCATGCGCCACTAAGTCCAGACTCTGGCCGGCACAGCATGCGGTGCTGGGGATTGAACCATGGTCCCTGAACTTGCTTAAACTTGCATAAGCAGCTCTTTAGTCCTCTGAGCCATCTTGCAGGCCCTATTAGCCATACTTTTACTTTCATTAGATGAAGCTATCATTATGACATATTATTGAGGACTTAACACATTCCAGACTCTCATCTATCCCCTTACCAGAATGAACTCATCTGAGCTCTCCAGCCACTACTATAAGCGAGGTGCTGTCATGATTTTTTTCCTTATCTAACTAAAAATACTGATCTAGAAATAAGGTGAATATCCTAATTTTTAAAATATAGTAGAAGACACATTGCTGTTAATCCCCTGAAATTCTGCCCCTTGCTTTGACCACACATATCCCATCTGTCTTGCCATTTTCTTTTAAATTTTTTTTATTTTTAAAGAGAATGAAAAATAGTAAAAAAAAAAACACTAGAAATGATACAGGATGTCACTAAACAAAATAATGTGAATTAGACAGTATTCGTTGTATTACATAGTATTGTTTTCAACTTAGGTGTTCCGATTACCAGATACACGCATGCAACATTGGAAAAAGAAAAGAAAAAATATAAGAAATTAAGAAAAGAGAACAAAAATGAAAAAAGACAAAAAAAAATTAAGCATGAACTGCTCCTTTCCATAGACCAGCACAGATCCACAGTACGATTATGCAAGCCATTCTGCTTACACACATAGAAGTCCTCTTTCCTGAGAGTCTTTATTAGGAATTACCAAAAAACCCTGATGACCATTGCCAGACGCCAGCGAAGGGAAAGCCAGGCTCCTAAAGCCATTGCAGTGTGTCTTCATCGACTTTATTCACCAGATCTTGCATTGTGTGACTTTAGGGTCTTGCCCAAATTCTGAAAGAACGTGAGAGGCAAGTACGTTGAGCTGGTGCAGAGGCAGTGACAGCCGCCCAACTGAAGACAGGAAAGAAAAAGAAAAAGACTTCTACAACTGCTTAAAAAGTACTAAGAATGGTGAGACAAGAATGTTCAAGGTGAGGAGTAGCACTTTGAAAGGGGTAGGTGGCAATGTGTGCTTTTTAAGATTTTTCTAATTTTCTTTATTTCTTTTGTGTATTTAGCACAGGGTCTACAGTGTCTCACTACACAGATCAGACTCATAGTGATCCTCCTGTTTTCAGCATCCCAAGCACTGGGATTACAGGTGTACACAACCATGCCCAGTTTCAACCGGGGGCGGGGTTGGCACCGCATGCTGGGGATTGAAGCTGGGTCCCCACATCTGCCTAAGCAGACACTTTAATCCACTGAGCTATCTGGCTGGCCCTACTTTAACATTTTTTTTAATGGAAACACCTGTAGGTCTTGATCATACAGTCTCCACTTAGCTGTCTATGTGTGTGGGTTGATGATCTCTATATGAATGCCTCTGTCACCCTTGCATGCATCTACACTTCTCTAAGTCCATCATGTTTAATCAGCACCATGCCTGCTTTATATCTAGTGAGAATGATAGTGTCCTGGGTGGAGTATTTTCTATAGGCCTTGTCAGGCACTCTCCTTTCTCCACCTTGCTATGTGTGTGCTCAGACATGGCATCACGAACTTACTTGATCTCAGGTTTCAGCTGAGGTTTGGCTACTACAGATTGGAGGACAGGAAAAGAGGGATCTTGGAGAACTTAATTTTCTGTCTGCCTCCCTGCCGGATCATCCGTATCTTGGCTGCCTCCTCCTGCCCAAAGCCATACCTTTCCAGGAGTTACTTACATTGTGCTCTGGGTCCAGCTCCTTCCTGCCTGACAGCATAAGAGTAGAACAGTTGTCCCGGCACTTCTAACCCTCAGCTTCAGCACCACTTTTTCTGACTGTTCACATTTCTGTGTATGTCAGCTTTGAGTGGACCTCCTGTTTTTCCTTTTGGAGGTAAGTGATTACTCTTTGTTCCTTTTTTTTTTTTTTTCTTTAAACTTCACTTTAAACTTCACTTTAAATTTTTAAACTTCACTTAAAAATTTTCTTACACTGGGTTTGATAACATTTCCAATTTCTTATTAGGACAATTGTGTTCCTCCTTGCCTTCTCATTATCAAAAGACAAAACCAAATACCGTTGCTTAGGATGGCTGTGTACCATGACACACAGCCCAGCCAATAGCTCTATCACATGCCATTTCTTATTCTCTATGCCAATTGTTATCAAATATTAGATACAACTGATTTTAAACCACTGAGACCGAAAGAATGTCACTGGGCTTCACAATTACACTATGGCTTGTTCACTGGAAGATACAGCTTGATTTAGAGATGAAAATCTAGGAAAATATGTTCAAATACACTTGCCAATGCTTCTCTGGTTCCTTTCAGTTCTCTACCTGGGTGACAAGTCATTCTACTGGATGTATTATTCTCATTTAATAGGGCTGTGACTTCCAGTTGCATTTTGAAGAAGCATATTCAGTACTTACAAAGGTCACTTATGCAGCAAGAATGTCTAGCTTAGAAACCTTACCACCTGCGCGACTGGTGTATGCTACCATCTCTTTATATTTCACTTTCCTCACCTGAGCAGCAGTGGTGGCAGCAGTGCCTACACTGGCTACTTTTGAAGATTAAATGAAGAAACGCATGAGAAATATATGGAACCGTGCCTGTATCAGTGGTTGTTAAATGTAATGAAGATGTGCTGTGATTTTTCTGAAGGCCTCCTACTATTTATGATGGAGGTTTATCATTTTTAATCCTTCAAACATTGGGAAACCCACAACAGGGCAACAATATTCATCGATTAGACCTCTTCATGTATATTCTCTCTCTGTC
>NW_004524591.1:21473262-21491243 GCF_000260255.1 Octodon degus | reverse complement strand
AAGTCCTGCATATAGCAAAGTCTCCTGATATTTAAAGCTTTACTCCCCTATCATTTGTCTGTGCCTGCCTTAGACAGTTTATCTTATCTTTGATATTTATGACTCTGATCACAACACTGTTCAGGTGTAGTCTTCTGTGCCTTTATCCTACTTGGAGTCCGCTGAGTTTTTGAATCTAAAATTGTAAGCCTGAGTGAGTTAGAGAACATTTCCATCAATTGTTCTTTAAATATTTCTCCCTTGTCCAGTTCTTCCTAAGCTTATCTTCTCAGGCCACAAATCCATATATATGTGACCTTTCAATATTTCTGCTCGGATTACTGAAACTCAGATAATTTTAATATAATTTTAATCTTTTTAAAATTGTTTATTTATTTGGTACAGGGTCTCACTGCTTATCTCAGATTCATAGTGGTCCTCCTGTCTCAGCCTCCCCAGTGCTGGGATTACAGGTGTGCGCCACCACGCCCAGTTTCTGGGGCCCGCTAGGTGCAAGGCTGGTTGTGGCATGCAGTAATGGGGATCGAACTCTGGTCCTTGCACTCACCAGGCAACCCAGATATCCCCCCCAGCCTCTCGTTTTTTAGATTATAGAAGAAATATACATTATATTTCTTTTATCATTTACAACTTGTTGCTAATACTATTCACAAAATTATAAAATGACAGTATTCCTGCAGAATTCCTATTTCATTCTGTGCTATGGTTTCTATTTCACTGATGAAGCTTGCTGTCTCATTCATGCAAATGTGTTTTCTTTCACATCCTTCAATACGATCGTAATAACATCTCTAAAGCGCTGATCTTCTGATTCTGATATCTGGGTTTCATCATGTTTTGTCTCCAGTAATTGCCTTTTTCCTTTTATGTGTGTTACATGTTCTTTTCTCTTCACAGTTCCAGTACATTCTGGTTGTCCTGGATATTGTGAATGTCATACTGTATCGTTTTAGGAGGGAGGGGCCTGAGGAGAAGCCAATTCTAGTGGCAATCTTTGTTCTCTTCTTTCAGTCTTTGTTGAGATTCTTGAACTCTTTTAACTCTGTGCATTCTCCAGTGAAGTATCTGCCAGAGAAGTGGGCAGATTTCATGCCTGGACTTTGGGGAATTTCCGTTCTGGAGTCTCTCTTTTCTGGGACTTAATTTCCCTCACTTTGCAGTTGATATCATTGTCCCATATTCTATCTTCTGATTTTGAGGGTTGATAAGACCATTACTCAATTTTCTTTATTTTTTTCTACTTTCTATTAGAGTTTTGGAATACTGCCAACTGGATCCTGCATTTAGATTAAAAGGCTTTAATTTTTTTTTAATAAAGGAAACTTACACAGTATAAATTCTTTCTTCCAGTTGTTGAAATCTGCTCCACTGTTTGCCTGCTCTTGTTCACCATTTAGTAGGTAGGAGTTTTAAAAGTATTTTATCTAGAGTTTGTACTCACCAATGGGGAGATCGGCTCCTGTGGTGCTGCTCAGGTATTGTGAGGAGCTGAAGTAGACATTGTGCCTTATACCTAAAAGGAATCTTTACATGCTGGAGATTTTCTTCATATGTTACAACATCCACATTGCATCATTGTGAATTCACTTCCAAGGATTTCTAATGCTTCCTTATAGTTATTTTTTTATTAGTGGATATTTTTTCTGAATAACTTCTGATTTTGAAATGCTAAATTGATTTTTATATTTACTTATTTATTTATTTATTTATTTATTTTTTTTATTTTGCCCAACCGGGGATTAAACTCATTGTGAATTCACTTCCAAGGATTTCTAATGCTTCCTTATAGTTATTTTTTTATTAGTGGATATTTTTTCTGAATAACTTCTGATTTTGAAATGCTAAATTGATTTTTATATTTACTTATTTATTTATGTATTTATTTATTTTTTTTATTTTGCCCAACCGGGGATTAAACTCAGGCCCTTGTGACTGCCAGGCAAGCGCTTATTCTACTGAGCTATCTCCCCAGCCCTGAAATGCTAAATTTTAGTGTGGTCATTTTTCTGTGTTATCCTATTGCACAAGATAGAAGAGTTATATCATTTTCTATTTCATAATTAAGTGCAACTCATCAGGAAATTATGATTATTATGTGTTAAGTAGGGATGTTCAGTATGTAAATAGGTCTCTTTCATTCTTAAATGGTTCTTCCTTTAAAACTGCAATTTCTCTCACCACATATCTTACATATTACCCAGGATTTCTGGGATACAGATGGTGCATCTTGTTCCCTGTGAAAGGGATTTTCATTCATTTCCTTCTTTTCATGTTACCCTAGAATTTCAATAATTTGTCAGAAGTTAAGGGAGGATGGTATATTTTTAGCTTTGGGTCTTGAGTAAAACAATACAGTCTTAAAAATGATTTTTAACAAAAATGTAAAGATACGTGAAGTGATCATTTAGAGCCTTAATCTTTTTGTGTTTAATGTGTGGTTTGAAACTGCAATTGTTTGTGTGCTTGGCCAGCTGAACTGTGTGATGATGCCCTGGTCCTGGCATCTGGTTAGGTCATCAGGAAGTCTGAGTGACCTGGACATCAAAGATAACACGTTTCTGTGGGACCCCCATTTAGGGCTCTGCACCAGAACACCTGCATATGGCACCTCACCTAGCTTGGGCTTGTCACGGTGTAGGGCTAGGTTTCAAGAGGGAATGTTCTAGGAACAGATACATCCCACAAGATAGGGAGCAGATGGGATGGGGGAAGCAGTATTGCAAGAGACGCCTCAAAATTAGGATGGTGTCACTTTGGTCCTGTTTTTTTGGTCAAAAAGTCCATGTGCCTTCATCTTTCTAATTCCCATCTTGTGAATTTTAAGTAAACACACTTGTATCAAAGAGATTATGTCTGTATAACTTTCACTTTCTTCATTAATTCAACTAACTCTGCTTATTTGTTCTCAGTCTTATTCATTCTTAGGTTAACAACACTAGTTTCAAAAGTAATACAATCCTGTTTTCTAAATATTTACTCTTAGGCAAACCATCATCTGCATTACTTTATTTTCTCAATTTACCTAACTTTATAAATAATTTTTGGAATAATTGAGGTGGTTTAGGTGCTGTCAGTAAATCTCTTACTATAATGTCAAGGAAGACAGTTCCTATTGACAAGGGGACATCCAGCTTCCCTAAGAAGCACTCAATTAGATGGAAAACAGATGCTTATTTTTGTCTTATAAACCTCAATGCAGGTTATGTGGTAATTACTTCAAAGAGCAGGGTAACAATTTATATAATCAGCAGGACCCTATAATTACCAACGCATAATTTCTAAACAGCATTTAGCAAAATGAGGCCCACGCATACACTTTGTAATGGAAAAGATGTGTTTGACACCATGCTAAATTAAATTAAAAATTTGCATATTTTCTTTCAGGAAATGCACTACATTCCCTCTATTTTGGTTGATTAATCTTTGCCTACTTTGAGCCCCATTAAAGGATCACAGAAATGCTGAATCACTATGATAACTGCATAGGGAAATAAGGACTAAGAGTGAAACACTTCCCTCTCGGTTGTCTAGGATGGTAGAGCATCATTCTGAGAAGTGATTTGGAAAGTTAAAGCTAGCTAGCTCATTTCTGCTGAGATCTTGACAGTAAAATGGTATGACTTGAGCCATAGCAAGCAGTTGGCAGTAGGAGTAGGAAAGTTTTCATCCAGTTAGTCCCTGTGCAATGTCAAAACGATTCTATTATGGTAGACAGATCGTAAAGAGCTAGCATCAGACAAGCCACAGACTCCATTTACTGCAAGGGTGGTGCATATTCCTGGTATTTTAAAATTTATGTGGATGTTCACATCATTACTTTTCTTATTTTTCAGATCATACACAAATTGAGAGTATCTTCTGGAGTTCATTTAAGCTCTGTACATATTAAGAGAATTAAATGCTAGTTACTTGCATTCACTTTCTGTAAGGCTATTGATAAAATCATTAAGGAACTCTTACCTAAAATTCTGGAAGTCACATCAAGAGGCTTACCAGTCTCCTCCTCAGAGCTCTGGACCTGAGATCAACATATGTCTCATTAGAAATATTTTCATAATAAATGCACTTTTTGAACAGATATGTAATACTTACTGGACACTAATAAGAATAAGAATGATTAACATGAGTTCTTGAACTCAAATAGTTTATGGTCTTCTGAAAGGAAATAACAAGGACCAGGCATCCATGATACAGAATCAAAGAAATGAAGGAGTCCAGGAGAAGGACCTATCACTTCATGTGGAAAGGTAAATGGATCTTCTTGGAAGATGTGCATTTGAACTAAGTTTAATAGCAATATTGTGCTAGAATTTGTGTTGCTAAAGAATATTAACTAGGGCCTGGGGTATAGCTCAGCTGCATAAGCATTTGCTTGACCAATGTAAAGTTCTAAGTTTGATTCTTGATGCAAAAAAAAAAAGAATATTAAAATTACATGCAGAAGGCAAGTTCATTATGGTTTGCTAAACTTAGGGAGAGCAATTCAGTCATCACATTGTGCTCAGACAATCACAGAAAATTAAATTTCCACATTAATAAAATACAATTTAGTTCTCATTTCTTTAGAAATTAAAAAGCAATTATCTTAATGAGAATAAAGCTATTGTTAAAACAAAACAATAACTATTACTTTTAAAGTAGTAAAGAAACTTACTTCAGAAATGTATCACATAGAAAGTTTTTAAAAATAAGAAAACAGTTCCCATTAACATTATAGAATGTTTCTTTATTCTGCATATAGTTAAATAGCCAAATTTTGACATAAAAATTTGGAAGGGGAACTCTTCTCTCACATCATGAAATTTTTTTCAAAGTATCTTCTTTGACAGCCAAGCAATAGACCGTATTTTCAAGGTACATTAATTTATTTAACAATTTTCTCACTGTTGGAAAGTTCTGAAAATTCTGTAATTATAGAAAAAATGCTGACCATCCAGCAGAAAAGTATAAAAACAAGGTGTAAAAAGTAAAGCCATATTAATACGCTGAGCTGTAAAAGGCTCAAGTCAACAACTTCTGACACTGCCAGTCATGTGGATAACTCACTACTATTATAGACTACTGGACTATATTGGATTTACTTTGATGAATTCATGCACCTACAATATATGAGCAGCAATAGAATACCCATCTCTGGCAAAAGTAAGTAAAAAAGGGGGGTATAAATGAAGGACCATTTTGTAGTGAAAAAAATACATACATATGTATATACAAGATAAATAGCATAGATATACAGCTACTTTGTCTTAATTCAATGAGAAGAAAGTTTTGAACTAATAGTGTTTAGACAAGATATCATGTCTGCTTCTTGTACTATGAATAACTACTACAAAGACAACAATATGCAATGTATTGATTATTGTAACTGTCATACTAACATGTTTTGAAACTGTCTCATTGTTACTTCTTTCTCAATAAAATTAATATAAAAAGCAACCATTTTAAGTTTTTACTCTTGTTTTAAAATTCTGTACCATATGTATTGTTGTATGTTAGTCTGTTTCTGTCTTTGTTCTTACTATTGGTTTCTGCTTTTGTTTTTGTTTTTACTCTTTAAAATAAAATTTAAAAAAAAAACCAAAATGCTGAGGTGAGTACCATTGCACATGCATCTATTCCTCCTATACACCGTATTTATTTGGAATTGATGTTTGTTTCATTTGGAACTGTTTATTTGGAATTTATATTGAACACTGAATCAAAAAATGTAAACATTCTAAAATTTTGGCACATACGATCCCAAATGACCTTTAACACAGGAATAAACTGAGAGCACTCAGCAAGGTAATAAGAGAGTTGGCTGCCCCAATTTTCAACCCCTCATCTCTTGCCTTTGAGAACATTACCCCACATTTGTACTTCGACCTATTCTTAGGTTTTGGTAGCTCAGCCCAGGTTGCATCCCATACATTTTCAGGTGTAACTCAGAAAGCCCTTTGTCTGTAGTCATTAGAGTGAAGAGAAATATAGTTATTATAATTTGTGTATTAAAAATAAAAATCCCCCAATTTTTTTTAAAAAAATTGTTCTTTGACATAAATACTCAGTAGATATTTGTTGAAAGAGTTAGACTGCATTAAAGCTATGAAATTATTAATATAGTTAAAGGACAGCATCAAAGGAAAAATAGGTTAGTATGTGGGACTTCAAAGTTCAACTCTGTTTTTGGTATTTCTTTAATATTTTCTTGGATTTGTGTGTGTGAAAATGTATGTATATGTAAGGCAATGGCAGCTCTAAGACCAATGTAAAAGAGACTACTGAAATTCTTTGTTGCAAAATATACCTATTGAAGATATTACACTCTCAACATGGAGGAAATATTTGTTTCACTCAATATCCATGAATGAGTAAAAGAAGCTTGGGTAGACTGCATCTTGAACAGGAGCTGATGCCAGGTTTAATATTTATTTTTCAATGGCAAATCTAAAAAAATCTAATTATAAGAAATGAAAAATGTGTGAAATGAACAGATTTTCATGGCATTTAAATTATGATCCAATGTACATAAATAACTAGTTAACAGAATTCTCACTATGATTGGCCAGATTTTGCCTCTAGATCAATTGATGATGCTTCCCTTGATCCCACTAAAGGCTGCCTTTGGCAATATTTGACTCACTTCTTAACACTGATTCCAACAAAATTGCACATAGATTTCTAATGCAAAAATTACTATATTTTTGCATTTAGTTTTTCCCTAGTGAAATTGAATCAGCTCTTATCTTTTAGAATTCCCAGACATAATAAATTAATGCTTGTGTATAATCATAATCTTCATCCCTTCCTTCTACTTATATAAAAGAATACAGTCCTACAGAAGTCATATATGGCAGCTTTAATCATCTTGTGAAATAATCTCAATTGAAATCTTCATCAGATGTAGAATATTTCAAAGTGCAGAAGTGACTCCAAGTTTTCATCTAAATGTTCTACAGGGCTTTTAGATAATTTAGATGAAGTGGGTGGAATGTGCAGATTTACTCTTGGTTTGTAATTATTCCTTTGTAACTCAAGTACATAATAAGTTGTCAACAAGCTAACTCCAGATCTTGGTTTCCATTAAGAACAGAGACATTAGTAGCAATGTGTCTATATGCATATTGGTGGGGGGAAAGTGCTGTGCAGGAGAGGTGGAGGTGTCTTCAAATGAGAGTGAAAATTGGTATGAATGACAGTGGGGATGAAAGAGCAAGAGGATGGGAGGGAAATGGGGTCACCTGTATGAGTATAAATATGGGTGAATCAACTGAAATACTAAGACCCTAAAATCAAAATCAACCCAAAGTTCCTATGGCTTCGTCTAAGGTGTAGTAGGCATCATGGGTCAAATATTTGTAAGGGATATTTTCTGGTCTTGAGGCTGCTGAGGATTTAGTGAGGAGAGGCCACTAATACATCTCTCCTGCCAAGGGTCTGAAGACACAGAGGAGGAACTACCTAGGCAAGCTTCATGGAGTTGGAAGAAGCTGAACTAACCTTTAAAGGAGCTGAAACATAAAATATTTGACTCAAAGCAATACTGCTGAGGTGCATCTTGAAACACTGAGTAAAAGCAAAGTCAGAAAGGACTCCTGGATTCCACTGTGAGCAAGAAAAGGAAAACAAATAGAGAAAGCTGATCTCACACTAGTGCATTTCTGACTGAACCAACTAGAATGAGCTTAAGTGTCTTGCGCTACACTGGATTTGGGAAAATAACGTAATGCGGAGGCATCAGAAGACAAAGAGGAAGAGCAAAGCCTGGACGGCAAGGACCCCGCGGTGCAGGTTGTGCCCTTTAAGACACTGAGCATCTGAGTGCAACACTGACCTCGTCCATTTCAAAAGAGTCTGGTGCTTTAGCTGCAAATCGAGGCAATTGCTTGAGCTTGTTGGTGTGAATGGAGTTCTCCTTCTGAGTTCCATCTTTGACTGGTTCCTTAGACCCGTGGGAGGGAGGAGCCTGTGTGGCCAGCATGGATGAGCAAGGCCCCTGCTTGCTTAAAGGAGCTCGAAGAAGGTGCCGAGGGATCAAGTCATCAGTGGTTTGGACAGAATGACATTCTGCTAAAGGAGACTGGTGTCTTTGGTTGTGACTGACTGAGGCTGCTGATAGCTCAGCTCCATAGTCCTGGGGTGTTGAGGGAGCGAAGGAAACCCCATCCTTCTTGGTTGACGCTGATGCCTCTGTGTGATAGTCCCTCCTAATTCTCTGTCTCAAAGCTCTCTGAAAAAGTTTACTCACTCTTCTTCGATGCGCTTTGTCCCCACTCACTGAGGTTCTGCTGGTGCTCTGTCCTCCAGCTTTTTCTCTAGCTTCATTTTGCAGGGAGTTAACATCATGCAGCAAAGATGAAAGGGCTCTGGTGACGTGGTCCAGTGCTTCTAGCTGTTGGAAACGGCCTGAGGACCACAAGAAAGGCACAAGCTTTAGGCCAAATCTTTTCCATGAATCTTCACTAATGGGTGCAGTAAAAACTAGAGTTGGCTGATGTGATTTTCAAGAGGGGGGATTTAAACCCTTTAAGGGTTTAAATCGAGTTTTGCTGACTGTGGTGACTCATGTCTGTATTCCAAGTACAGGGGAGGCTGAGGCCGAAGAATTGCTCTGTGTTTGAGGCAAGTCTGGGCTAGAAAGTAAGCTTAAGTCCACTCTGAACTGCACAGTGAAACCCTGTCTCGAAAAGAAAGAAAGAAAAAAAAAAAAAACAGTTTTTCTGTCTTTTTTTCAGAGGATCCTCCTACGTAACAGGAAATTTTTGTGTTATGGGGAGAGCAAACACTTTCAAATTTAGTTGCACAGGTCCATATATGGATTTATTATATATAGATTCCTACATGCTCATAAATTTTATGTGTTAATCTATTTAAAACTATAGACATGTATGAATCTATATACTTATGCATATTAAGCTAAATGTAACAGAATGAGCCCAGCTCTTCCAGTATGAAGTGGCTTAAGATTCTTCTTATAACTTCCTTGGTAGATGTAGATATCTTATGATCACATCTACTCTCTCCAGCACCTGAGGTTGTGGGGGACTGCGATATGTGGCCTAGATCCAAATCCTGTGTCTCCTATCTGTGGATATTTGACCTCAGAGTACATCAATGAATATGTATATAGTAAGTAGTAAGCTCTGTGCTAGGCAGTAAATGCTTATCTTATCTTATCTTATCTTTTTTTCTTTTTGGTACTGGGGACTGAACTTGGGACCTTGTGCTTCCCAGCTGGGCGTTTATGCCACTGAGCTATATCCCTGGCCCCCAGTGCTCAGTTTTTCATCTGGGGAATCATGGCTGTTGTATGTATGTATCAAATCTGATGTCAGCATCAAGACAAAGTTGTAGAAGGACAAGGAATTATACATATCATCTGTGAGCATAATGACTTCACATGTGCAAGATTCAACAAGGGAACATACAGTGTTGTCCTCAGCCTTTCAAAAGTCTGGCCATTAATGTGGAAACCAGTGGTCCTTAAAAACAAAGAAGTTTAAATTGAAAACTTTTCTTGATGATCTGTCCTTAATTTTCATGCAAATTATACAGTTATTGACATGATTAACCTCAGGGAGAGACCTAATGCTTTAAGAGAGACCTAATGGTTTAGTATAGTTAGCCTTGCCAGCTTAAAAAATGATGACATATCTTTGATATCCCAAGATAACAAAGCCACAGAAACAGCAAGTTGTGGGCCTCTCTTCTGTTGCTCGTTAGTTCTGCAATGATGCTAGCTCTGCTCTGAGCAATGTCCTTATGCCTACCTGTTTCCTTCATCTGGAAGGAGGAGATACTGACTAATCACGCTTCCACTCCTAAAAGTGTGGTAGATTTCTCACCAAAGACAGTGCTTGTCCTACAAGATCTATAGGAACCCTTGGGTTTTGCATGTTTCAGAATAATTCTGATCACATTTTCCCTCCCTAGTGAAGCTTTGTCTGAAATAAAATTTCTTTTGTGACCCAGTGGAGATGATCAAATCATAATTTAGCTTTTATGATTGTCTTCTACGCATCTCATAGGGATGTTTATACCTAAATTACGAAAAAGCCTATCAATTTAATTGGTTCAGTCAATTCAGAGAATACAACAGTCTGAAAGCATTGGTAGGATGTTTTATTTTTGCCTTTGGGTAGATTGAATGGACTAATTGATTCTCCTCCACAAGTTTGAACTTTTTTGTATTAACTCTGAATGAGACATAATTATCCATTTTGATCTTTTGAGCAGCCTACTAATTTTGTTATTGCTTATTTTATATCCGACCTTCTCAGTTTGATTCAATCAAAAGTGTACTGGGGAGTGTTAAGCAGTTGAAATTATAGTAGGCCAGGAAATCACAGGACCAGGGACCAGTTCCTAGTTCCTCTATAATCCATGTGTCAATTTCATTTGTAAAGTGTTTACTTCTCAGATCAGCTTGAACACTACTCAAATATTGGTAAGTGTGATTATTCTCCTCGAATAAAGAACTGCTCAAAGCACTTACATTTCTGTGCTGTTTGGGAGAGGAGACAACAAAGAACACCACTGTTTCTGGAGTGGAAGAAACCCTATAATTCACCACCTTCACGAGTTGACGTACCCTTCTTCACAAATTTCATCGCTCAGAGCTTTAGTCCCATTTCATTCACATGAAAATGGAGAAAAGGAAATTAAATGAAAAACCTAAATGAAAAGTCCACTTTTTGTTCTATATAATTATTTGAGAAAAGCACTTTAACCCCCTTGGCTTTCCTTATAGTAAATTTATTTATTTAAAATAATTTATTTCCAAAACAGGTCTTTGTCATGGAAGATGTTCTTTGCTGCTGAAAGAGGGATTCTACATTTCAATCATTTTAAAAATGCTACATTACATCCTCTTTAGGAGACTGAAAGTGTACCTTTGCACACTGAATCAATCTGTTTAACTGCAAGACATATGCCCTCAAATTATTCACATAAAATACATATATTCCAAGAACATCTTTATGTCCTAATGTCCTAGAAAATATCCCAATGTCTTAGAAAAAGGGGATTCTGCTGATCCCTTGCTGGGTAACAGAGCAACATTCACAATAACTGTAAATATTAAGTATAATTATGAATCTGCAGCAATGACAGAATAATATCTATCACCTTTAGCTAACGGTATAAGCTGTATTGGTCTAAGCCTCATAAATGAAAAAGTGAAGGTTTCACTGAGTGATTCATGACAAGCCTTGCCTGACAGCAGTTTTTCTGCCTCCTCGGTCTGTGGCTGCTAGATGTGTTAGCTTCACTCAGCAGTGTCACCAACTTCTTTCCTTCTTGGAAGATGGCAGCTTTGCACATTCCCAGTTCCTGGGCTATGTGGCCACTTGACTTGCCTGGCCAGTGGAACCAAGCAGAGCTGAGATGTGTAAACTATGAAGGACTTAAGAGTTGAGTCCAGTTCTCTCTCCACTCTTTTCTTGTCATGTTCACTAGGGATATTACACACTGCCAGTGTGGGACGAAGGCCTAGAGTGGGGACAATATGGTGCAGATCAGCCCCTCCCCCAAAGACACAAGCCAACCTGCAGCATGCAAGGGGAATAACTGAGAAATCAGAGCTTTCCATTTTAATCTGCCGTGAGAGGCAGTGGCTGCGCACACCCCGAGCTTCCCAACACTGCAGCCTGCTCTTCCATGGCCAAGAGGCTTGTCCTATGGCCCTCACTCACCACACAAGTCAGGGTTCTCCAGGTCCATCCGTTGCTTCTGAGCTTCAAGGAAAACATTTATGTTAATCCCTCGGACTGCTGAGCCACAGCGAAGGAATCTGGCTGGGATTTGTGTGCAGATGTGTGGCTCCTCAGCACCAAACCCAAGGTCCAGGAGAATCTCCACGGGATCTTTTTCCCAAAATTCCAGCCATTCTGGAATGCTGTGATAAAAATAGGAGTATTTTCATCCAATAACAGCTCACTTAATCATAAGCCATTTTTTTCCTAGTCAGCCAATCTCCTGGAAAATGAATGAGAGAAGAACCCGAACAGACAGATGGTGCATTCAGAGCAGATCATATATACTTACTTAAAGGACTGTCAGTTGCCCTACTCAGGGACTGCCTGCCTGTACTTTACATACAAAGCCATGAGTTCATCCATCTGGCTTTTCTTTCCCCTGGTGGGCACGTGTTAGACTACATGGGGCAGGGAGATCGTACAACAGAAGCCGAAGATGGTGCAGTGACAACCACCAACAAGTGGCAATTGATGGCAAGAGAGGGAGCAGAAAAAGCCTGCCACTAGGAGATCCACAGAAGACTATTGTTTTAGTCTGAGTGACTCCTCAGCTACATAAATCTATCAAAGATATTAGAAAATGCAGAATACAAAGGCAGACGCTTACAAATGATTTTGAGTACCTAGGTAGGTTTAAAATACATTCTGTTTGTTGTTTTGGAACTTGGCTATAAAATTTTTTAAAAAATGTTGTCGTAAAATTGCACTGAAAATAGTAAACATCAATTATGTGGAAATTGTATAGATGTATACAAGCCCACTTCCTAATTACTGAACTTCTCCCGGGCTGGAACTTAACAAAACTGTGGCTTCTCTGGGATTTGGAACTTTGGAAGAGGGCTTACCAGGTTTGTTTGTTTTTACTCTTGAAGTTACTGTTTGTCACGGCTTTATGTGAAGCACTGCCAAATTTATTTGAGGAAGTTTAGATAATTTTATTGTCTTGGCTATGGTCTGATGGGTAGGGCCGCACAGCGACACCACCTCCATCAAGTTCACTTTCTAATGCATCTTGGAGATCTGATGCTTTGACTCCTAATTGGAGCAAGGGAGAAATGAGGCCAGGAACCCTTGAGAGAAGGGCACCAAAGCTAACTGCAGGCTGGGGACGCCAGCCTATAATTACACTGACAGACACCTTAGTAGAAGAGAATGTCAATGGAGAAAATGGTATCTCATGAAAATTAAATTGTACATGAAATATTTAACCTCTTATCAGCTTCATCATACAAGTTTTTATTGAGTCCATTTATACAAATATTTATCGAACATCTGCCATGATCCAGCCTCTGTACTAGGCACCCATGACACAAAATGAGAAAAGAAGGTAGTCCTTGCCTTCTACGGGGTATAGTCTTATGGCTAAAAATATGACTATTGATTGGTTTGTTTTCATGCCATGCTGAAAATGTTATGTGCATTTAATTATGTAAGAAATATATAAAGTATACTCATTTTATTTTTAAAATCTGTAATATTTCAAATAAATCTCTCTCCTTTCTTCTGCATACCCTTGCTAATGCTGACCCTTTATTGTTAAATCAATGTGTGGACTTCTGAACATACTTCTACATGGCTACATGCACACTTTCCAGATTTCCCCTTTTTTAATTTATAAATAGTAACAATTTCTTCATCTTGACTTTTTCCCTTTAAAATATAACTTGAAGATTTAATAGGTAGATATATGTTCTGCATAAATTAGGTATATCTTGTAGATTTCTACCTATTTTTTTTTACTGCTGTATGTAAATCTATACAGTGATTGAGCCAAGGGTTCACTTGCCTATTAGACTGTTCCAAATTTCACTGGCTTTTTTATCCTTTATTCATTTTCACATCCATTAAACCCACAAATAGTTCTTAAGTGCTTATTTATAACTTCAAGAAATCCACTGCTGTGCAGATTCGCTTCTCTGAATTAAAACTGACTGGAAATCACCTACCTTTGTGGTACACTTGCGGTAGAACTGCAAGAATTGAAACTGCTCCCTCTTGAGAGGGCAGGAGCTTCTGAAAACTGATGCAGAGATCTACAATGGGAAGGGGGATGCCAAGAGTGAGAGGTGTTAGGTGGAGAATCCCCAGGAAATCACTGCCAATCTTTCCCGTCCAGACCAAACATTTGCATTTCCTTTTAGTTTCTAACGATGCTATAATGGCCACGCCTTTAAAGAAGGGCTTGCAGCTGAGGGGCTGCTCCTCTTTTCAGTGTGTTCTGTTGCAGAAGGTGTGAGAATTTAAGTGTTAGGTGCCCGCTAATTATAAAGGTGACAGAATGTCTCACTGTTGACAGATGGCAAATCATTGGGGGGACCTTTCACGAGCACAGCTTTGCTAGGCTTCAATTTGGGGGAAGAAGTTAAAATTATGTGATGAAAGAAATACAGCTAGCAGCCACTGAAGCAGTTCCACACTAATTCTCTTAACAGAGAAAATTTCAGACTGCATGGCTAATAGTCTCCGAGTGCTGCCCACAGGCCCCCCATGGTCATTTCCTCGCAATAGTCAGAACTCGTTTATTGCTGAACAAATGATCATCACTTGATCCAAAAGGCAGTACTGCAGGTCACTGGAAAACACTTGCAAAGAGATGGAGACTGGAAGGAACTCTATTATAATACAGTTCACTTCTACATAGCTTATCTGTGTCATGAATCACACCTAGCACCCTCAAATATAATAGACAATTGACATAAAATTGAGATGAATCAAAGAATACAGTGCAGATATCAATGTCCCCCATGACATCAAGCTATCGTATTTGGACTGCTAAGTTTGTGTAAGTACTATCCACATTAAGTAAGGATGGATGGACTCCTCCCTTCCCCCCATTTAGTCATATCCTTTTGTTAAATTTGAGAAGAAAACACAAAGTTTTAAAAGTAATCAAGCTTTTTGGGATCCTTGTGTAGAGGCAGAAAACATTCTTTCATTTATTGCCTCATCTAAGTTTATATCCACCCACCATGGCTTAGTTCTCATCTTGGATTTAAAAGGCCTAACTTATTTCGTAATATTCAGCAGCACTACCCAGAAGCAGCCCTGGCCTTGGACTCAGAAGAGTCCATGTGCAGTCACAATCCCAATAAAACCTTGAGAATGTGAGCTTGTCACTGAACTTGGCTCTCAAACGTCCTCTGAGAAACAAAGAGAACTGTATGAGAGATTTTTGTGGTCACTTACAGCTCCATAGTAGCAAACAAAACAATATAAAGCAAAGAAAAAAAAAGAGAGAAAAGAAACAGTCCATTAAGGAGAGAAGCAATGAAAACAGCATCTCAGGTATGAATTAGTAAGAGTAAGAGCGACATAGTGATGAACATTTGGTTTTCAGTTAATTGCAATTATCCAGAAAATGCAAGAAAGGCAGAAATACAGGAAGCTAAGTTCTAAACTTCAAACAGTTCATAGTTTATCTTAAATTAGGCGTACCTCAGAATCATCTGAAGAGTTTTCAAACTGAACTCTGAGCTCTACCTTTGATCTCCCAGTTTAGTACATCTGCAGCAGTTGCTTGAGAATTTGCTTTTTTCTTGGGTTCCCCAAGCTGCTGGTGCTTCAGGGGGCCCACACATTGAGAGCCAGTCTCTCCTCATATTGAGAGAGTCAAGCTTTCTAACTTTGCAAATTATATGTATTATTTTTCTGTAAACAACATGATGATCACTAACTTTGGTAACACGAAAACATGAATGTAACTGTTTTATGAATGGGTCCTTATGAACAGTTGCATTGTAGTAGAAAGCCATTTATTTATTGGTTCTAATAAAGTCTTCCCCTAATTTAGCATTATTTGAATTAATTTGCCACCCCTATATAACATCTAAGGAACCTCTGTCTCTCTAATCTAATGAAATATTATAGGCATTGATGTTAAATCAGTGACCTTGCATTAGATCCCAAGATCTAAGGTATTATTAATGCATAGTTCTACTTCATGTATCAAGATATGGCTATAAAACATTGGAGTGAAATCACTCTGGTTCTACTACCTACCTCATGTAGTCTTTCACAGTCATTTGAACCATTCCTTGTTCATGCAAAGAAACTGCAACAACAAAGAGGCAGAGGTGAACTTCAGTTTTGTTTTGTCTCATGGAAGGTTTGTCTTCTTCAAGTTAGCCAACATTGAACTGAATTTCCATTTCCAAGGTTGTAGAAGCATGAAATACAAGGTGTCTCTGTGGTGAGCAGGACAGTGTAATGGATGGCTAAGTGGTGTAACAAGCACTTGAGATGTTCTTGCCCCACAGAGAGGGAAGTCAATGAAGGGAGGTGTCGGTGAAGTTTTCATGGAGGAAATGATATTTGTTCAGGAGTCTGAAGAATGGGAAGAATTTCATGAATGGGTAGGAGGTATTCCTATCAGAGATGAGAAAAAGCAATGTCAGTGGTAAGTGTGATGCATAGTGCTGGGGCTGGTGCAATAGAAGCATGCTCAGGGGCCCTACATAAGGCCCACTGAGGAGCAGTGATGGATACAAACAAAAGGAGATATGGAAGATGCAACACTTAGTGAGTCATTTTCCTTTATTTTTATCATCTAATCCTTCTAATATCCTTATAATTGAGGACTTAGCCTCATTTCTCCGATAAGGAAAGTGAGACACAGAAACTTAGAAATGAGCTCCTCATACACAGCTGATAAATACAGCTGATAAAGACATCCAGTACTGTTGAACATAATGGCAAGGCCATATATTTAGTTGTAACCTTGCACAAGGCAATGTGTTAAGCACATTACATGCATGATCTCTTAAATCTCACAAAAAAGATGAAATGGAAAATATTAGTTCTCATTTAAGAGGGCAGCAAATTGAAGCTCAGTGAAATGAGAGAAATTTCTCATGGCCAGTAAGATGCCACAGCTTATGTTAGTTTGCTGTTGTTTTGTTGCTTTTTAAAACATGACACTGCCAGCAGAATGTCTTGTAGTTTGTGTGAAAGACAGAAAAAGGAATTTCATGTTTGTGTCAAGTTAAAGTTTTTGTGCTGAGGTTTTCCATCAAGGAACTAAACAGGAGAGAAAAGGGGCCTAAGGCCCATTTGCCTGGTGGAAGTGCTGGAGACAGAATATCTGAGAACATGCACAAGGTGGAGGTCTCAGGGCCCAATTTAGGGCCCACGCAGTATTTAGACATTGTGTCATGGAGTAACGTGGCTAACAGCCACAAATTTCCCAGAAGGCTCAGCAGTCTTATCATTTTCTTTTCCTTGTGGTTCTCCTGGGTATAGACCTGTAGTTTGTATAAAATCTGAAAGTTTTTTGTCATGTTGTGCTTATCCAAGAGCATAAAATTTTTTTTTCATAAGAAAGGTTGGGGAGAAATTCTAGATACACAAATTTGAGCAACTGAATTGTGAAAAAAATATTGAAACCAATAAATCATCATATCTGGGAGTTCAGGATGCCTGTCTGGGTAGAGAATGTATGACTAGACCTCAAGTTATCTAGGGGGTCATGGAGATAGCTCTGCAGTCTAAGCACTTGCCCAGGTAAGCATGAGGACCTGGGTTCTATCCCCCATTCCACCTGCTGTGCCGGCCTTGCACTGGGCGTGCCAACTCTGCCACCAAGTCCTGGCATGGCAGTGTACGCCTGTAATCCCAGCACTGGGGAGCCTGAAACAGGAGAATCACTCTAAGTCCAAACTGCATGCATAGTGAGACCCTATCCCAAATACATAAAATTAAAACAAAACCCCTCAAGTTATCTAGAATTTTTTCTCTGTGTGAAATCTGGGGACAGAGTTAGGAATATTTATCCTTTTGAACAAATTTCTAAAAGGCTGAATTATTTTGCTAAGAAAAAGGAATACTGGTCTAGAAAGATAAAGGCTGGAGATCTACTAATGAGATGTGAATGAATGCTTATCTAAGACCAGAACATACAACTACAATTTAAAGAAAGGAGGAGAAAACAGGCATACTAATACATGTCTACCCCACTAGTCAGACCCTGTCACCACAAGAGTCAGGGAGGGTGCGGAACATTCATTTATGTCAAGGGCTGAAACACACCATAGTGATACAGATGAAGTCTGTGCTTTACTTTCAAATCTGCTCCCACAACGGACATCTTTAGTCATTTATATCACTTTCTCACTGAGTCCAAATAGTTTCTCAGAATCTTCGGGAAATCCACCAACATCTGATTGGGGTTTTCTCACAATACGATATTTATTTGTCTTTCTTTGCTTAGAATAAATTCACGTGTATTTGAAAAAATTCAGTAATATTGAA
>NW_004524591.1:21460175-21473162 GCF_000260255.1 Octodon degus | reverse complement strand
AAATTTCAGAGGTCAATAACTTAAAGACAATACACAACTGCTTCTTAAAACATTCCAGGGAATGTGTGCTTCCATTTTACTATTCTTTTTCTGTGCAAGGAACCTCCAAGAGTCAGAGTTTGAAAACTTATCATTGTAAAACACAAATCTCTCACTCAGGCAGGCTCTGTAGCATATGTCTTTACTAAGCTCCAGTCGGTATCTGCCTCAGAGTTTCCGAAACTAGTAAATCCAATGAGATTGATTCAAGCTTTACATGAACAAAAGCCTTCCAGCCAGCTTAT
Source organism: Octodon degus (assembly GCF_000260255.1). NCBI lineage: Eukaryota > Metazoa > Chordata > Mammalia > Rodentia > Octodontidae > Octodon > Octodon degus. The sequence goes on along the minus strand of NW_004524591.1, from coordinate 21,472,878 downwards.
TACTGTCATAGGTGCCAACCCAGTTCAACTTGTAGGCAATCATGTAAAAATTTGAGGCCAAATAAATTAAATAATAAGTTGCCCAAATGGAAGGTAAAATAAATAGTTGCGCTATCAAGCCATGTCCCTCATTATTTTCTGCCACTATTCTTATCAGAACTATCTCTATGTCCTGATTTGTGTGTAATCCACCAAGTGAGCCTCCAGCTTTGCCTCATCTGGACAATTTTGGAGAGTTTCTGAGCATTTCACTCTAAAATATTACACTTTATCTGACCCTTGCTTGTGTTCTCTGCCAATACCAGTGCTCTTGTCATGGCTTCAGCCCCTTACCAAGTCCTACTGTTGCTACGTGTTCACTGGGAAGTATGAAGGAATACACACATAGAGTTCAGGGATCTTGGCGCTGTGAACACAGTGAACTGCAGACATCAATGGAGGAAGTGATCCATTTTCAGATATTGATGAAGAAAGGATGTAGCTTAGTCTTGTTGCATTACCACAATCTCTAGCCTTACAGAAAAATCTAGCCCTTCAGAAAATTGTAGCCATCAAGAATCTGGAGCCCTTCACCTAGGGTTTCTGCCTGGGATCTCAGTGTCCTCTCAGCTAGAGTAGCGTACTCCATGGACAGCACACCCTCTGCCCTGCCATCATTGACCAACACGACCTGCTTGGTTGGAAACCAAACAGCGTCCTGCATGCTGGAGGAGAGGAGGTTCCTAAGGGTGACACATTTTCATCTGCAATGAGGCCCAGCTTGGTCTTAGCAGGAGGTTTTCATCCACCCATGCCTGAGGCCTGAGAGCCACTCTAACTGAGGTAGAGATCCAGCATCTACATTCTTGCCTAGACTCCTTGTTCTCTTCCTTCTTTGTTCTTGCTAAAAATGACATAAGTGTCTATCTTTAGACTTTGGCCTTTCTGCTGCCAAACTTAGATTTTGAAGGAAACCATGCCAAGCAAAATTAAAATAATTTTTAAGCTCACAGAATAGGCTTTATTTATAAAATTATGACACAATTACTAAAAATTAATTATTGTCACTTCCTGATTTCCATTTTACATTTCCAGGCTCTCTGCATCCTTGGGTATCAAGTACTATTCTCACATCGATGCCATTTGTGTTGACTTCTTAACTTTGCAGAAACAGCAACTGGCCTTTGTAGCATTTGGACACAGGCAGTTCACAGTTTTGCACGGGGCAGTATGAAACAATTAGCCCTTGTCCGTTGCAGGGATTTTATTTTTATTTTTCTTTCATTTTACTAATTTGAAAAAAAAAAAAACTTCCTAGAGCCCGAGAATGGGACTTAATAGGGTCAGAACCTATTTCCTTTGACCCATTTTCAATAATGAATTTGAATGATGAGGCCCAAGCTGGTGCCCATCCTGTGCCATTTCTCACAGGGACTGGGATTCTTAGGCTTTGCTTAAAATGTGGAAGAGCCAAGAGCATTGCCCAGGTGTTTTGAGGCTGCTCTCTGATCTGCAGTTTCTGTGTGGCATGATTCATTCATTTGCAGTTACCTGCCTGGTCCTGCCTTTGGATCTGTGCTCTGATGAGAGCAAGACTGATGAATAGGGTATGCCACTGCAGGTCAGACAAAGCGCTACTGTTCCCTGGATGTCCTCAAGCTCTGCAGGCAGCAGGCTTGGGACTGCCTCAGGCTGAAGGTGGTGCCCTTCTAGATGGACCTGTGAGCTCTGCAGAAATCTCTCCTACGTGGGCCCACCTTGTGTTCACACATGCTTCTCCACTTGCTTTTATTTTTTTTCCACCTTTTTTCTTTTCAGGATATACTGATTTGTCTTTAAATATTGGGTTATACTTTCTAAAAGCATTAGGAGAGAGAGAAGGGGGAAAAAAGTAAGTCCTGCTATCCTTGCATTTCCTAAGCATTGTTTTCAGGAAAAAAAAAAAAAAAAAAAAAGCGAGGAAAGAAGGCCTTGCTCTGTTGAATACATCCGTTCCATGGGATGGAATTCCATTTCTGATTCCCTTCTAGATGCTTGAGTCTCAGCCACCCTCCCCACTGTTAGGTGGACTTCTGCCACCTGAAGTAGCAGATACCACACTTAACCCTGCAAAATGTATTGCTGGAGAAGATGTAGTCAGATATGCAGAAGGCACTAATTAGCACCTTTATTGGCTTAGAAAGCATTTTTTATTTTGGTTTTCCTAAGCATTTCTGACTGATTCATGGAAGACATTTGGTTCTTTGGAATATCATCCAATAGACTAATCAAATTACATTTTCACAGGGCTCTAAAATAATAGCACTCTACAGTTTTCTGCACATTTAACTAGTGCATGCTCAGGACACTCAGTAGAGGCAGGGAGCTGTGTGTGTTTGAAACAGACAGCAAATTCTTAACCCATATTCCTACAAAAAAAGAGACATTCACATTCTGCTTAACCCTCCTGCTTAAAAATCTTGGATCTAATTGGAATGCTGGGCTTTGCTTCACCTCCTCCAATATCTATTGGTTTTCCAGGTGGTGTGAATTCTTCCTCCTGTAGACCCCACTGCTGACCCCCAGGGCAAGCCCCTGTGTCATCAATCCTTGGTCCACAGCAACTTCCCACCATGTGCAGTGTACCTCTGCACTGTCAGAATAAGCACTAGGATCTGCCATTTCTCTCTTCAAGACTTCAGGACTTGCCAAAGTAGAGATAGCAGAGCTGTAATGTGCACCCTTCTATTCCTCAACCCTGCACTTGTAGCAGTTGCCACTGATTGTTATCATAAATTATTCAAGACCCCCCGTTCAGATAAGCAGAGAAGAGTCATCACACTCACACTCATCCCAGACCCCAGTTCCAACTCCTCCTCTCTTTGGACTACAACCTGAAATGGCACTTCTGTGCCATCCCAGTTCTACACATCAAGTGTGAGTCCCTCTTTCTGGACCTCCAGACATTTGTTATCTGGGCACACTCCACCAAAAGAGTTTCTTACTGTGCTCCCTGGTATGGAACTGCCTTTCCACTCTCATCACATTCCAGCGCTTTTCCATACACATTTAATTTCATTCTCATGTCTATGCCTGTGTTCAAATTCCTACACCTTCCACCAGGTTACTTTCTTGCTTTGTCACTTTGCTTTTTAAAATTGCCTCCTCTTTTATTGACCAGCTAAAGCCTCATGTCTTCTGCAAAGATTTCAAATCTGAAATCATCAGCTTCACCACTCTGGGTGCAATTGGATGACTTCAGGATAGTTCTTGCCCTGTGAGGGTCACAGCTTTGTCAATGAGAAGCATTGTATGCCTGAGAACTGGAAGCAATACACACCAAATTCCATGTAGAGAGAACCAAGGAAGGATGTGTGTGTGGTCAGAAAATAAATTCCATCTCAGTGCAGAAGTCAGGAAGGCCTGTATGCAGACTCTGGAGCTTAGGATCGGGCCTCAAAAATAGGTCAAGAGGTTATCAGAATAAGAAAGACTTTAAGACTTGAGAAGTTGGATGAAGAAAGATGAAGGAAAACAAATGAGAAGAGCTAGTTAAGATCTTAACTCATTATATTTGCAGAACCCTTTTTTCTAAGTAGGGCATCATTCTCGTGTTTTGGGTGGAAATGAAATGGTGGAGGGTGACAGTACCCTTCTTACTCAAACTGAACTTCACACCAAAGCTGGCTTCCTTACTGATCTCTTCTGAGGCTTGGCACAGAGGGGTGCAATGCTTTGGTTTAGAGTAGAGCAGGTTCTAAGTCTGGTGCTTGATGTATCTACAAGAAGAGGATTCATCATTCAAGAAGACGAGACCCTGAGAAGACGGAGTCATAGAATAAAAGATAAGACAGAAGCCTCAGAATGTTGTACAGCCATTGGAAGCCAAGCTGGGAGGGATTCTTCAGAAGTCCAATGAATGGCTGACACCTTGGGTTTGAACTTCTAGGCTGCATAATCTACGAGGGAATAAATTCCTGGTTTTTGGGAATAAATTCCTGGTTTTAATCCTTAAAGTATACAGTGATTTGTTGTTGACTGAAGTGGCGAACACTCGTGCACTCTATAACCCTTAAGGATTTCACAAGTGTGCACAGCACTGCTTCTTCAGATGTGACAACTTATATTCCTCTTCTGCAGTTATTTTTTTTTTCTTTTTCTCCAAGTTTTCTCCTTAACCTTTCTCCCAAGACTTTCAGATCACCAGTTTTTGTTACTGTTCGGGCAGCCACCCCTCACTTCCTAGTGTGACTCTGGGCTTCCCTAAGCCCAGGTTGAACCCTACCATCACAACTGACGCCGGGGCACAGAGAGGCCCAGGGAAGCCTGGATCTCCAGCTTCTCCATCTGCCTTTAATCAGCTGTGACTTCAGTTCACAACATTCTGTCACCCTGCGCCTCAGATCCTTTACCTGTGAGCCAGAAATGAGAGTGAGGCACATGCCCACACAGGTCACTGAGTTTAAAATTTGATCAATGAGCAAGGGCCTTGTAAAAGTAAAAGCTCAATTAAATTTGTGAGAAGCTCTTCCATTATTATTAAAAGTCTTACTGAAGATGAAAGAGCTACCATACGGAAGCTGTGGCTCTCTAAGCTCAGAGCCGAGTTTGTGGATGACACTGCTGTCTCCGGGTCTTTATCTCCTGTCTCTGGCTTTGCAGTTCATGACTTGGTTCAGATGAAAAGTCATCATTTGTCTGTAATGTCTGGGATGTGAGGAGATTAATACAATCACTAAGTATCTCAAAGCTAGGGTTAGGCCTCTCACCATGACCCAGGCAAGGTCAGCATCAGGTGGCTATGAAATACTGGCTGTATTTTTTTAAGTTTCTTTTTCTTTTTCTTTCTTTCTTTTTCCCTTTTTCTTTTCTTTCTTTTTTCTTTTCTTTTCTTTTTTTTTTTTTTTTTTTTTTTTTTTTTTTTTTGATGTAGGGTCTCACTACGCAGTTCACACTGGTAACAATCCTGATTTCTGCCTCCCTAGTGTTGGGGTGATGTGTATGTGCCACCACACCCAGACTCCACTGCCGGCTCAGCATGCCTGGGGATGGGGCCAGCAGCATGTGGTGCCAGGGATTGAACCCTGGCCCCTGTGCTTGCCTAAGCAAGCACTTAGTTCACTGAGTTATATCGCCAGTCCTTAAGTTCCTGTTTTTTCCGTGAGTCTCGACTATTACAGCAGAGAGCTGATTAAACTTGATTTATCAGGAAAAAAAATCATTAGAAATTTTGGGATTATGGAACTTCATGTTTTAAAAAAAAGCAGCTCTATGAAAAGGAAATTCAAATCATGCAGTTTTCTTTTTTTAGGGTAAATAATCCCAAATTTAAATAAACTGTTGTAGGCAGTAGTAGATATTTACTTAAGACAACAGTGAAGGAAGTAAAAGAATTAAAACCAGCAAAGTAAGTTGCTATTTTAGTAAGTTTTGCCTCCTAATTATTAAACTCTTAATTTACTTACTTTTTTCCATATATATTTTCATAGTACTTAGTCAATACTAATGCTTTTCTCACATTTTTAACATCTATGAAATCAAGATGTATTCCATAATCTAGATCTTATTTATAATCACAAGGGTTCATTTTCTCTATCTGAGTGATTCATTTAAAATAAGGACATTTTATAATTGAGAAGCCATAGATTCGAAGAAAAACAGAATCTCATTTAATAGATATGGAACCCATAAGACCTGAAATTAAATTCATTTTTCTTTTGTAATGTTCTTATCAAAACTCAGTGAAACAAAGGTGATGCAATTTTGTCTCTCAGAAATACTTTCACTCTTTGCTTTAGGATTCAATCATTTGTTCTTCTCTAGAACAAATACATCATTGGAGAGAGATGATATAAGTAGAATTTTGAGATAAAAAAATAGAAAGAGTACCTTTAGAAGTAAAAGAACAATACAATCTGAGGGAAAATTAAACAATTTCAATTTCATAATTATATCTTTGCCAGTGTATCTGCAGAATACAGTCAGCTTCCTGAAGCCTTGGCCTCAGCCCCCAGCCTCCTGCCTTTCGGGAGCTTTGGTCTCATCAATCAGATGAAAGCATTGAGGTCGGACCCATTCCAGCGGGCACTAATGGTTTTATCTGGGGGACGTGCATGCACACAGTTTTCACACATGCATCTTTACTTGGCTTTAGGAAATAGAACTATTTCTGGGTTCTTTCCTCTTACCGGTGTGGTTGACAAGTTGCTGAAAGTTTTCCTTTGCAGAGATACTGTATAAAAAAAAAAATTGTGAGTCAAATGATGGCTTTAAATAAATTACCCTGAATTGGTTTTCAAATTAAGCTGATGAATGTGAGTGCAGAATTAGTTTATTAAAAGAGTACTTTTGGAAACCAGCACATCATAAGGCATTAGAATAACAATGTATTTTGCACTTTTAAATCAATTTAAAGCTTTTACAATAATAAAATAATCCTTTAAGTACACAAATAATATTACAACCCCAATATATCTCACCTTGAAAAGAAGAATATCCACAATTTTTTCATAGATCTTTACCAGAGAAAAGTATAAAGCACAGAGAAACACTTACAAAAATCCAGAGTCCAACCACTGCTGGATACTTTCCTGCTTGGAGGCTTCTATAGACAAGAAAGAAACAGATCAGTTAGTCAAAGCACAACCATTTAAAATAACTTCACTAGCATTCAGCCTACACTCAATAGTTCTATTTCTACATATTTAGTCACATGTTTCTATAAGCTGATTCATCTTTTTTCAAAAGGTCCAATCTCCTGTTTTTTATAATCAGCCATTCCTGAGAATTCAGTAGAAATTTGCCAAAATATTATAACTCAAAAAAGAAAGGAAGAAAGAAAGAGAAAGCGAAAGAGAGAAAGAACAAAAGAAAATACTAAAGAGGAGAAAAATAGATCAGTAAAGAACAAGAGCTATTAGAATAATTTTTATATTACCTGGTGTATACAAGAGTGAAAAGCATTTGAGACATTTGTCTTTCTCTTGTTGGGTGTAAATCGCCATGGAGCCTCTCCTTATTGAATCAGGACATTTACCTAAGGCAGCCAGCCAGTGATGTTTATTTGCAAGGATTCTCTGCCAGGTTAGAAACCAAATTTGCATTCATTCCAAGGACAAATTGCACTAGAGTCCCTGGATTGCCAAGGGCGCCCTGTGTTGAAAAGGCACCAGTCTTTTAAGAATAGGTCCTTGACACTGGCTCAGCAGACAGGCAAAAGGAGAGAATGCAAAGGGAACATTTCCTGTGAAACACTTACTTATGTTAAGGTTAGTTACTGTCTGCCACTGGCTGATAATCTATGACTTGATGCTACCAAGCCATGGGGTGCCTGCACTATTTACTCACAAGGTATCAGGAGAATCAAGAAAGTCAGTGGGCCTCAGAGATGTAGATTATTTTTCAATTAAGATAAAATAAAAGGATAGAATAAAATTGATGAGGAGCAAAGAAGAAAAACTACCCTAAAGTTACATCTTGTGAAGAATGTGCTGGAGAAACATTTTCTTACTTATTACTTTTTAAATTATTAACACTATTATTCATGCAACATGCAAGATCCCAAGAGTCTTCAAGGTCATGATGTCCCGAAAGAAGCTTTATGCCCCAGGGAATGGGTCTATACATCTTGCAAGTCCTGGGAATTTAAGATGAAGGGGAATTGGAATGAAAAGGAAGTAGAGTTCATTTCTTAGATGATCTATTTATTTTGACAAAGTCTGTGTTCTGAGGGTCTGCAAAGTCAGAAGTGTGTTTCATACAACAGTCTTCAAAGTGAAGTCTGTATTCCAAATTCATCTGCCCCCTAGCTGCAAGCCCCACATTCCTCATCACGCACAGATTTTTGTTTTTTGCAAATGCTCCTGAGGGCCTTCCTCACCCAGCAGGGCAGTGGAAGCAATCCGGCTTTCCTCCTTGGGGTCCAGGGACAGCTGCTCATCCAGAGGAGCCCATGCCTGCTTGGTGAACCTCAGGACATCCCTCCTGGTCTTCTCCTGGCCTTCTTGAGGGTGCTCAGATCCTTGAAACTTCTCTGCCATCACTGGTGGATAATTCTGCAAAGCAGTTCACATCACAGACACAAGCAAGCCGGACACTAGAAGTTCAGCTCTCAGGGTTGGCTCAGGAAGGGGAGACCGGAATGCTCAGGGTGCAGTGAGTGATGCCAGCTTCAAGGTCTTCTGTGACCCTGGCTCACCTGGAACAGCAAACAAAGACACTGGACTCAAGGACACACCCAGCAATTACCCCTCAAAGTTATCCAACAGTTACATCTCTAAAAATATTTTTATATAAGAAGAGGGTGAAACATAGACTTGGCAGGGTTTCATCTCTGTAACTTCTTATATGATCTTGAACAAATTGTACAACTTCTGTGTAACCTCTTGGCTTTAAGTTGAGAGCAAATTATACTACAAGGCAATATCCTTTGCCTGCAGTATTCATTACATAGTACATTCTTTCATTAATTTTAATTTGTGCATGCTTCAGTCCATAATGATCACATTCTTATGGGGAGCTGGTACATGTACATTTATTCGCCCTTTAGTTTTCCAACTATATCTTGGTTCCCTTCCCTTTTGGAAGATATCCATGCCCCTGTCACCTATTATCTATCTTTTATTTTGTTCTGTAATTATTTATGCTTTGGGTTTAACATCAGGTGAAATTAAATATGTGTGCTGATTTATTTCACATAATATTATGCACATATTTTCCTACCAGCAACACAAATTTATCCTTCTTTATGGTACAATAGAAATTCACTGTACATAAATGCCATATTTCCTTTATCCACTCATCTGCTGATGAATACATGGGCTGCTTCCAAAGTTTAGCTGTTATGAGTTGCAGTGCTATACATGCCTATGTATGTGTCGCTGTAATATGGCTACCATCAATAAATCAAATAACAAACCGTAGTAAGGCTACAGAAAGAAAGGAACCCTTATACACATTGGTTTGAATGCAAACTAGTACAGCCACTATGGAAATCAGTAAGGTGATTCCTCAAAATCTAAGAATAGAAATTGAATTTGACCCAACTATTCCCTTTCTAAGTATTTTTCCAGAGAATTAAAGGCATCATATAGCAGAGGTAAAAGAGGTACCTTGTATACTAGTGTCTGTGTAATTATTACATAATTTAATTTTCCATGACAGAAGTAAAAACAATTGTCAGAATTTGTGGTAAGTTGAAATGTTAAGCTAGGTTGTATGCCCAAGTCATGCAGCCAGCTGGTATTCAAATACAGGCATGGGACTCCAAGAATGTTGTCATTTACTCAGGAAGGTGGTTAGGATCATTAGAATATTAATAAATATATCATACATGAGGAGCAAGTAGTGCTACTGTCCACATTAACTGACTCAACCTTTATTAACCTCCTTATGAAAATTTCAGTGGCACATGCTGTGCTGACTCCCGGGTGAGCTGAGCCTGCACTGTGTCCTGGAGTGGTGGCACATGCCTGTAATCCCAGAGCCGGGGAGGCTGAAAACAGGAGGGTCATTACGAGTCCAAGCTGCATAGTGAGAGATCAGGAGACAGGAATTGAAACCAGCTGTGTAAATTGTTCTCTCTCGCTAGACTATCAGTACCTTCTGGACAAGGGCTGTCCTCTCACTCATTTACATGTCTCTCATACTTGGTTGACTTTTTGTACATACCAGGTGTTACATTAACGTGTACAACACTAGGATAGCAAAACTAGTGTCATACTTTCTGGTTCAATTGTTTCCACGGCGGACATTTGAATTAGCATTAGTTTGTTCAACTTTAGATGGCCAAAGAGCCAAAGACCCACTTCAGCATTTCTAACAAGCTGGCAGTTGTGCGTCATCACTGCTCACGTGACCCACAAGCCATAATTTCTCATCAGTGTTTAAAAAAGCCAGCCATTCAGATTTATTTTAAACCTTGGAATACAGTGTATTCTCTTTCAAGTACAAGTGAGCATTTTAGATGTTTTGGAAGTAATATGCTTTATATATTCAAGTTCTATCATTCAGGTTAAGAAAAACACTCAGTACTGCATTTGTTAATTACCACACAAATTAATCACAGTTGCAGATGAATTAACTCTACAATAAAAAAGCAAACACGAAAAAAATTCAGCTAGTTAAAAATCAGGGCAAAAAGTAAGTAGAAAATCTTTACATTGACAGTAACAGTTGGCCAGTTACTTTTAGGAAGTTAACAAGAGGAATATCGTCTGGTAGAAGATTATAAAAGTTATAAAAAATGCTGATGATGAGACAAAACAAAATTAATGCAGATTAGATTATATTTATGATCTGTATAGAGTTGTTTGCCATATTAAAATGCATACACTGGACAAGATAACTGTTAGGAATTGCACTAAATGTTTAGCGCTTTAATTTTGCATAGATTTTGGATCTTTGAAGCAAAGAATGTCCTTGGTAGAGCCTTGAACCCTCGGAGTATGAATGAGATAGCATCAGGTTTACAGGGCACAGCTCCATAAGGAACTACACCCCGACAGGATGCTCAAAACATCAAGAGAGATAGAACACAATACAGAGTCCAAATGCCTGAGAAAGAAAAACATGAATAATGTGCAACAGAAAGATAAGATTCACAAATAATCTTGCTTCTTCCCTGACTTCACCTGAAAACAAGTTTCTATTTACTGGAGGTGATTTTTCCATTGTTAGGAGCTCACAAGCAGCTGGCGGTACCATACTGTCAAATGTTAATCCACCTTCCGCTTTCTCACGTGTAACAGTGTAAAAATTGTTAAACTCTGAGAGGAGAGTGCTACTTTTTTTGTGTGTCCAAACTTCTCTGTAATGGCAAGTTTGACCTCAGCCGTCTGCTTTACACATGCAGTGAGGACATGCTCTCTGCCAGCGCAGTTGTACTTGGCTACGGAGTCAGAAAAACCTGCCAAAGAAAGTGGAAGCCCTGGCTAAAGGCAAGGGTCAGGGACTGGTTTGTAAAGAAAAACTCTTTTGTTCCCCCTGTTTCAGTGGATGCCTTCCCAGTTTGTAAACAGAGCCGCTTCTGGAAATGGGTTCTCTGATGCCTGAATGACCTTTCTTTGGCACCCAGGCATGTGAGCCTCAGAGCAGTTCTTTGGAAAATGAAACAGATCAGATGGTTCACTGAAGTGCCCAGAGGAGCTACGGACAGAAAATATGCATGTGATCTCTGCAGGCTCTTCTCGCTAGCTTTTCTGTCTGCAGTTCTTGATGGCTTTGACCCAAGGTGAAATCCTCATTCTGGATCATGTTATCACTTGTATTTAAGTGACCCAGTAACTTCCCTGTTCAGATGGTTCTACTGATTACATTATTCTAGATAGATAGATAGATAGATAGATAGATAGATAGATAGATAGATAGATCTATAGAAATATATATTACCACTAGCATGGGAAACTTCTATCCCGTAATTTTATTAATTATTAAATTTTTTAAAAGATGCAAATAGAGGTAGAAATACAGATAGAGACAGACACAGAAACAGAGGTGGAAATATATATTACCACTAATGAGGGAAACTTTTTAATCCCACAACTTTTTGATTAAATTTTTAAAAAATGCAAAACCATATTGCACCAAGAACTCCATTTTTTAAAACAAAATAAAACAAACTGAAAAAAAACCAAAATGTAATACTAATGTATTGAAATACAAAACAAACATATCAAAATGTTACCAAGGGGCCGGGGAGATAGCTCAGTGGAATAAGTGCTTCCCTGCTGCTCCTTCTTACTGCGGAGCCTACAGCCTACAATGAAATCATACAACTGGACACCTAAAGTAGTGATAATCACTGCATTTTTGTCTGCTGGAGCTAATTAATTCTTTGTAACTATATAAACAGGTTATCTTGCCAAAGTGGAAGAATAAGGGCTGTGTTTTCCTTGTTTTCCCCCAGAGTTCCAGTGCCACCTTTGGGCCACCCTAGGCAGTCTGTAATTACTGGCTGATTGCTTGGTTACTTGGGAAAGGACCATCCAGTTAGCTGAGTGAGCATTCTTGCTTCTCCTGTGGCTAAAAGAGCAACTGCATTCAGGTCAGGTAGCTTTAGATTTCATCGCAACTATGTTGCTGTCTGACTTCTTGTAGGAAGTTTCAAATTTCTCCAATAAATATGGTAAAATAATACCACAGGCATAAAATAAAAACTTTAGAGAGTGGTTGACAAAAAATTCATTAAGAATGTGTACAAAATAATCAACACTCATCTTCTCCAGTTTTCTCTTTCCTTCTTTTCTCCATTGCTTCTTCTTATCATTTTGTCAAGAGCTGCCAAGTTGAAAAATCAATAAAAGAGGTTTTCCCATGAGAGTCAGTTTTTACCTTTAGTGGATAATCTGTGCTATCTTTAGATGTCTTATGTCTGGATAATTGAGAGAGATGTGGACAGCATGAGATCTGAACATCTCTGAGACTATGAGGTTGCATTAGGGGACCTTTAAATGTACTCAAGTGCTTCAGGAGGACCTGATCCATCCCTAGCTATGAAGCTATTCAGAGCAGTTTACAAAGAAATACCCCAAAGCATGTTCTCTCAAAAAAGTGAGCATTAAGAACCTATTCATGGCCAGGGAGATGGCTCAGTAGAATAAGCGCTTGTGTGGCAAGCATAAGGGCCTGAGTTCAATCCCTGGTTCTGAAAAAAGAAGAAGAAGAAGAAGAAGAAGAAGAAGAAGAAGAAGAAGAAGAAGAAGAAGAAGAAGAAGAAGAAGAAGAAGAAGAAGAAGAAGAAGAAGAA
>NW_004524591.1:21431607-21460075 GCF_000260255.1 Octodon degus | reverse complement strand
AGAAGAAGAAGAAGAAGAAGAAGAAGAAGAAGAAGAAGAAGAAGAAGAAGAAGAAGAAGAAGAAGAAGAAGAAGAAGAAGAAGAAGAAGAAGAAGGAGAAGATATTCATGTCTCCTCCAAAAACTAAAAGACTGGTACTGAAGGCTGACACTTGAAGAGAACTGGAGACCACAGGAGTAATTTCATCACGCTCCTGAGACATGCTCCTATGGCAGGATGTAGCCTGCCTATCTTTCTGGACTTTCCCAAATCCCTGTGCCCTCTAGAATCCACCTACTATCATCTGGAAATTCCACTTTTTCCTTCTTTTTCCTTGAATATGTCTTTCTTTTCTTTCTCTGACTAGAATCAGCAAGTTCTCTTTTGCTGCCCTCCCAAGCTGTGATCTTTTTTTCTCCAGTCATACAATCTGCACAACAATCCTGGAGATGGTATAAACTTCTGCCATGTGTTTCATTGCTGGCTTCAGATTTTGTTTTTTTCTGCCATCAGAAAATACATCAAAAGAGCAACTGCATTCAGGTCAGGTAACTTTGATGTGTTTGCCATCAGAATATGGAGCTATAAATATCTAGGATATTCACCCTCATTTTTGAAATTGTTGCAATGGTATTCCCGTCATCTTTTCAGATTTTGTTATTGAAGACTCAGTTCCCATGGTCATAACTTCATTACTTTGAGAAAATGCATCTTCAGATCCCATTTTCAAGCAAGTGTTTTCATCTCCACTGTATATACACTTTGCATGGTCATCACTTAGGGCCTCCTTATTGAATCATTCCTCCACCTTTCAATATACTGCAATGAGCCTAATTTTAATACCTTCCATCATACACGCTCAAATCCCCCTCCATCTTTACCTTAGTTTTCCATTATATTGAGGAGAACTTCTAAATTCATGCTTCAATTTTGGCCCAATCTCTAAACTTCTGACTGGAGTATTTCCACATTCTTGGCATTTCCACTTGGATATGTACAGGCAAATTTAGTATGTACCACACTGTCATTTTTGTCATTTCCTGGACTTTTCCCTCAACCTACTTGCCCTAGCTCAAGTGTTTCCATCTCAGTACATGGCACTGCTTTTTAAGGTAATTGCTCTGTTGAAGACCTTCCTTGAGTCTTCTAGTCCTTTCATATCTTAGTTAAGCCATTAAGAAAAGGCAATGATCTTATATCTCGAACCAAGCACCACCACTGCTCCCGACCTTGTATGAACCAGAACTTGCAGTCTCAGTGGATCATAGTAAAGGGTTCCCATCTTTAACCTCATCCACACCTTTCTCTCTGCAACCTCTCAATCACTATGCTAGTGGTCCACTCTCAGTTCTTATATCTTCCCTTCCTCTTTTTGTCACATTCTCTACCCTCTATTATTCTCCCTCCTCATTTATAAAGCTTTGTTTCCACTTTATCCTTCTTTTATCATTGCTTTCCTTTTCCCTTCTATCTCAGTTACTTTTCTCTCCTTGCTGGGACAAATACTTGACATTCAAAATGAAGGAAGGAAGGGTTTATTTAGATCTCAGTCACTGAAGGTTTCAGTCCATACTCAGCTGGCTCCAAGGCAAAGCAGCACATGGCAGAGGGCAACCTTTCATGGTGGCAAAGGGCAAGAGGAAAGAGTAACAGCAACACTGGCTATAGAGAGGAAGTCTGTCTCTCTTAAGTTGCATTCAGACAATATGCCTCAGGCTGGGTGTAGTACTCACACTCATAATCTCAGCAGTACTAAAACCCTTAATCCCAGTCTTGATCAAAGAGTTAATCTCAAACTCTACAAGTCCCTGCCCCATGACTGCATGAGGCCTTGGGGGGACACCTAGAAATAAACCATAACACCTTTCTTTGCAACCCTTAGTTCCTCTTCCATTTGAGGAAATTTCCTATTTCACAATAGCTGTTGTACATGTTGGCCTTTATTTACTCTTTCAGGTTCTTATCCCAGGGAGACAATGTGATATTTGCACATGTGTGTTCAATTTATTTCATTTAACAGTATGTTACTAAGGTGCATCCATTTACTTAGGAATATCTCACATTTATCCTTCTTTATGACTGAGTAGCACTCCAAAGTACATTTTAAAAAGCCACATTGCTTTTATCCAAGTCTTGGTTGATAAGCATTTGAAATTTTTCCACAGTCTAGCTATTGTGGAGGTCCACCCAGGTGACTCTCCTTAGAAGAGGACCAATTTTCTCCATATCAGCTGAGCTTCACTGTATTTCCGTGTATTGACTTGTGTAGGGCTGGCTAGGATTTTTCCTTATCCCTTCAAATGACTTTCAGCAAAGCATATCAGTGCAGCAGAGGTGCTGATGGTAGTCTTTGAAGACAGCAGGCATGTTTCCTTGGACCTCTCCCCTCCCCCCACTCCCCCTTGTTCTCTTATGTGAGCTGGGATAAACCAATGTTCCATGCTGTCACTAGGATAGAGCCTCAAGATAGAGGCTATGACTTCCTGAGGCTTGAAAGGCTGCACATCAGACATGAAGCACCAACCTGAAAACATTAGATACTACCTCAGTTGTGTTATGTAGATCACACTTTCTGCATATACTTCTCTCTGGTACTACAGAGGTGATTTCAGGTTCTTACTCAGCCCAGCTCACAGCACTCACCTACTTCCCTCCATTCTCACAATCACTTGTTCTCAAGCCACTCCCTTCTTTGCAAATTAACAAAACCTGGCTCAGCCCTGGGTGGAGGCCTTTGTTATAGATAGCCATCATATGGCTGGATGCAGCATTCCCTGGCTCCCCATAACTACAAATATGCCTTAGTGTCTTTATTCTCGCCATGGGTTACACTGGAATTGGTAGATTAGAATTAGGTCACTAGAGTGCCAATAACTTTTCCATGAGATTACAAGTATACTTTTCTGGGCCATGAGGAGCACTGGGAAGGGCTCTCTTGAATCTATTACAAACTGTGCTGCTATGAACATGAGTGCCCATATATTGCTATAGTATGTAGTATGCTTTTAATTCTTCTACCCAGAAGGAGAATAGCTGACTAAATGGGATTTTTAATTCTAGTGTTCTGAAGAATTTCCATACTGATTACTACAGGGGTTGCGTCAGTCTATACTCCCACTAACAGTGGACAAGGGTCTTGTTCCCCACATCCCCTCTGCCGTTTGTCATTTTTCTACTATCTGTCATTCTTTTTGGAGGGAGATTGAATCTCAGTGTTTTCATTTGCAGCGCTCAAATGAAGAGGTTCTACATTTTGATATTGAAGAGGTACTACATTTTGTGTTGCATGAATAGCTATTTAAATGAACGCCAAAAGAGAACAAGAATATCAAAAGAAAATCTGAGTATGAAATAATTAAGGATGGGTTGTACTGAACAATAAAATAACTGATGAGAAATTTCAGTTACTACTTACTTGCTAAGAATACTTCATAGCATCAAGGAGATCTGAATTAGAACACTGCTTAGATTTCACACACACACATTATTCCTCCATTTTGAAGCAAAAATTCTGAGTAATCGACTCATGCTCATATCTTATGCTTTTTTGAAAAAAAAAACTATCTGAAAAATCTCCTTAATATTCTTGTACATGCCTCCTAACATTGAATAAGCAGATGTAAAATCTTAATCCATCACCATAGAAACGAAAGTAATTTATTTTTAATTAATCAGCAAATAGTTATCAATTGGCTGTATGACACTGGGCAAGTAGTTTCATGTTCTCTGGGAATGTAATTTCCTTTTGCATAATATGTGAGACTTAAATGACATGAGATCATTTCCTAAGTTCATTATTCTTTTCTTCAGCTACCACATAGCATTTTTAATATTTGGCCAGTGGAGTTTACACTGTAAAATATTATAAAGTTATATTCATTAGAATTTCAAAAATAGGGAGAATAAGCCATTGTTCCTATTACTCATAGGTTTGAAAGCTTCAAAAACTCGAACAACAAAGTCAAGCCAGGAATGCCCTTCTGCTCTCTCTTCCTGTCCAAGTACTGAAGTCCCACAAACACTTGTAAGGATTTCCAAATGATTCAGTGAAGTAGAGGCAGACCCTGGGGAATAGAGTGTTCTGTCAACACTCTGCCTGGAGGAACAGGCAGTCTGTGATGACTTGCTCTGTGGGTGGCTTCCTCCCACCGTGAAATATGTGAAGGGTGCTCACTCTTGCCATTTAGGAGCAAGATGGATTTCAAAACAAGACAGTTGTGCCCAAGTTGGAACCCAAAGTCAGTCTTTCTGAACTTGGAGTTATTTCATCTTTTACTAGTGAAAAACAAGTGAAAGATTATTAAGTAAAGGATTCTACACACACTTCTGGAAAACTTCAAATGACTTGAAGGCTGACAACATTAAGCCAACTGATACATTTACTTCTAGCCCTGTCACAGAATCTTTGCAACCTTAAAGAGATATTTCTTCTCCAATGATTCCCTTCTTTTGCTCACCATTTCTACTCTTGCCTTTCCAACATTTGTCTTGCCTCGTCTTGCCAAGGAGGAGTGAGAAGGTTAGGAGGAGACCCTGTGATCTCAGCTCTCATTGCTACTCCGAAACTTGGGCACTGAGCTGTGATCTATGGACTGTGATCTAAGTTCCTTCACGGAAATCATATTTTGAATGCAGAGAGTTCCTTGCTCCCTGCACCCTTTCCCTGGTGCCTCTGGATACAGATCTTTCAATACGTACTGCCCTTATATTTCCTGGATAGTATTTCATTGGCTTCAAAAAGAACTTAACTTCAGAGGATCGTGTCTCCTCATCCCCCTTACACCTCCCTATCTTCTTCTGATGTTTGCAGTGATCTGTGTGAATCCTATGCTTGAGGATGTAGTATGCTTCCTAAAAGAGTCCCTGGAAGGCAAGGATACTGACTTACTCACTTTTGTATCCATGATACTTAGGCCAGGATGAGGATAATAGGAGGGGACCAGAAATGACAGTTTTTCTTTTGCCCTTGGCCTCTGTGTTCTCCATTGGTGGGAATCAGGCCTGGTTCATCTTGATGGCCCCTATCATGTGTAGCACAGTGTGACAAACTAAAAGTTGTTTATAAAATACATGGTGTAAATGGCTCAGTGAGGGTATCTATTAATTTATTTGAGTCAAATACATGAATGTGTTCTGTGTACAAGCAGTATGTGCAGAGCTTATAGTTGATTGTGAGAAATGGTATTTGTTAGCCATACTGTAGGATGAAATAAAATATACATTTTAGGGAGGCATAAAACAATTGTTCTTAACTTTTCTTTTTCCAGAACCGGGGATTGAACTCAGGCCCTTGCAGTTGCCAGGGAAGCGCTTATTCCACTAAGCTATCTCTCCAGCCCCCTGTTCTTAATTATTAAATATATAAAGGAATATTAAAATATTCCTTTGGGGATATACAAAAGGCTCTTTGGAAGGATGGCACTGGTGTTGGCCCTTGAACAGGGGTTGATGTGTAGGCAAACTTCCAAGACAAGGGGATTCAAATGCATAAGGACAGTTATAGGACACATTTCACCATAAGGCTAAGAAGTGGGTTTGTGACAAGCATGCTTTCTTTAACTTAGCTTAACAAAATCACAAGTTATCTTTTTTTTCTCAAGGAAGTTTTTGGTGAGTCTCTGTCACACATTTCTTCAACATCTCTATTATCTTTAAAAGGAGACTGGCCAGCTAGGAATTCTCAACTTAATAAATAGCATCTATAAAGATCCCTCAACTGACTTCACTAAATGGTAAGAAACAAAAGCTGTCCAGCAAAGACCGGCAACAAGGCAAGAATATTTCCTCTTAACACTGTTTTCTGATGATGAACTGAAAATAATAATTCAGAAACATACATAATCATGATGACTTTGAGAAAGGATGAAGGGCAGTACAATGGAGGACAGGGAGACTTCTCAACAAGAGGTCATAGAGAAAAATCAACATCTACAAACAAAAATGAATATACAGATGACTTAACCCTGTTTGCAAAAATTAACTCACACCAGCAAACTTAAGTGTAAATGTAAAACTTTGAAATCCTTAGGAAAGAAGAGAATCTAAATGACCTAGATGTGGTTGAAATTTTAGATGTGGTATCAAATGCGCAATCCATGAAGTAAGGAAGTGATAAGCTGGGCTTTATGAAAATAAAAAAAAAAAAATCCTGCTCTATGCAAAGTACTGTCAGGAGAACAAAAAGATAAGCCACAGACTGGGAAAAGGTATTCGTAGGAAACATATCTGATGAAAGATTGCTATATAAAATATTCAAAGAACTCTTAGAACTTAACAGACAAAAAATGATGCTGAGTTTTTAAGTGAAGCCAGGTGTGGTGGCACGTGGCTGTCATCCTGACCCTCTCAGAGGCCATAGCCCACAGACTATAAGATAAGGCTTTGGAAATTCTTGTCACCAAGCATTCTGAGCCTCCATTCTGAAAGCTGTTTAAGCTGAAAGAGTCTGCTGTCCAATGTGTTAGAGAACAAGATTGTTCCTTCCAATTCTAAGTATAATGTAACCTGTTTTTGCAGAAGATACTGTTACATTAAGTGCATCTGTGCAACCTGGTGAAAAAAACGTAATCTTTTTTGAAGTTAAACTTCATATTCTGTATAAAAAAAATCTGTTGCAGAAAAGAGATCGGTCATTGATCAATCAATCAATTGATAGATAGAGGCTAATAGTCAGGGCAACTTAGTCCCTTAGCTATCCATTGTCTCAAAATAAAAATTAAAAAGGGCTAGAGGAGTAGCTCAGTGCAAAGGCTGTGGGTTCAACACTCAGTACAAAAAAGAAAAAGAAATGATTTTAAGTGAAGATCTACAGATGGCATCCATGCATTTTAAAAGATGCTCTGAAGTACTACTACTACATAACGATGATGGCAAAAATTCAAAACACTAATATTCCAAATACTGAGAGCAAATTTGCCAAGCAACAGGAATTCTCATTCACTGCTGGTGGAAATGCAGAAAAGCAAAGCCCCTTTGGAAGATAGTTTAGTGTTTTCTTATAAAACTAAACATTGTTTGGCCATATGATCCAGCAGTTGTACTATTTGTTGTTTATCCAGAAGAATTAAAAACATACG
Organism: Octodon degus; assembly: GCF_000260255.1. NCBI lineage: Eukaryota > Metazoa > Chordata > Mammalia > Rodentia > Octodontidae > Octodon > Octodon degus. The sequence goes on along the minus strand of NW_004524591.1, from coordinate 21,453,020 downwards.
TTTTGACATAGATATTTATAGCTGCTCTATTTGTAATTATCAAAACTCTAAGTTTGAATGGATAAATAGCGGTCCATCCAAGAAATACAGCATTCAGCACTAAAAGATATGAGCAAGAATGAAATACTTAACTTAGGATTAAAGAATTTTTAAAAATTCTATAGCAAAAACTTCTCAGTAATTATGGAATATAAAATCTGTCACCCTAAAGATTTGGGAGATTAAGGATATCTAAACTTGGTTTTTGCTTTGATTTTGTGCCTATAAAACAGATCATTTCTAATACCCTATTTCCTCTAAAATTTAAATATCTCAAATCCATGATTCATGCCATTCATGAGAATCTTTTTTGGAAAACCTAACTTGTCTAGTATCCAATCTGATCTGATATGGTTTAGTGCTGAAAAAGTACCATATTGTTTGAATATATCACTAGTTTTCCATTCACTTTTGGTATTCTAAGGTAGCTTTCAAAACAAATGTGAAAAAAAAAAGAGTATGAAAAATAGAGGCACAGTACCTCAGCTTATGAACTGAAATTGTTCCACTATTCTTGGGAAGATGGCCGCCTTCGTGGTCCTGTGAGGGAAGACAGCCCTCATCAGGCTATTCACCTGATGTGAAGTTCATGAACAGAAGTAAAATTTTGCTGAATGTTGCTTATTGTTCACAGATGAGATTGTTCATGAATAGAAGCATTCATGAACTGAGGCGCTGCCCCACATGCAGCTTAGAGCACAGAGTCCTTCTTAACCAAAACAAAAACTCAGAAAGATTTAAAGTAAAAAAATTATATCTAGTTATGTCAAAAATAAAAATATCTTCTGAATAAAAAGATGTGGTATGTACCTTGCAGATTTTATTTACTCTTTCAGGTTCTTTTTTTGTTTTGTTTTGTTTTGTTTTAATTAAGTTTATTGGTACAGTATTAGACATACATAATGATCACATTCATTGTAGGGAACTTGTACCTGTACATGATAGACTTTAGTTCCTCCTTTCTCCCATTCTCCTTTCCTCCCTTAACTCCTGTTCTCCTTCTTATTTACAAAGCATTGTTTCCATTTTATCATTTTTTCTCCTACTTCCACCCCTACTCTTTTTTTTTCAAAGTTTTATTGATAAACAGATAGCAATGAGACAGTTTCAAATCAAATCGGAAGTACAGTTTCAACCAATAATACACTGCATATATTCTTCTTAGTGGTTAATTGCTGTACAAGATGCAGACTTGTGATCCTATTTACAAACACCATTAGAACAAATCATTCTATTCATTAAGAGAATGCAACTATATATCTATCCCAACCACTTTGAATGCACAGATACAAAATGGACATTCATAGTTATGCCCCATTTATTTAAGTTCCGTTATTGAATATTATAGGTGTGTAAACTCAGCATAATATTCTAAAAGAGTCCAGTAGCCCATAATAGCATTGGGTCTTCCGTTTAACTGGCAATGTCAGAAATTATTGACCTGAGTCCCCCACAGCTCAACTTAACAGCATGGCTTTATTTCCTATATTTTGTCTTCATACTTTTCTACTGGATGGTTAAGACCAAGGTAAAGCAGGACCTATGCAACAAGAGTTGTAGCTTTTTGGTCTGAGAAGGTCAGTGAAATGCCCTCAGGATTTATCCTGAGATCCTGTACCTCACATTGTAGAACCTTTGTCAGTGTCAACCATGGGGATGAGTCACGGCCAATGCTTGGCCAATGTGCTCTCTGTGAAAGCCTGAGAGAGTGTCTTCTCCCCATGTGACTCTCCTTAGGCACACTCTACATCATCGATCACTTTCCTCTTTGGCCCCATAATCCTCTTCATCAGAAAATTTGGGACACTACCGAGGTCTCTTTCAGGTTCTTATGTAAATCACAGGAAAAACATAAGCGAATTAGTTGTATAAAATATGAAATAAGTAAAATCAACCATAAAGGGGCCACCTGGTGTAAATGGGTGAAGTACAGATTTCAAAAGTAGCTGCCAACCACCATCTCTTTCCAAAGCCTAAAATGATGGCTGATAAGAAGGATTAACGGCAAAGTGAAGGCCAGGGCACCTCAGAGGTCTGGGCTTGGTGGAGTATTTGGGAAAGACAAAAGTCCCAGGGAAATCCACAAGGGACCATTTTACATAGGAAGCAGTGGCAGGCTGTGCCCTCGTGAGAAAGGAAAGTGGAGTATCCTTGGGCTTGGTGTGTAGAGCCTGCCAGAACTGTCCTGATGGTGCAAGATGTCTAAGAGAAAATAACCCCAAGCTTTCCAGGGCTTTCTTTGTGTGAGAGGCAGAGCTACATATGGCCAGATAAAGAGAGTAAGAGTGAGGAGAAGTATCCTGGAGGTTCAGATGAACAAAGCTTGCCTAACACTGAAGGCAGGACTGAGATAGCCCTATTGACACTCTCAGTCCAATACCTGCTCATGGAAGACCCTGGTCCCACTCTCCAGTTACTTGGACCTAGTGATGAACTAAAATGCTAAGTAACAGCAAATCCCAGCACAGCAAGAGGATGGACTAGATCGACTCCATGGCCTGTGGCTCCATGAGAGAAGGAACATTTCCTTTTAATTACTGGAGCATGGAGGTATAACCCTGTAATTTGATGCAGGAGGATTACTGGTGTAAGCTCATTCTGGGCAACCTGGCTACTTGAAGCGGTCCTGTATCAAACAAAGACAAAAACAAAACAAGGCAAAACAAAATAAAACAAGCAAAGTGAAATTCAAGAGAAAAAATGAAAGCCAAAGTGAATAGAAAAAAGGAAATAATAAAATAAGCCCAAAGATCAATGAAGTAGAAAAAAGATTGTAAAGAAAAATTTAAAATTCAACTGTTAGTTCTTTGAAGACTTTCCAAAAATTTAATAAAACCCAGAAAAAGGTGGAACCATTACGACAGATTCAACAGACAGTAAAATACATAAGGATATATTTTTGAGAAGCTTTATGCCAGTATATTTGATATAATAAATGAAATGACAATTTTTTAAAAACTCAATAGGCTAAAACTAGCACAAGAAAGAAAAGAAAAATTTAATAACCTTTCATCCATTAGGGAAATTGAATTTGTAATTAAAATTCTTGTACTAGAGAAATCTTTGACCGGATTTCTTTACCAGTGAATTTGTCCAAATGTTTAAGGGTGAAATTATATCAATTTTACATAAATTCCTTCTGTGTCACCTCTCCCCCAAAAGCAAGCAGTTCCACACAGAGAAATGCCACCCAGTTGCAACGGGAATGAAAATTAAATCCAGGCTGTAGACTTGAAAAGATATTTCGAACAAACAAAATTAAAGACTGGTGTCCTTAAAAGGTATAAATGCAAAGATCTATGTAAAAATTAGCAAACGCATCCTGCAGTGTGTAATGTACACAATATATCAAATGACATTTATCACAGAAACAAGATGTTGATTATTAAAATGTCAGCAGAGCGATGCCCTGAATGACCTAACAACCAGTGCAGCTTTGTGCAGTGGCAGCTTGTGTCATCTTTTATTTGTTCCATGACCCTCTCTCTCACACTTCTCTTTCCCCCTCACTCTTCCTGACTGGCAGTTTCATCTTCCAATGACATATTAAACATTAAACCATATAAAGCAAAAATTAAGTAAGGTCATCCATACCATAACGAAAGGTAAGACAACAAGCACACGATCACTTACAAGATGCGGCGAACACATCTGACAAAGCATCAACACATGATTTAAAGCTCTTGAACCAGGAATAGACGTGAACTTTTTCCAACTGCAAGGCATCTGTGACCAATCACGGCTGATAACCTATGAAGAGGCTGCAACTGAGAAGAAGGTACCAGAGTCTTCTGTCACTACCTGTACTCAGCCCTCGAGTGACTTACCTACTTAGTGAAGGGGGACAATATATACATGGAAAAAAAGAAATACAATTGGTTTTATTAAGCTCAGGCATGGCAAAGTATGCCTGCAATCCCAGCAGTCTGGGAAGCAGAGCCAGGAGGATCATTGCAGTTTTGAGCTCAGCCTTGCCAATTAGTGATACAGTGAGACAGCGTTTTGAAACACAACACAAGACAACACAACCAAACTATGGCTGGAGATGTAACTCAGTGTGAAGATTCTGGGTTCAACCTCTAGGACCCCCCAAAACAAAACAACAAAAAAGTCCTTATTGATATGAAAAACAGCAAATCTCTCTCTCTCTCTCTCTCTCTCTCTCTCTCTCTCTCTCTCTCTCTCTCTCTCTCTGTCTCTCTGCAAATAAATTAGTCCAAAATACAAATAAGGCTCCCCATGGTAGATGGGGATGATTGTTATTTTCTTCTTGCCATGAGTTGGCTTAACATGGTCGGTGTTCTAGGGCTTCCACTTTCAGGCCTGGCAGTTCTTTGAGATGTAGCCCTACCTCATCACCTTTGGTTTACTTAAGATTCTCATCCCCATGTGGTTGATGCTATAAGGTAACTCACTCCTCACCCCACAGACCTACAACTTTACACACTGCATATTTTCTTGAAGGTAGCTAATTCGCAGTACCCACAGGAAAGCACAGTAGAATAAGAGAGCATCCCCACAAAGACAAGATATATAGCCTTCGTTCCTCCCCACCTCTCTCCCTCCTCCTGTTCCTCCTCTTTTTCTTCCTCTTCCTTTTCCTCTCCTTCTTTCTCCCCTTCTTACCCTTCTTCTCTCTCCATCTCCCTCTCTCTTTCACTTTCTTCTTCACTCCTTCTCTTTCCCCCTACCAGCTGGGTAAGCTTTCAATAATCCCCAGACTCCATATGTTTTCCATCAACACCCCTAATTTGTCTGTCCAGAACCTGCCTCACACTTTGCTTTCTCTTCCTTACTGTGTCTCTCACTTGACTAAACCAGCTGATCCTTATTTCACCCTGGCCAGGGCTGTCCTGGAAAGTGACTACCTTGGCTATGGGCACTGTCAATATGAAGACCTTAGCACAAAGAAGGAAGCATAACAATTACACAACCTAACAATAAAAATCAGAAAACCCCCTCATACTTCTTATTTCTTAGTGTTGTATCATGATTATGGGTTATTTTTATTATTGGAAAATTTAAAACATTTAAAAATATTTTGTGTTGTATATCACAAAAAGTAATTTAGTTTCCTTTTACTGGTTCCTTCTTTCTAAAGATTGATCAACTTGTTTGACTTATGGTCATGATGCGTAGAGATTATTTTGTGACTCCCAAAACTTACTAGAACTGCCAATATGCATAAGACGTACTCTCGTATTTTGGTTAGTTTTCATAGTTTTTTAGAGATGAAGGGCAACTCTGGGTCCCATTCTCCTCAGGTTCCCACTAGAGTCTTAGAGAAGCCTGCACTGGAAGATGAGTGACCCCAGAAGCCCATGCGACAAGGGCTCAGTATCTCCTTACACCCTAAACACTGCCTCTGCTCACCACAGAGAAGCTCTGAGCAGGGCTATTGAGCAGCATCTGGGGACTTCACCAGCAAACAGAAAGAGCCCGCCCCCATTTAACTGGGCAATTACTAAAGAGAAAACTCTCATATTTCAGCCTTGAGGAGCAACTAGATGAATTCTGAACGTCTTATGTTATTTTTGATGATGGTTTTCTTGTTTTTATATTTTAAACTCAAATGTTAAATCATTTCCTCATAAAAGTCAATGACAATGAGGCAATTTTAATGGAAAACTACAGCAAAAAGTTTATTGTAAGCCTATGCTCTCTTATTTTATTATAACATTCTTCACTGTTTATCCCTGAATCAGATTGCCTGATTTACTAAATTAAAACACAAGGTATTAATTACATTTAAATTTCAGACTTAGAATACATATTTTTATCATAAGCACAGTTCATGCATTATTTGGGATATATTTATGCCAAAAATGTATCAATAAAAAGTGCTCATGTAGAATTTTTTTTTTTTTTTACTTTTTATTTATTTGGTACAGGGTCTCACTACAAAACTTGGACACATAGTGATCCTCCTATTTTCAGCCTCCCCAGCTTGGCGATTATAGGTATGCACCACCATGCCTGGAATCCATTGCTGGCTCAGTGTACTCCAGGGGCAGGGCCTGCAGGGCAAGTGGTGCAAGGAATATAACCCTGGTCCCTGTGCTTGCCTAGGAAGGCATTTAGTCCACTGAGCTATCTTGCTGGCTATTATTATTATTATTATTATTATTATTATTTTCATTTATGTATTTGGTACAGGGTCTCACTACACAGCTCAGACTCATAGTGATCCTCCTATTTTCAACCTCCCCAGCATAAGGATCAAACCCTGGTCCCTGCACTGCCAAAGCAGTCACTTAGTCCACAGAGCTATCTCACCAGCCCTCACTGGCCTTATGTAGAATTCAAATATGACTATGTGTTCTGAATTTTACCTCGTGCCCTTTTTCCTGAATCAGCTTTCTCTATTCTGTCTAAAGTTGGCATATTCACTTTTATAGCAGTTCTACTTGTACCAAATTACCCCTAAATGGTTCCAAGATATAAAGCTCAGTTTTCGTAGACAATGAATTCTCTGACTAGTTAAAAATGAAAGTCAACTCTTTAATGTAACCTTAATGAATTAAAGTTCTCCAGGTAGTAAGGAAAAAAATAATCAATAAAAGACACAAGCCACCCCACATGCAAAGAATAGCTACAAAAAGAAGGCAAAGTAGAATTTCTGTACTGCTCCTCAAATGTGCTGCTTGAAATTGTATTCAGTACTTAAAGGACATAGCCTAGTGATTTCCAGCCTGGAGCATTCCTGTCCCCAGTGTTTTAGCCTTTTCCATATTAACGGTAGCCACCCAGGCAGTCATGGGGGTACTGAAGTCATCCAAGCCCAAATCCGTGACAATTAGATCGCTTCACCTTACTGCTAATAGTTTTTCTTCCTAGGAGTCACCCAGTCACACAGCTGCAGGTAAAGAAGTTTCAGAACAAGCCCTAGCAGCTCTTTCATTCCAACTGAGAGAAAATGAGAACAGGGAGCTAATTCCCCCTCCCCCACAGGCTGGGAATAAAACAAATTATAAGAGTTACTGTACCAGAATAAAAGAGGGGAGAAGTGGCCCTTGAAGCTTGTTATAGTTGTTCTCAAAAGTGCTTGTGGAGGTAGGGATTGGTATTTTCTTATCTCCTGTTTCCTAGCTACTCTGTCTAAAATGTCCTGGTGACCCCAGAGTTCCTATTTACAAGTTAAATTGATCACAGAAAACCAGAACAACCTGCTTGCTGGTCAAGTTGGGGATGAAGATACATAGTGATTCTCTATACAATATCTTTCCTTCTTCAAGAGTGAACACATTGACTGGGGAGATAACTCAGCTGCATAAGTGCCTGCCTGGCAAGTGCAAGGTCCCAAGTTCGATTCCCTGTACAGCATGCTGTGCTGGCTCCAGAGGATGCGCCGTGCCAGCCTGGAAACCAGATGTGGTGGCGCACGCCTGTAATCCCAGGGCTGGAGAGGCTGAGACAGGAGGATTACTATGAGTCTGAACTGTGTAGTGAAATTTTGTATCAAATAAAAATTTTAAAAGATTTCTAAAAGAGAATTATCAATAACTAGTCCTGAACTTGGAAAAAAAGTATGCAGGAAGCGAATACAATGGTAGCAGTTGTGCTTTTATTCTATGAAACCTCTTACTGTTCCCTTAATGCCCTTCAACCTTTTGGCAGCAGCTTCAGGTTTGAATGCAGGACTGAGATGCACTCCACTGAGGAAGGAAAGCAAACTTGTCTTTGTTTGGTTACCATGGTTACGGTCCTGCTTGTTAGGGAGCCAATGATTTGCATTGCAAACCAGCTCTGGAAACAAGGAGAGTAGAACTTGGTATTCAGGACAGAGAGCTTCAATCTACAGCAACTTCTACTGGAAAGTTCAGAGGGAACAACATATAGGCAGGTACACATGCTCTCACCTAGAGAGGGACTAAAACTTAAAGGCCATCAGAGCCCCCTCCCTGTGCATGGAGCTTGGGCATTCACAGATCATCTTAGCTGAAAGATGAGGCATTTCATCAGGAAGGTACATGAACTCATTATCAACTTCATGTTTTTAATCCCAGCTCGCAGTCCCATTCAGTATGCATTCTTATTCATGACAGTGCTACAGTATTACCTAAAAATATCCTATTGTTGAGTCATGATTTCCAGTAATACTCTCCATTTGGATAAGCTGCATTAACAGAGTTGGAAATGATGGTAAAGACTGGGTACATTTCAAAACTATACTTAGCTTCAAAAAATGAGGAATCCTGCTACAGAGAAAAGGCCAAATGAAAGTACTAAGGTTGAATCAGAACCTTTCTGACAGCTGGGAAGGGTCTTCTGCAGGGCTGCCAGCATCAGCGAGCAGGATTTGCATATTTTCTTCCTGTCCCTAAAGAAAAGGTCTTGAGCCTATCCTAGCACAGTTTGGTGGTGTTTTGGTCTTTCTTTCTTTGTGTGTGTGTGTGTGTGTGTGTGTGTGCGCGCGCGCGCATGTGCCCACATGCACGCATGAGTGCCTGGGCCTCATCCCAGCTAGGAAAGTGACCAGCCATGCAGCTATATGTGCAGCCCTCCCTTGTCTTGCAGCACTTGTCCCTCGTCTTCCTCTCCCGCAGCTCGATCCCCACCTCTCAAAAGCTCAGAAAGATTTCAAGGCCCCGAACAGCACAAAGGCCTCCTTTTCTATCTGCGGTGCTGGCTGTCCACCCAACCTGAAAAGATCACAACTTTGTCACAGTGTAAGCAGGATGTGCTGACCTGGTGAGAAGGTTAATTCCAAAGCATAGTTTAATTGAAATAACATGTCCAGAAGTATGCTTTCAAAATGAAGCTATTATAATCATTTCTTTTCAAGGAGATTTTACTAGAATTGATTATAAGTAACAAACTATGCATGCACTTGCACCCAAATATGTACAGTACATGCACAAGCAACTCCAACTGCCCATACTTTACGTATACATTAGTTGAGCATGTATGTATATATGGAGCTTGTTTTTAAAGCCAGTAAAGTACACCAAACATTGAAACTGGCATTAGAAATTGGGAGGGCAAGATATTATCTAAATCCAAGTCCTAGAAGGCTGGTCTTAGGAGAGTCCTTCAGAAACATAGAGAATTCAAGGGCTGACCAAATGGCTCAGCGAATTAAAGCGCCTGCAAGCAGGTGCAGGGGCCGGGGGTTCTATCCCTGGGCCTGCCGTGCCGGCCCCACCCCCAGGGCATACAGAGATGTCAATTGAGACTAGGTGTGGTGGTGCACACCTGTAATTCCAGCTCTTGAGAAGTTATACACAGGTGGATCACCACAAATCCGATCTAGTAGTGAGACCCTGAGCATACTGTAGACCCTTCCCTAAAATACAAACAAAACAAAATGAAACAAAAAAGCAGAATTCAGAATTATGATATGTATACATCACTGTATTTTCTTTTTTTAAAAAAGTTTCATTCATGAAAATGAGTGCATTACAGTCCCATGTACACTTAGGTATGTGAAAAAAAGGTAACCATAGATGACACTACCATCTGGAGGTATAACAAAATATGCAAGGGTAAGAAAACCCTTTCCAGTAGACCACTTCCTTTTGAGGTCTGTCCTCCGGCATAAAAAAGAGAATGATTCTAGCTACAGTGAGACACTTAAAATAAGTTGAAGTAGTTCATTATGTAAGAAAATAGAAAATAAATAACTCCTAAATGGAATATAGTTGCTAAAGTTATTTTTAAAAATTGAGAAAATTCTGTGGGATCAATTAAGGGTCCCACTTAGCCTAACTTTGTGGGATTGTATTAGAAATTCAAGTCTAAACTCGCCCTAAACAAGAATGAGAGTCAGTCAAATGGGTGCAGGAAAGGAAACCAAACTAAAGGGGGAAGTGCTTCAGTTTGTAGGGGCTGAAAGGGGGTGGGAAAAATTATAACCAAAGAAGCGATGCTATACATTTTCCATGTTTTCACTAAGTTAATTATTTCTACTACCTTGACATTTTTGGATCTACACAGTAATCCTACACTACGAAGGCAAGGTTAAAAAAGGTGAAGTTCAAGAAAAGCTAAAATGAGGCCAGTCAGATAGCTCAGTGGATTAAAGCACCTGCTTAGGCAGACACAGGGACCAGGTTCATCCCCAGGGTGCCATGCCAGCCCCACCCTTGGGGTGCACTGAGAAGGTGATTGAGACCAGGCATGGTGGCATGCACCTATAATCCAAGCACTTAGGAAGCTGAAAACAGGGGGAGCACTGTGATTCCAGTCTGTGTAGTGAGACCCTGTAGACCCTGTACTAAATACATGAAAAGAAAAAGAAAACAAGAAAAGCTAAGACATTTGACAATGTCACAAAATGAGTTTTTGACACAGTGAAAAGAGCCAAGTTGTTTGGAATTCCAATATGTTTCTAGCATTAATGGATTGTCCTAGGAAAGCAGAATGAAGAGGCGGCACAGATGTGCTCTCAATGAACTGAATTCACCTGTGGCTGTACGTATCGGAGTAGGCTTATTGTGGGTAAGAGTAACTCAGTATAAGTTCTCTTGAGTGGGGAAGAACATCATTGTCTGTGGATGAGAGAGAGAGAGAGAGAGAGAGAGAGAGAGAGAGAGAGAGAGAGAGAGAGAATTGAAGAGTGGTAAGACTCTTAGAGTAGATACCACCTAACATATGAAGAGGTAAAGTCAACTAATACCAGGAGAAGGAAGGAGGCACCAGAGCATAATGGAAGAGGTTATGTGCCAGAAAGGCTTTGAGGTTGACTAGGAAGGCAGTTGGAAGTGCCATGATCACACATTTATTCTCAAAAGGTCCCTGGCTTCAGTATGGACAATGGAAGAAGTGGAAGCCAAGACAGGGAGCTGAGGGCTCTGACAGGCAGGATGATGACTCCCACTGGGAATAAAGATACAGGGAAGCAATGTACAATAGAAACATGTGGGGGGAAAGATCAGTAGATCTCAGTGGCTGATCTAAGCACTGTGTTTAGGGAGGCAGGAGTCAAACATTGCTTTCAAGTTTTGAACTTAAGAAGATGGCCAATGCCATTCGTTTATTAAGCAATGACTAGAGGGGATACAAGTGCATGGAAGGATCAGGGGAGGTTTGTTCTGAAAATGTAATGTTATGGGTTCGTGTGGAAATGTTAGGAGGAATAGCTAGTAGCTTGTCCGGGAAGAAGGGTCTGAAGTTCAGTAAGGACATCTGGGTTCACGTGGATACCCAGCGAAAAAATAGCTTTTTAAAAAAAAAAAAAAAATTTTTTTTTTGAGGTACCAGGGACTGAACTCAGGACTTTGCGATTTCCAGGCAAGCGCTTCTTCTACTGAGCTATCTCCCTGGCCCCCAAAATAGCTTTTAACTGAAGACAAAGTGAATGTAAGAGTGAGTGGAAATTCCAGATCAAAAACGAGAGCAAGCTGTGGGGAAAGATGAAGAATACCAAAAGCAGCAGCAGCACAGTGAGCTGTGGGGAACTGAGACCTCTGATCTACGTGAAAAACCCAACTATATTCATCTTGTTGCTGATTAATTTAGAATAGATTCAGTTGCATTGTTGAAATATATAACAGCTTTCACGTCTGGAAGAAGTACGCAGTCCTCCAGTAGCAATAAAGCAGGCTTAGAGAACAAGCTAGCAAGACTTTCAGTACAAGTATCCCTAAGGCTGCGTGTGTATGGAAATCTGTACTCTTTAGTCAATAGATGTGGAGTGGGATCTTTTTTTCGAGTTGTCCAAGGTAAATCTTCTACCACTAGCATAAGAGCAGCATCTCGGACTCATTATTTCTGCTTAGTGTATCCTTTCTCCTGGTTGAGTTCTGACCTGGTTTTTTTTTTTTTTTTGCCATTGTTCTTTTATAACATACAGTCTCTCATCATTACACAGCAACAGATCGTGGTAAGGCTGAAAGTGTTGTGTTACTCTTCTGATTCCACCCTACAAGCACTCCTACAGACGTGACATGGAAAGTCCTAGTGATAGGGTTTTGACAATCGGAGGCAGATTCTGGGAGGGAGAGAGTTTCACACTGCCTTGAAACTCCAACAGATTCAAATTCCTTTGCTCACTCTTATTTCACCTGAGTCCTTCTTGCATAGTAATTCTGTCCATAACAGTTGTGACAAAAATAAGATGACAAGGTGAAGGTAATGATAGCCAACACCTAACATTGACTTGTACTGAGTCCAACACTTACAGTTCTATCACATTTTTTAGACTATTCCAAAAATTAAGTGGAAGTCCTCATTCCTTTTCACAGATGAGGAAATTGAGGTTCCATATGTTATGTGAAGAGAATTTACACCCAGCCACATAACTCATATGATTAGGTCTATCTGACTAAAAAATACATTAAGCTCTAATAAATAATATAGCAGCAGCTCCTACTCCTCGCCTATCTAATTTTAAGGGAAGAGAGCATATTATTTGAGAGAGATTAGAATCTTTCTCAGTTTTCCAAGAATTCTCAATTGGAAAGAAGTAGAAGATTTAGCCCAGCTGTGTTATGTTCACCAAACTAAGTCAAAGGATTGGCTGTCATATTTGTACCGAGGTCTCAAGTAGGTCTAAGGGACCTGGCTCAATGGACATGAGACTGAAAGATTTTTCTTCTTCCTACATTTATGCAAAGAGATTCAAACTCACTATGTTTTAAATATTCCCAGTGAGCCTGAAACTGACTAGAAAACACAATCCCTATGTACCAGACAATTAAATGATGATTGGGACTGATTTATAGGTTAACAAGATACAAAAATAAATGGGAAGCTGTTCTTTGCTAAGTGATCTTTAGAAAATAACATGATAAATCTAGCTGTTAAATGTGTATCATCAGATTGACTGTCCCCAACTAGCTTTATGTTCCACTAGACGGACTTTAAGATGCTGTTTCGTTTGAGGAAGATGCTTAGCCATGCTTGTTATATTCTCCCCTTTGGAGTTAAGTTTGACACATCATGCATGCTCAACAAATATTTTGTATTTATTATCATCACCATAAAACCTGCCTGGTCAATTCAATCATTTTACAGTAAAAATCTAAATTAAATTTACCAGAAGGGGTCCTCAACATTCTCTCTCCTCCTTATTCCTGTCTTGCACTTGCCCTATCATGCCTGCCGTTAGATCATCCAGTCTCAATTGGAACTCATTTGACCTCCAAGGGGACCTTTGGGGAGACATATTTGACTGTCTCCATGGAATTGGGGTTACCATTGGTATTGAGGAGACAGAGGCCAAGCATGCTCCTAAGCATGTTATAAAGTGCAGAACTGCTTGCACAACTATTCAGCACTAAATGAATCCTGGAGCTGAGACACAGGGAAGGTATGAAGGACTCAGAACCACAAGGGCTTTCTTTGGCTCTGTCCCCATCACTTGCTCTTTGTAAGATCTTCAGTAAGTTTCATTTTATGTCTCAGTGTTCTCACCAGTAGAGCACAGATACTTATTTTATAGACATTGCCTCGAAGAATGATTTTTGGGATCAAAGCCACAATGCATGAGAAATTATCTGTGATACTGATGTAATAATCATTATATACATAGTGTTGGATACATAGTGATAGATATAATAATAACTTTATAAGTACTTTGGATACCTAGGGCTAAGTGGTAAAATATGGGCTGGATTTCAAATCTGAAGCTTGAAGTTATTCATTTTTTATTTCCAGGATTTATTGAGCAGTATGTATAAGTTAGCAGTTTTCCATACTCTTGTAGGTATTGTGGATATAAAAATGGATATTCTCACATTAAGGCACAGTTTTTGTAGGGTGGAAATAAAGTCATAATCAAATAGTTGTAATGGTGTTTATAAAATAAGCTTAGAATATCAGGGGATAGGTGAATAAAGCTGTTTTAGAAGTAAGCCAATTTAAGACATATAAAAAAGCTTATGGGCTGTGACAACTGACAACAAAAAATATTTCTTTTACAACCTTACTTTACTGATTTCCAAGAGGGAAAATTGTAAATTCAGATTATGTGGATTACCTAATTTTCAAAATGGATGAAAATCAATAAGAAAACTGAAATTGCTCTTTAACAATGAATATGTTAAATTTGACCATATAGCAAAACATCAAAATAGAGATGGCACCCTAATTTTTATTCCTGAAATGAAATCATTAGCCATGACACACGACACAAAATATCTACATGCATGTGAATTGCTTGTCACTCAGATGTGGTGTAAAATGCCTTCAAATTCAAGAAAGTTCTCTACGGTATCCCAGGCAGCTAGACAGTGTTGCTATTTACTTTGCTTTAGAAAATAAGTATCTATTTGGTTAATTTCTGAGAAACAGGACCAGTTGGTTTAAGATATAATGTAAGAAAGAAGCATTGTTTTTTCCCCTATATAGGCCAAGCCAGCTCATGACTGGTTGGACAGTGAGTGGACTTACGTTGCCCATACTTCTTAGATATGCAACATCAAGACTATTGAGCAGTTGTATCATTTCTAATATACTCTTGTACTGTCCTTTGTTGTTTTTCCAATCTACAATGTACTCAGTATTGCTGAAGATAATGGTTCTCAGCTACCTTAGTCCAAAGGACTCTCCAGTAGCTCAAGAAAAATTAATGGCCTTAACAATGAACATTTATGTCAACAAATCTCATTTCCTTAGTAAGAGAAGTCTCAGGCTTCTGGTATTATTTCAGTGAAGAACAGCTTATATGTTGCTGTTCTACACCTTGAACACAAAATGTGAAGCCATCTAAAAGCTCCTATGACTTCCCATCACCAATGGACCTCTTTGTGTACTTGAGCACCTTAGTCTAGAAGAGTTACATTATGGCTGTCATTAACCCTACACATCAGACAGCACTTCTTCCAGCAGTGCAGAAAGTCAACTGGAATAATTGGGAATGTGTACCAGTTAGTGAATCCTTATACCCGTGTTTCCTGGTACTTGCCTGCTGTTAGTCAAATCCATGCATCTCAATTCCATGAGCTTCTTGCAAATTGGTTGAATAATTGGATGATTCCCGAGATTAGAAGGCTTTTCTCTGCACTATCACATACATCGCCCCCACTACCAGTGTTCATTTTTGACTTAAGGAAGACACTTATGTTTAGACTTAGAAATGAACCAAGCATGGATGTTTAAAAAGAAATATGAAGCACTGTACTGAGTGCTTTATATACATTATTATATTTTAGAATTGCATTAGCCCTAAGAAGTCTCCTACTACATTGTACAAACAAAGAGACTTAAGCATCTAAAGTTGATCACATCTCTCTATACAGTATAGATGGCAGGATTTGAATGCATGTACAGTATTCCCAGCTTATTTTTCTACCGTGACAGATTCTAGGGAAAAAGTCTTCAGTGTTCTTCCCATGGAGTTAAAAAATTCTGTGTACATAGAGAAATCAGTGATCTCACAATGTCCATATTCTGAACTTCCAAACAAAGTGAATCATATTTTGTAAAACTTGCTCAGAATTTGAGGTTGAGCTCTATATGGCTTGCTAACCCTGGAATTTCTGCCTAATAGCTTGGCATCATGGAAAGTTAGCTGGAAAAACTCAGGGCAAAATATTTAAACCAGATTATAAACCAATAGGAAATTGCCAAGAAAGAGTGTAGTGGTAAAAATGACCCTCAGGAGAAGGCACCTGCTCTGGTTTTGAGCATTGTGAATTGTCTTCACATTGAAAAGGCAGATAAAAGTAACAGTACAAGGAAACTGAAATTTGGCCTCTTTCTTACAGAGCATCTTCTATAAAGTATTTCAAACTTCTTAAGTAATATTATCTCTCTACTAAACCACAAGCACCATGAAAAGAGCAGATAGATGTGCATGTTACTCTCCCATGGCGTGTCCCACATGGTGGCAGCGGGACACCTGAGACACAGCTGTTGTGAGTGCAAACCTTCGTCCTGTATCCATTCGTGCAGGTGATGAAGAAATTTGATAGGAAACGCAGTCAAAGAAACAGCATGGTAGGCTAAAGGGGAGGTCTCAGAGAGGAAGTATTCACTGCCTTCACCTTCTTTAAGGCTGGTTCTCCTAAGGAAAGAAACTGGTTAACAGATAGGGGGACTGAACTAATGGAAACTCCGTAAGGAGACACACACGAGACCAATGTAAGCTACAACTTCCTAATACCCAGGAATGCAATGGATGGTGAGTTTTCAGTCCCTGCAAGTGTTTAAAAGGACTTGATAACTCACAGTCAAGGAAAAATCTGGTGAACTTGAAGAGAGGTCAGAAGTAGTGTTTCACGCTGAAACGCAAAGACAAAAACAATGAAATGCAGCACAGAGTATTGACAACTATGGAACTTGAAAGAAGCTTAATTTGAATAGCAAAAGGAGAAGAAAACAACTGAGCAGAAGAAATTTTTATAGTGATAAGAGCTAAGAAGGTTTCAAAACTTGAAGACACAAAAACACATATTTAAGGAGTTCCGAAAGTACACCAGAAATCCACCCCTCGGCATATCATATGTAAACTATGGAAAAGCAAAACCAGAGAAAAATCTGAAAGAAGCCAAGATGAGAGGAGAGATTTGCTTATTAAGAAACAAAGATGGGAATTTCCAAGCATCTCTCCAGACGACACATATGCAAGAAGAGAATGGGGTGAACTATTTCAAATGTTGAATGAAAAAGATCCCACCAAAGTGAAAATCTACACCCAGTGAAAATGCCCTTCAGTAGAAAAGGAGAGCAAAGACATTGTGAGAGGTTTACTACTGGCAGATTTGTCCTGCAAGACATGTTAAAGCAATTTTTTAAGGAGGAGGGAAAATAGTATAAGTCATAAACTTCGACCTGGGGACAGAAGCATTGGTGGAGGAATAAATAAAAGTAAAACAAAATTTTTATCTATTTTAAATGGATCCAAAAAGTAACTATGTTTTTGGTTTAAAAAGAATAACAGTGAATTAGGTGGTGTACCACACAGATTTAAGAATGACATTAATATTACAAGGGTTGGAAGGGAAAATTTGAAAATATTCCCTTATAAAGAATGTATATTACAGGGCTGGAGAGATGGCTCAGTGGTCTAAAGCACCTACTTGGAACAAGTTTGGCAAAGCACAGGGACCGCGGTTCAATCCTCCAGAACCACATGCCAGCCAGACCCGCCCCCTGGTGGCTGAGTTGGCCACACACACACACACACACACACACACACACACACACACACAATAAAAAATAAATGTAACAAATAAAAATAAATAAATATTTTTAAAAAAAGAATGTATATTACAGTGAAATGGCAGTGTTTTTAAGGGTTGGTTTATGTTAGATTAAAATATATATTATAAAAATGTTTAGAGCAGCCACTAAATTTTTTTAAAGGACTAACTTTGATTGGCTGAGAGAGAATATGCAATCATATAAAATTTCAATAAAACTAGAGAAGGGAGAAAAGGAGAGAGAGAGAGAAAAAAAAAGAAATAAACAATTATGACAATAGAAAAACAGTGCAAGCCTAGTAGATATGTCTATCGATATCAATAGTCATTTTAAATGTGAAGGTCTAAATGCACGAATTAAAAGTCTGAGATAACCAAAGTGGATTAAAAACAAGCCTTGAAGGTTCTACAATCTGAGGTACAGGATCTCAAGATAAATCCTGAGGGGATTTCACTGACCTTATCAGACCCAAAAGCTACAGTAGGTCCTGCTTTACCTTGGTCTTAACCATCCAGCAGAAAAGTATAAAAACGAAGTATGAGAAGTAAAGCCATGCTGTTATGTTGAGCTGTGGGGGACTCAGGTCAACAATTTCTGGCATTGCCAGTGAAGCGGAAGACCCAATACTATTATGAACTACTGAACTCTTTTAGAATATTTTGCTGAGTTTACACACCTATAATATTCAAATAATGGAAATTAACAAAAAAGGGTATACAGATAAATGTCCATTTTGTATCTGTGTATTCAAAGTGGTTAGGGTAGATATATAGTTACATTCTCTTAATGAATAGAGTGATTTATTCTAATGGTGTTTGTAGATAGGGTATCATGTCTGCATCTTGTACAGCAATTAACCACTAGGAAGAATGTATGCAATGTGTTAATTATTGAAACTATCCTACCAATTTGATTTGAAACTGTCTCATTGCTATTTGCTTATCAATAAAATTATGGGGAAAAAACCAAGCCTTGATTATATTTGTCCATAAGAAATCTGTATTTATTTATTTATTTATTTATTTATTTATTTATACTGGGGATCAAACTCAGGACCTCACACCAGCCAGGCAGGTGTTTACGCTACTGAGCTATTTCCCCAGCAAAGAAATCTGCTTTAAATACAGATTTAAATACGTTAAAAGTGGAGTAATGGGAAAAGACATACCATTCTACCCCCTCAACCAAAAGAAGGCTTGGTTAGCTTTATTATTTCCCATCAAAGTAACTTCAAAACAAGCATTTTATCAGAGCTAAGAATGTATATTACCTCGTGATCAAAGGACAAATTCTCCAAGAAGATATAGCAATTCTAATTGTGAAGGCGCCTACCATGATAGTGTCAAGATTTGTGAGGTGCCCTGTACCATACAAATATGATGTTTATACTTTGGAAAAATAAGAATGGACAACTTTGCAATTCTTCTGTTAGTTTGAAATCATTTAAAAATTAAAAGTTTATTTCTTTGGTGGGCAGACCAAAATATATTTAGTATATCCACCTCAACTCTGAGATTCAGTGATTCTATGTATTTGTCTAGCAAGGCAAAAAACAGCAGGATTATAGTCATTAAAAATATACATATACTGAGGATATAGCAACTGTATTAAATCATGTTTCCAGTATCTCTCATTATATGTATATTATATTTATAATATGTATTATGTTTTCTATTTTAATAAGCATATAGTTATATGTGTATCTATGTATATAGCCATAGTATTACTCCATAGGGATGTTTAACGCAATATTAAGAATGATTGTCTGTGGATCATGTAGACAGTTTTTAGTTTCTTTACTTTATTTACTAGATTTTAAAAATAATGGGCCAAGCACCAGGCATGGCAATACAGGTCTGTAATCCCAGCACTTAGGAAGCATAAGTTCAGGGCCAGCCTGGGCTACATAGTGAGGCCCACCTCCCCAAAAAGGATCAAGCAATTGATTATTTTTGTAAAATAAAAAAATAATATTTTTTATTTTTAAAATCAGTGATTATTAGTAATGCTTATCTCGCCACACTGGCCATCATGAGACCTCTGGCTTTCCACCTGCTTGTTTCACCTTTACAGTGGTTTTTGAAAAGATGAAATGTGTATAAGTTTTATAGAGCTGCTTTCTCCCCAATGAACACACAGAATCCAGAATTAATTAGAATGAGCCATCGATAAACATCTTCATTTTAAACTGAATGTGGCTAAAAAGCACTTGAACTCATAGTTTACTGTTTAAACTTATATAGTGACAAATAAGATTCACAAGTAGCTATTCAGAGCTTTCTCATACTTTTCTCCAGCCGCCCTTGCCTTTCCCCCAGGTAATAAGGTCTACAAGCACAATGGTAATTTGATATGAATTGTGAGCCCTATTTTGATCTTTTACCAAGGACTGGAAATAAACTTGAACAGACATTTGGACTTTTATGGACTCTTTATTAGGCTATTAAGATATTGGAAATAACACATACTAATCATAAAAGAGCAATATTAAAATTTCTCAAAGCAAAAAAACAAAATCAATGATTATTCACAACGAGTAATGCCTACCTGAGTTAATAGTTCTTCTTCCAATACAACAACCCTGAACTCTGTCATATTGAAGCAACTGTTTCATATATATATATGAATTTTATATATTTTTCTCCTCAGGTTATAATCTTGGGGACAAAAATAGGACAAGACAGAAAGCAAACTCTCACTTTGCTGTCACCCCAGCTATCTCATATAGAGCCCAGCACCCTGTATAGACATTTCTGGAAAGGGTGTGTCTGGTGGCTTACCACTGCTCTGAAAGGATACCTGACATACACAACTTATGGGAAGAAGGACTTATAGTGGCCCATGTTTTCCGAGGTTTCAGTCCATGGTCCCTTGGACTGAAACCCAAGGTCCCGTGGCCCCATTGCTGGGCGTCTCTGGTGAGGTCACCCATTGTGGCAGGGCGGGCTGGGTGGAAAAAGCTGCTCAATTCAAGGAGGATAGAAGCACACTGAAAATGAGAGAGCCTTGCTGGTGGGCTGGTTGCTTTAGGCTCCATCCAGGTCCCCAGTGGACTGAATCTTCTGCCCACCTGCGAGATAGTTCTCCTCCCTCCACTTCCTGTCCCACATGCCAATTACCTCTGGAAACACCCTCATGGACCAGCAGAACTGTGCTTTACTAATCTCTAGGTGTTTCTCAGTGCAATCAAGTTGACCATCAATCATTCCGCAGGGTCCACCACAGTGTGAAATTCTGGACAAGTAACTGCCTTGATTTTCTCTACATTAAATGGGAAATCTGGGCTACTGTCATCACTAGGTTTCCTTCCAAAGCTAAGATTTGAGATTCTCCACCTGTCTCAGTGAATCAGGCAAAAGTTCAGAAAACAGCAACCTCGGGGAGGTTATGTGCCTTGTCCAACTTCTTTTGCATCTCCTGGACAGTGATAGAAGATTGAGATTCAAGAAATGTCTGCTCTGCGGGAATTGGCTCAGAAAGCCTTTTCTGGCAGTGTTAAATAATTTATTATTTGCAGTTAAATTTGTTCTTGCAAATTTGCAAAGGCCTAAACAATTGAGAGTAGTTAAAAGACAGGAGTTAAATACAAGGTAATTATTTGATAGGACCTTGGTAAAATTGTTTTTGTAAATTTTCTATGATGTGTGGAAAATATCCTGTATGAATTGAGTATATTGTTGCATATGTGTCTGTCTAATTGTGCTGCTGCTTCTGTGGCCCTGAAATTGAGGAAGATGATGGAAAAGCCCCATTAATGGCCCACACATCTCAGAGCTCGATTTAAACCCCCTTTCCTCGTCAATGGCTTGCCGGGTCTCGCTTGGCAGCCTTCTCCAGCCAGCCTGCTCCTGTCCCACAGGGACACTGGTAACTTGAAAAGTCAAGTTCACCTGGAAGACTCAATTACAGTTTGTATTCATTTCCTGTTGCTGCTGTAACGAATTATTTAGTAGCTTAAGACAACACCAATAAATTATCTCCTAACACAGGAGGTCAGAACAAAATGGTCTTACTGGGCCAAAGTCCAGGTGTCAGAAAGTTTGTATCCTTTCTTGAGGCTCGAGGTGAAATCATTTCCTTCTATTTCCAGTTTCCAGAGGCTTTGCACAGTCCTTGGCTCATGGCCCCTACATCTTCATAGTCGGCATGTAGCATCTCCACATCTCTCTCCAACTCTAACCATTTGTTATATAAAGTAACATCTCTTTCTGTCTCTGTCTCTGCCTCTGCCTCTCTCTCTCACACACACACACATGCTCTCTCTCTCTCTCTCTCTCTCTCTCTCT
>NW_004524591.1:21427409-21431507 GCF_000260255.1 Octodon degus | reverse complement strand
CTCTCTCTCTCTCTCTCTCTCTCTCTCTCTCTCTCTCTCTCTCACACACACACCCCTCTACATACCTTCTCCCCCTTTCCAGCAGAGAGGATATATCTGGTTTTACAGCCATCACCAAATAAGGCCCCTTTGGTACTGGGGTACCAGTCACATCTTGTCACAAAAAAAAACATTATTTTCCTATTCCAAAAATACTCCTGTTTTAGGAAGTGTACATGGACACACTGGATTTGGATTATAGCTACCTCAGATGTAAGCTGAGGAACTACTTAGATTTAGATCTGGGCTCCATCCTCTAATATCTGGGTCACTCAGAGTGAAGCGCTTTTTGTCTCAAGCTATGCCACCTCTAACTCACACTCATCTTCTACTACCCCTATGTGGTAGCCTACCTTTCCTAAGATTTCTGTACAGGAGATTTAAGGGTGACTATCTGGGGCTTTTTAAATTATACTATAACATACATTATTGAGTTTCATAAACTTAGTAAAAGTAAATAAGCAGAAAACAGATGAAAGTATATTATTTCAGTAGGTTTTATTCATGAATACTTATCTAGTATTTCAAATGGGTATGTACGTTTGTGGGTCTTATAATTCTCTAAAGATATTTTCATTGCTTATTTCTCAGAACCAATAAGATCAGCACACCCACATGCCTTTGAAAAATTACAAATAAGATATCCAGGTGATAAAATACTATGCAGATTATAAAATATGATGTTTACAAAGAAAATTTATTATTAACACACCAGCCCCTCCTTCTTCCTACCCAGCCTGGTGTCTCTGTGATTCTTTGACAGTTAGCCAAGTCGTGTGTTGCCCATGGTTCCCAAATGTGCTCTTCCTCCTTCCTTTAGTACTATATTTAATTTGTAAAAGGTTAATGCTTAATTAAGAAACTAGTATATTAATAGCAGAAAGTCTATTAAGAATGATCCAAAATGCATAACTTCTTAGAGCAATACCTCCATCAACTCATAATGTAAGAAGCGGGTCGTATCTTGATCACATTTTGAACATCAGGTCTCTCTTTTCTTTTTCTCACTCACTCATTCACATTCCTGCCTTCAAGTATTCCTTCTCCAAATAAGAAATATGTCAGGTTGAATCATTGGAAAAAATTTAAAACAAAACAATAAGAGGTATGAATAAAATGGAGTGAGAAATTTATATCTCTGCCTTCTCAGTCTTATAAAATAATCACTATACGTTATTGCCAAGCTTTGATTTCCCATCTGTGAACATGTACTGGACATCATTCTATGTCCAAGCGCATTTACTTGACTTAGTTTTAGTGGACATATAGTAACCTATTGTATGGTCACATTACAATTTGGTTTCTTTTGCTGTTGAAGAAAGCAAAGTGCATCTTACTTTGCATTTGTAACCCCATGTATTTTTGGTGAGAAGTAATTATAAAGAATAAAGAAATATCTCTACAACAAGTCCTCTAAAAATCCTTTCCTTAAATTCTATTGCTTCTTGAGCTCTTGACTACAGGAGCTAGGAAAATGTCCTGAAAAGATATTATTTAGCTGCAGATTATAAGAAATGTCTATATAATTAACAAATCACCGTTTCCATTTTGCTTTACCATTCCTTTGAGATGGTGATTGAAAAACTCCAGTATCTCATGTCCAAGCTTAGAGTGAGAGGGGAGGAATCCCTGACTGGCTTTTTTAAAAAATACCTGCTAAATATATTACTGCTTTTATTATATAAGAAAAAAAAATATATATATATGACACACCCACTGTGTGCCTTCTCTATGACTCTCTAAACTACACATTCTGTAAAATGTTATACTTTGTCTTTTTATATGACACAAATGTGTTCCATTGCCTATTTGAATCATTCAGTTTCATTAATCCTTAACACACATTTCATTAACTAACAATTTGCAGTATATCTATTAAACATGAGGTATCAAGATGCCATTCTGATTTGTAGCATTCTGAAATTTGTTCTAGAATGCATTCTCACACAAAAATATTACCATCTATAAACTACAGCACTGAACTTATTAGGCTTCCTCACAGTCAGACCTCTCTCTCTCTCTCTCTCTCTCTCTCTCTCTCTCTCTCTCTCTCTCTCTCTCATTCTCTCTCTCGGTATCTGTCTCATCTGGTGTCTCTCCTAGTTTCTCTCATGGTATTTCTCCTGGTCTGTCTCTGTCTCTATTTCTGTCTCTCTCCTGGTCTCCTCTCTCGCTCTTTCTCTTTCTCTGTCTCTGTCTCTTTCTCCCCCTTTCCTGGAAAAGTCTAACATGCATGGATGTATCACTTAACTGTCAATTCTTACTCTCCTACAACTCTAAGATTAATGTTTTTCTCCTCTTACCCATCCAAGAAATGGCCAGGATGTAATGTGCCTTCTTAAGTCTCTGAGCCAATGAACTCTTCAACCCCTTCCTCACCTAAAAAACATTTTACATCCTTTTCTTTGCCTCTAGCAAGTTCTCTCTAATCAATTTCACCTGTTTGAGTAAACCTGATGGGAAAGACACAGTCCAAATAGTCCCCCCAGTAGGAAGAGTTGCAGAAAGTAGAGGCCTGCGTCTTTTTTCAGTGACCAGGGAGAACATTTAGGTTGCTACAGCACATACAAAAAGTTCTTGGCAAACAGTTACCTTTGAGTTGGGGTAGAATTTCCGGGACAAATGATGCTCATCCTCTAAAAAAGCTGGTCCTCACCATCCCCTCCACAGCCCTCTGCCTGCCACAAAAGACCTTGTTTCCTGAACTGCAGGTCTTGTGTCTGGGCTGTTCCTGACGGAAACAGTGCAGTATTTGACTACTCTTGCATAACATTTTCATAATCCACGCCTTTTGTTCTAAGGAAAAACCTGCTTTCCTGATCTAAGAAAATACTCAAACCAGGGGACTTGGGACAGCCACAGCTCCTGAGACTGATGAGTCAGACTGGCTGAGACGCCCATGTTGTTCATCCTGATGATTTTCTTGAGCTCCACTTTGAGCCAGGTCCTAGGGTGGGGAAAAGGGACACGAAGACGAAAATGTCGCTTTCCTGTATCCAAGGAGCTTGTGGAAGACTGGGGCTCAGAAATGCAAAACAACTGGGAGTCCCTGTGGAGAAAGGTGAGGCTACAAAGGGAGACAATGGTGCGTCCACGGGACTGGGGAAGGCTTCACAGGTATAGTGCCTGTGACGGGCTTGGAAGCACGAGTGGGAAATTTCCTGACGGATGAGAGTTGAAGAGGTCTCGGGGCTGTGAGAAGGCTGTGGAAGTCAGAGCAAGTGCCACAAGGAAAGCCGCAGAATTACTGAGCAGGAGGAAGGGTGGCCGTCATCAAGACATTGATTAGTAGCAAATGCTAGCAAGGTGGCAAGGAAAAAGGAAACTTTGGGCACTGTGGATAAAAGCGTAAACTAGTACAACTGCTATGGAAATAAGTATGGAGATCCCTCAGAAAGCTGAATCTACAAGTTGCATTTGAGCTAGATGTTCCTCTTCTGGGTATCTTCCTTAAAAAGTTGAAGCTATATTGCAGTGAAACATACTTACTCGTATTGACAGCAGTGAAATTCATCATAGCTGCATCTTGGAAGCTCCCTGTATATCTGTTAATAGATGAAATGATAGCGAAAATGTGGTATGTGCACACACTAGAGGGCCACTCTGCCACAGATAAGGACAAACTTGTGTCACCTGTAGAAATATAGATGC
The DNA here is from genome assembly GCF_000260255.1 of Octodon degus. NCBI lineage: Eukaryota > Metazoa > Chordata > Mammalia > Rodentia > Octodontidae > Octodon > Octodon degus. Next base: position 21,427,817 of record NW_004524591.1, on the reverse strand, counting down.
TCTTTCAGGCCATAATAGTAAGTGACATAAACCAGACACATAAGCTTAAATATCACGTTTCTCTTACAAGAGAAACCCAAATTAGAATTAAAGAGCAAAATAAAAGATAGATAGAAGAAAGCTGGGAGATAAGAGCTTTCTGCAAAAAAAAAAAAATGGGATTAAAAGATGGATGGATGGATTAGAGTGTCTGCAAGCAGGTGTAGGGGTCGGGAATTCGATCCCTGGGCCTGCCGTGCTGGTCCCGTCCCCGGGGCTCCCTGAGACGGCAATTGAGACTGGGGCATGGTGGCATGCGCCTTTAATCCCAGCTCTTAGGAGGCTGTAAACAGGCGGATCACCACGAGTCTGATTTAGTAGTGAGACCCTGAACAGCCTGTAGACCCTTCCCTAAAATACAAAGAGAGA
>NW_004524591.1:21416968-21427309 GCF_000260255.1 Octodon degus | reverse complement strand
CCCTTCCCTAAAATACAAAGAGAGACAGAGAGAGAGAGAGAGAGAGAGAGAGAGAGAGAGAGAGAGAGAGAGAGAGAGAGAATAGAGGAAGAGTACAAAGGTAAAACCAGGCATTCAGAATTTCTGTGTGCATGCACCCACTCCACACAGGAAATGGAAACACTGTGTTGACAAGTTGGAAAATAATTAAAAGGAACCTATGTGACTGAAACAAGGTATGTGAAAAAAGAGAAGAGATGAGGTAGAGAAGTAGGCAGTGGTGTCTGGGAGACACAGTAATAACCGGGAATTTGGGTGTCATACTGACTAGATTTTAGTGTCTGAACTTAGCATGCTATTTGTGACTGTAAGTAAAAAAAAAAATGAAGAAAATCACTCATCATATTTTTTTTTCTCTGTATGCTCAGAAAATGGGGGATCTGGCTCATTAATGATCTCATCTCACTTGGTGAGGTCACTGATTAGCAACTGCCAAATAACTCAAATAATTAAAGTACATTAAATATTGAGGCTGTCATTAGTACACATGAAAGTTCCTTCGATGATTAAGAAGGCTGTACAAGATTTTAGAATGTCTCTGACCTGTCAACAGCATGGATATCATTCTGGGTAAGGACCAAGGTTATTACTAACAAGACCTGCTGAGGAGGAGGTGAGCTGAGTGTTCGCCTGTTTAAAAACTCACGTACGTTTTAGAGGCTTTTACACCTTCATGTGCTGGGAAGCCTCCTGACAGATTGAATTTGGGCCAGTGTGATACATGAAGCTCTGTGCTAATAATGTTAATACAAACAAATAATCTGAATAAGGCACATTTTCCCACGTGATCTAGCAAACATATGGGCTTGTGGTTGAAACTTGGCAAGTTAATTGTCATAAGAACCCTGAAAGGAAAGTGGAATGAATTGGTAATTTTATCTCTAGGTCAGACCTCTGTCCTTGATATTTCCCTGTTCCAACAGGTGTGTTAAACCCTTGAAAGAGCAAGCACACACTATTGTTCACATTTTTCCCCTGTGACATTGCATCAATGATCATAATGTGGTCTGTTAATTAATGTTGAGTTTACAGCTCTATCAAGTGCTTTCACATGCATTATCTTTTTTGTTTCTCAAGTCCTATTGGATGCCTTGGACTCGAATGACAGTTTCTCTGTTTTGTTTTTTTTTTTTTTTTTTCTCCCCAGCACCATGCAAGAAACTGGGATTTGGAAAAGTGACAGTTGCTCTGCCCAATGTCACATAACCTCAAATAAAACTCCTGCTTCAGTTCCCAAGTCCTGAGACCTCACAAGATCCTAATGCCTTAAATACAATTGGGTCTGTGGTTAGTACGTTGTGCAGCTACGCAGTCTCTGCCAACTCCTCATCAGCATTTTAGTGTTCGCATGGTTCCATGTCAGTCTTCTCAGCCAGTATCCTGACCAAGTGACTGACTTAAAGATGGGATTGTTTTCCTCAACCTTGGCTTTCCTTTTTTCTATCACTTTGCTTGTGTAGGTTCTGTCTCCAGGCTCTATTTGTACTCTTGCTATAACTGCTAGCAATGTAAAGTTTCATATCACATTTTTATGATCCCTCTGTCTTCAATTTGTGTCTCATGTCTGTTTTCTTTTTTCTCTGTTTCTCTATCAACTGTACAGCATGTAGCAAATAATATTTTAATCTTATGTTTCACTCAGCATTGTGCTAAATATTCCAGTTTTCCAGTTACGTTTGAGAGAGGATCAGCTACTGAGAGGTACAGGCATAGAGCTAACTACATCAAAGAACACAGACAAGGTACAGAGCTATCCCTTCTCTTATCTGTAAAGAGACTAGTTGAATTTTAACGTACCTAGTTATTTCTTTCTGAGTCAGAGTGAAATGGAAGAAAAAGCCATCTATTCAGTTAGGACCAAAATGAAAATCCCAGGGTGGGTGAATGCGAAAAATCTACTTATACACACCTCAGATGAGGTAAATAGTGTAAGAATATAAATCATGACCAAGAGTAAACCGAGAGCATATGTAGACATATACTGAAGAATGTCCTAGCTAAGGATGCAATTGAACATTTAAGAACAAAGCCCTAACCCCTATGGAGTTCAGTTGGATAGAGAGTCCATACTGTTCTAGGACTGAAGTCAACCCAAGAGCTATTTAAACAATAAGGAAAAACTTGCTTTTGGCTTTTTAGTATGCACGCATAACTACAGAAGGCAAATCTTAACCAAATGCATAGATTCAGGAGTAGTTACCTGGGAGACAAAGAGAAAAAAGAGACAAAAGAAGTATAGAAGCAAGAGAGGGTAGGCCATATAAAGAGGATCAAAAAAGAGACACAGTCTGGTTTAGTCAAACCAGGATTCCACAGTCCCCATGTCATCCCTCTCTATATGTAATACTAGGCAAACACAGTGCCCTCCAGCTACACTAAACTAATAGCTCCAGAGCTTCTGTCTTCTCACTATGATTTTGCATGCATACTTTTCCTTCTGTTTGACATGTTCCTGGTTGGTCTACATATCAGATAGTTTTCTGTCACTGTAATAAAGCACCTGAGTCAAGGCAATTTGTAAAGAGATTTATTTGACTCAAGTTTTGGAGGCTACAATAGAACAGTATAATGGTGGCTGTGGTGAGAGTTCCTTGGCTGCATCACCTCATGCTGGAAAATATCACAATGCTGGGAGCATGTGTAAAAGAAAGAGAACACGTTCCTGGGGAGGGAGCTAACGAGACTACAAAAACCAGTCTTATTCTTTTATAACAACTTTCTTATGAGAATTGACTCAGGGTTCTCACAAGAGCTACCTTAGTCCCTTCCAAAGGCAATGCCCTCACCAATTTAGGGACCTGTTACTCTACACCTCCGGAAGGCCCCACCACCTCTTTACATCTGCACACCAAGGACCAAGATCTCACCACATGGGTGATTCATGACACATTCAAAAAATATCCAAATCTTAACAGTCCCTTTGGAAGCCATCCAAGCATGTGCCAAAGCTTGGCTTACAGCTGATTTATTTCATATACCTCTCCTTGATATCTTAACCAATTTATTTGTGTACCTTTAGGTGCCCAGAACTGTTATAATTTAGCCACACTTCACCTTATGGCTGATCTGCTACTGTTTGTCCTATTTTGCAGATGAGGAACCTGAGACACAAAAATGGCATATCCTTCTGTAGGGAGACTCAGAATCCTAGTCCAGGTAGTTGACCCCAGTGTCTGTATTCTTAGCTATTCTACTCTGTACCTCCACAGGCTGGGTTATCCCTCCCTGACACCACTGCTCTACCTTGTACATCTTCGTATAATGTTACCAATGATATTATCAGTAGTAATCACTAATGGTGAAACTCTAATATAGTATCAACTTTTTGTGTGGTTTTCTTACCCACTAAAGATTCTGCGAAGCAGAATCAATGACTTCATTGCTTTTATTAATAATCTTGTACTTTCTTAGCTCCAGAAAATGTTTATCTCATATTTTTATCTCAATATAAGGCATACATTCAATTCATACTTAAAGTCAAACTGTGAAGTTATCCCAGGTTTATCATTTCTTGCTCATTCTTATCACAACTGAGTTTTGTTAAGTTTTCCTCCTAAAATTATATCAGACTTGCCCTTTTCATTTCTCTTGCCACTACCTTTTCAAGTGTGTGTGCTTCTTTTCTGAGTTACTTCAGCTATTTTGTATATCTTCTTCCTTTATGACTTCCTTCCCATCCAATCCATCCTCATGGTTAATAGTGATCTGACGTATCACTCAGGAAGGTACATATATCAAGTACCCCCAAATATCTTTTTCCCCAAACATCACACTCATTAGATGTTGCTTCCTCTTATGGGATGATTTTTCACTGACTTCTTTGCCTGTAGAATTTTTATTCTACATTTAAAATCCAACTAAATCAATTTTCTCATTCATTCCATCATGAAAGGAAGCTAAGTTGGGCTCCAATGTCACCTAGTTACCTACAATGAGATTTGAACATTCTTATGTATGTCATTCATTACCTTCTACATAAGTAATTTTTTTTCTTTTTTCCTTCTTTTTTTTTTTTTCAGTACCAGGGATTGAACTCAGGATCCTGTGCTTGCAGGCAGGTGCTTATTCTACTGAGCTATCTCCCTGGGTCCCAACATGAGTTTGGCTGGAATATACATGCATAGGTAAATTTCAAGATCAGGATCAGTCAGCCAAAAAGTCTAGAGAGGCAATCACTGATGAGAATGATAACTCAGATATAGCTAGGTTTACATTTTGACATGTCTTCCTACAAATCATACAACACTTAAGGTCAAGGATTTCTGGTTATGAATGATCAAGCTCCACGGAGCCTTTTTAACTCAAGTAGCTACCTCCAAAGGAGGTCTCCACCAGCCTGCAGGACTATGAGTCATCCCTAAAGGTGAGGTCTACTTTTGGGGGCTATTTTTCATTGTTTTTAGCATGGGAATAAAGGGTATGTGGGGGTAGCATCAGGCATTAGTGGCCCACCTTAGTACTACATGGGAGCATCTATGCCACGGCAGAATTGAGTAATCTGGTTATTCTTCTATTTCTATTCTACTTTCTATATTGTTTCTACAGGCAAGATGTTTATCCTACAGTGTCTAGTAGTCTTCACTTCTTGCACTTCTGTTTCATTGCTCTACCAAGTACTTCGTGTCGTCGACTTTCCTACCTACAGTACAGGAGACTTGATATTATCTGATTACACCTTAACTGATGATGTTGATAATCTTTTCATATACCAATTATCCTTCCATGTCTTCCTTTTATGAATTGTACAGCCATAACCTTTGTCTACCTTTGTGTTATATTCATTTTTATTTCTAGGTAATTCATAGGAGTTGTTTGTGTTTTCTAGATTAATCCTTCACTGTTTTTTTGAAGTTGCAAATATGTTCTCCTACTCTGCCACCCATATGTCACCATAACTTGCAGAGTGGTTGCTTAGACAGGGCTCTTTAATTTTGATTGTGTCAAACCAATTTTTGCTGTATAGTTTGTTCTTTGGGGTTCCTATATTAAAAATATTTCCCCACCTAGTGAAAACATTTCATGTTTTCCCTTTGTGCCATATAGTTTTCTTGTTTATAGATAGCATAGTGTCTGAACCCATAGCTTATTTTTGATGTGTATGGTGACTCAATTTTCTAAATATCACCTACCAAGTGACTATCCATTTACTTTCACTTACTCTTGTTTGTGACACCATTTCTTTAAAATAGCAAATCTCCCCCACGCAGTTCTGTTTCACTGCCCACAAGTTTATACCAACACAACACAGTTTTTAGTTACTGTTGTTTTAAAGTTAACCTTTATAGCTAGGAGGCCAAGCCCCTTTGCTTTGTTTCCAAACTTCTCTTAAGCATTATTTTTACAACAAAGTTTACAAGGACTATTGAAATAAACAAACATTCTGTATGAAATTTACTGCTGGATGACAACCCGCTTGGGGCACCCCATCCCGTCCCTGTCTTGGACATGAGCTTTCTTTCCGCCAATAAATATATTCTGTTCATAACCTCCATTAAAAAAATTACTACCAAGCTGATTTTGAATTAGTGTTGCATCAGAGTCACAGAATAATGTACAGGCAATTTACATCTTTAAAATTTTTAGTTTTCCAGAAACACTAAATATCCTGGAAGAGAAAGTAGGAGGAACTCTTGAAGACATAGGGGTAGGCAAAGAGTTCATGAACAAAAATCAAATCGCACGGGAAACAGTTAAAAGAATTAACAACTGGGAGCTGCTCTTATTGAGAAGTTTTTTCACGTCAAGCCAACAAAGTGAAAAGACAAGCCACAAACTTGGAAAAAAATCATGACAAATAAGTACTCAGACAAAGATCTGCTCTCTAGAATATATAAAGAACTAAAAAACACTAGGGCCCCAAAATTTAAAGACCCAGTCCAGAAATGCGCATCTGAGATGGACACACACTTCTCAGTGGATGAAATATCAAAGAAGTGAATAAATATATGAAAATATGCTCCACATCACTAGCCATCTGTGAAATGCAAACTGAAACAATATTGAGCTATCATCTCACCCCAGAAAGAATGGCTATTATAAAGGAATCAACCAACAACAAATGTTGGAGAGACTGTGGGGAAAAAGGAACCCTTCTCCACTGCTGGTAGGAATGTAGACTGGTGCAACCATTATGGAAATCAGTGTGGAGACTCCTTAGAAAACTTGGACTGGAAATCCCATTTAATCCAACTATTCCTCTACTGGGAATTTTCCTGGAGGATCTGAAAACATCATATCATAGTGATATATGTGTGCCTCTGATTATAGCAGCACAATTTGTAATAGCCAAATCTTGGAAACAACCAAGATGCCCATCACCTGAGGAATGGTTGAAAAAGATGTGGTATTTTTATATGATGGAGTATTACTCAGCTATAAAGAATGATAAAATTAAATTAGAGAAAAAGGAGGGCCACAAGGAAAGCCAACATTTTTACCCTAGCCTTCCAAGGCCAATTAAGACTCAGGACATATGAGAACTTGTACTGTAACATCATATAACTCCATAGTGTCCCAAATTTTCTGATCAAGGAGATTATGGGGCCAAAGATGAAAGTGATCAATGGTGTAGAGTGTGCCTAAGGAGAGTCACATGGAGAGAAAACATTCTCTCAGGCTTTCACAGACAGCACATTGGCCAAGCAAAGGCTGTGACTCATCCACATGGCTGACACTGACAAATGATCTACAATCTGAGGTACAGGATCTCAGGATAAATCCTGAGGGCATTTCACTGACCTTATCAAACCCAAAAGCTACAACTCTTGTTGCATAGGTCCTGCTTTACCTTGGTCTTAACCATCCAGCAGAAAAGTATAAAAACGAAGTATAAGAAGTAAAGCCATGGTGTTATGTTGAGCTGTAGGGCATTCAGGCCAACAATTGCTGACATTGCCAGTCAAGCAGAAGACCCAATACTATTATGGACTACTGGACTCTTTTAGAATATTTTGCTGAATTAACACAGCTATGTTGTAGCTCAAAAATCAGATGACAAGGAGGCAAGTCCAAAAGTTAAAAGAAGCGCTTTATTTTAGCTGGTACCCAGAGGCAGTCTCTATGCAAGGTGCAAAGAGGCATGCCGAGCATTAACAAGGTGCAGTATTTAAGCTTGAAAACTGCAAAAACAGAGAAGGGGTGGAAAGGAAGAAGTGGCAAGGTCATTAGTTCATTAGGTGGTCTTATTGAGTGGGTTGCTGGAATCAGCAATCATGGGGTACAGTGAGTCATTAGTTCATGGGGTGGTCCTGTTGGGTGGAGGTGCTGAGGTCATGAGTTCCTTGAGTGGGCCCATTGGGTGGATGGGGGCTGAAATCATGCAGAGTTCTGCAGGACAAGATAAGGTTTGGGGTACAGATGTCATAAGACTTGGGTCACAAGGGTGAGGAGTTGGGTGGGGTAGGTGCATACAGAACAGGAACTTGGCGAGGTTAGAAGGGCAACAAAATGGAGTCAATTTTAACAGGGTATAACATTCCCCACTGATTTTAAGGGGGTGAGTCAAATCATTGACTCACTAGGTTGTTTTTTTACTTTATAGTAGCTGACATGGTTTACTAAGATGGCGCATTGATCAGGTTATTAAATCAACATGGTAACATTAATTAATAATAGAGTTTGAGTAGGTGGGTCTTTAGAACTCTAGAACAGGCAATATTATCTTAGGTAAGCAGAATGACTTTTTGAATCTGGAGGAGGTAAAACCAAAGAAACAAACACATAATATCAATATGTCTCACATTGACCTATGTTTTACTTATGATTATTTTTAAATTTGGGCATCTATGACAATTAGATTAATATCTTATTGTTAATGTTCTAAGCAATCTAAGCATAGTAATGTGTGGAACTGTACTGAAATTACTCACTGTTACATAGGAATCAACCAATAGAATGGCCAAATAGTCAGTTTAAGGCTGACATTAGAGTGGTCAGGAGTAGGCTTGGGAAACATCTCTCTATTGTTGCTGCTGGTGGCAATGCTGGAGCTGCTGGAAGTGTTGTTGGTAGGCGGGAGCCAGGGACGCCAGAGCGGTGGGCTCTCAGAGGTGTTGGAAGTACTGTTGGTGGGTTTTCGTTTTTCTGGTAGAATCCCCCCTTTTGACATGACAAGAAGCCTGGGAACACCATGGAGCTGCATGTAGAGGCCACAGGCGTTGCATAGGGGCTCATTTTCAGCATTTCGGTGCCATAGCAAGGTGGTGGTTGTCTGGCAGTTGGCACAGGATAGGTCTATTCGGGCAAGCCGCTTGCGTTGGAGCTTGATGGGGAGCCAGCTGTGGATGAGGGGCCGGTTCATGCCTCTAAGCTTGTGGTAGAGACTGCAGGCATTGGATAGGTAGTGTCCCATCTCATTGTGCATCCACTTTGGCATGGACGTGACCCCGCAGTTGACACACTTTTTGTTCATCTGTTGGCTGTAGCAAGTCGATCGCTGTGGGGTTTTAAGGCCCAGTGGATGGGAACGAGCACTGGCTGGAGGGCCTGGAAGGACTTAATGAGATCTTGGTTAGCAATATCTAAGTGAAGCAAAAGTGGAGGAGGTCTCCCAGACATTGTCTTGAAAGGGGAAATTTTAGAGACAAAGGGAATATTTGGCCCTTAGACAGCACAAGGAAAGAAACTTGCCCAGCTTTTGCCAATTTTAAAGAGATTTTATCCAAAATGAATTCTAGAGTCTGGTTTATTTATTTATTTATTTATTTATTTATTTTATTTGGCCTGATCTCTGAGGTTTATAGGCACAGTGAAGCTTTTAATCAATTTGGAGAGTTTGGCAAATTTTGAGTAACTTGGGCTATGAAAGCCAGACCATTGTTGGACCCCACTGATTTTTAAACAGCCTCTTAGGTTGTAATATTAGCCAGGTAGTTTTGAGATTTGGCCCCCAGTGACAGTTTTTATCTTTTAAATTGTGGTCACCTGGTCTTTTAATTTTGTCTTTTTGAGGATTTAGTTTCATCTGACTGATTATAATGTTTTTATCTAATTTGGCTGTCTGTAGTATTATTTCTCTGAAGAAGTAACTCGGACTGCCATGAGGGAGGATGGGCAATGACTGCTCTGGCTGCTTCATGCTGGAATGGGTCGCAGTTGTTGACTGACAGTCAGAGATACTCCTCAAAGGTTTTTACCTAAAAGCCCTTAATAGACATTAGATAATTTTATTTTATTATTTAATATAGTTACATTTGACTTATGGAATATCTAAATTATCCAGGTAATCCGTCATGAAATATATAGCACCCAGTCAGACCAATCCAACCCAAAATAAAACATCAGCTTGACTGAATGCTGTACACCCCATGTTTATTTTTTATCTTATAACTTTATTTTGTATCCTTTTTACTATGAAATACCTTTGACTCAGATAGATTTTTGTAAACCCTCTTTTAGAAATAACAGATCACCTGAGAGGCCAGAACACACACATAATGTTATATATGTTCTAATTTCCCAGGTAACCCGTCACCTTCAGTAGGCTCAGGATGTTATCTATATATATGAATAATATAATTATAGCTAAAATAAGATGACCATGACTGGAATAAAGATCAGGGTTGGTGAAAAACAAAAAAGCCTGTGCCAATATCCAGCAATGTGCTGGGTTTTTCCTGTAGTCATGATTACTCAGGGCCCCTCCGTAGAGATGACAGGCAGAGATGATAGTTTGGTCAGAGGGAGGAGGCAGACCCAGGACCCTTTAGTCTTTTTAGACCACCTGGGAAGCTGAGTCTGAGCTCTGAGACCTTCGCCTCAGAGTGCAGTCTCACCTTTAGTGGCTGTCTTGGCAGTCAGGGCATAGCTTGTGGGTCTCTTAAGGTAGTCCCTCTTATGATGACCTGATTTTGCAGCAGATGAGCCTTATTGTCATTGAAATATTCTTGGAGCCTAGAGAATCAAACTTAGGATTTGTTTTAAGGCCATAACAAGGGTAGCCATTTTTGGTCTTTGCTCTTTCTCCCTGGTCCTTTTTCTGTTTTGATCATAGGACACTGTCTTTAGCATCCTACAAAATATCAAGTGAGTTGTCTGGAGCTTAATCTTTGAGGTTGATCAAGCAATGAACCCACCTGTAGGACAGATTACTTGCACAGATAAGTTTATCACCTAGTCAGCCCAAAGCAATCTGTCCCTTATTGAATTAGCATCTTAAAAATATCTCTTAAGGGTGTTTATCTTTTTATTTTTTTATTTTTTTTATTTTTTTTTCTTTTCAAAGTTTTATTGATAAACATATAGCAATGAGACAGTTTCAAATGAAATCGAAAGTACAGTTTCAACAAATAATACACTGCATAT
>NW_004524591.1:21414794-21416868 GCF_000260255.1 Octodon degus | reverse complement strand
ATTATTACCTTAGCACCGGGTCCGGATCTATGAAGTTCAGATTCCTGCAGGTGGGTGTTGCTTGGATCTGGCTGCTGTGCTCCACTTTCTGCTGCAGGCATTAGAGTTGAAGCCTTTGTGTCTCTCTGGCAAGATGTTCTGCTTCTGAATCAGCTGGGTGGGTCTTGCCTCTAGCCTCTTTGCAGGGAGTTCTGCTGAAGGGTTCCATTCTGGGCCTGCACTCTGGGTTGAATGAGGATCCGTCGACCCTGGGCAGTCTCACTCACACACCAGGCCTGGGCTCTGGGTCTATTCAGGATCTGCAAGTCCTGGGTTGTCTCACTCACTCACAGGGACTGTGCTCCTGGTCTATTCAGGATCCCGCGGGCCCCGGGACATCTCACTTGCTCACAGGGCCTGCACTCCTGGACTATTCAGGATGCAGCGGGCCCCAGGCTGTCTCCTAGATGTATTTTTAACATCTTTAAATTAGATGTATTTTTAACACCTGTGATATAAATATTGTTTGTATCATATATAACCCTGTGTTCAGAATTCTTTTTTTTTTTTTTTTTTTCTTGGCAGAACCGGGGATTGAACTCAGGCCCTTGTGCTTGCCAGCAAAGTGCTTATTCCACTGAGCCATCTCCCCGGCCCCTGTGTTCAGAATTCTATGCAGGCAGCTCTCAATATCCATGATGGACTGATGCCAAGGTCTCTCATGGATGCCAAAACCCAAGACACTGAGTTCCTTTGCGCTACTAACTCATTGCTATAACAGAATATCTGAGATAGTCAACTTAAGAGAAAGCAAGGTATATTTTCATTTATGACTTCAGATATTTTTGTGTATGTTCATTTGGCTCTGTTATTTTGGGGCCTGTGGGGAGACAGAATAACATGGCATGGCAAATGGGGTAGAGCCAAGTGACTCCCCTTATGGTGTAACTAAATTTTGGAAACAACATAAATGTCCATCAGTTAAGGAACAGATAAAATGAGGTGGTATTTTTACATAATGGAGTGTTATTCAGTTATAAAAAAGATATATTTGAGGCTTTTATAGGTAAATGAAAGCAACTAGAAATCACACTCATAAGTGAAGTAAATCATATTCTCATATGCAAACATCATATTGTCTCACTAGCGTAAGAGCAAATAAAATCTGAAAGGTGCAATAGATAATGTGAAAGGTAAAGGATCTATTCAAAGGGAAGAAAAAACTGATGTGTGGAAAAGGACTGAAAGGGAGGGATGGGGGTAAAAGATTTATTTATATAAGTATGCAGTAGGGCTTGAATAACTGTACTGCTGATTTCTGTTGATCTACAGAGGAAAGCAATTCATGCTTCGTTTCTCTTCTCTTGTCCATTTTACTGTGTTATAACTTTCTTTTCCTTTTCTTTTTAAAACCAATTTTGCATATTTACATCTGGTAACCTGAGCAACTAATTTGAAGACAACATTGTGCAATGCAGCAACCATTGTCGAGTTCTTACTGATTTATTAGGTGAAGTTCTATATTATTTTTTTCATATTTTGTATTCTCTTTAGTCAATAATAAAAAAATAAATAAATCATTACATTTGTTGGTGAAATTCACAGGTGCCAAACCCACAGGTATGGGGGAGGCCAACTCTACACAGGCACACATAACAGTAATTTCTTTCCATTCCCCAAACTTCTGATGAAATATGTGGGGTTTTTTAATACTAACAGCCTATTTTCCTTAGTTGATTTTTCTTTAATTCAGTTTTGACACTATACCTGAAGACAACCAGAGACCCCACAACTTAAAGGGCTCTACCTCACAGAAGCTCCCCATTACAGATGCCAGTGACAAGTCCAGGCCTCCTGACTGACTATAAAAATGAGCGTTTCCATGGCGCTTTCCTCAGGTTTGCTCTAACAGCTCAAAGAACTAAGGAAGAAGTTATTTACAATGATTATTTTATATAAATGATGTGACTCAGGAACAAAATGGAGGAGATACATAGGCCAAGGTAGAGGACTGGGGTATGGAGGGTCTATGATTTCTCTCTCTTCTCTCTCTCTCTCTCTCTCTCTCTCTCTCTCTCTCTCTCTCTCTCTCTCT
>NW_004524591.1:21406274-21414694 GCF_000260255.1 Octodon degus | reverse complement strand
CTGTACCTCAGACTGTAGAACCTTTGTCAGTGCAGCCATGTGGATGAGTCACGGCCATTGCTTGGCCAATGTGCTCTCTGTGAAAGCCTGAGAGAATGTCTTATCTTTTTAGAATTATTAATTTTGTTTTATAATATTTTGTCTAATCTGGCTGAGTTAAAACAGAGTGGGTTGCATCCGAACTCACTAGAAAATCAACAGGTTGGCTCTTTCAGGTTGAGGTTAGTTGGGGCTCCTGGGGACTGCTAGAGCTTGATTGATCTCCCTATGGGGTGTCCAGTAGAGCTTTAGTTTTTTTGTTTTTTTTCCAGTTTTTGATCATTAACTTAATGCAATCAGTTTTCCAGTGTCCCATTCTTTTACAGTAGGCACATTGGAGTGTTTTGTTGTTGTTGTTGTTGTTGTTGTTTTTGGTTTTTGGTTTTTGGTTTTGCAGAACCGGGGATTGAACTCAGGCCCTATGCACTTGCCATGGAAGTGCTTATTCCACTGAGCCATCTCCCCGGTCCCCAGAGAAAACATTAGAGTGTTTTAATATGAGGTTTTTCTTTATTGTTTGGCCTGCTTTTGGTAGTTAGGCAATCAAGTCTCTTGTTATCTACATTATCTTTGGAATTATGTCGATCAAAAACCTTTAGCGCTATCTCCGTGAGCTGACTAAGGGGCATTTTTTTAAAAATCCTTTATTTCTAGCAATTTTAGTCTTATGTCAGGGCCAACTGTGCCACGAACACAATATTTATGGCTCGTGCATTTTTAGGTGCCTCCAGATCTATTGGAGTACAGGTATGGTAGGCTTCTAGAAGTTTCTCCAAATAATCAGTAGGGGACTCGGTGGCCAATTGTCTTACCTCTGATACCTTGGATAGGTTGAAAGCCTTCCGGGCTGCTGCCTTAAGGGCTCCCAGAAGCAACTGGCGGTATCTGTTGAGAGCCTCCTTACCTTGTTCAATGTTGGGGTCCCAATTGGGACATGAGGGGAAAAACAGCACTTGGTGATCAATGTCTGTGGTTGGTGTCTTGTCAGGTCCGAGTACTGCCTCACAGGCAGCCATGCATATGCAGTCTTGTTCCTCGGAGGTAAAGAGGGTCTGCAGGAGTTGCTGGTAATCATCCCAATTGGGATAATGGGTGTTCATAATTTTAAGAAGGCCTATGAGTGGCAGCTGTTTTAAGAATATTGGCAGAGTAACCAATGTTTATCCAAACTTTACAAGGAATCTCTCAAAAGCCTGAACAAGATTTTACAATAAAATCCTTAAGTTTTAATTTATCTCTTATCCCATTAAATGAAACTTAGGAGAAAAGGTCAAATTTTTTCATTCTTAAATGTTTTGGTCCCATAAGTGTGCTGCTTTTGGAGATAGCTCCTTCTGGTGTCACCCAGAAGTTGGTTCTCTCCACTGTGTCTCAGGTTTAGCCTCCCAAAGGAGATTTGCCCAGAACACTAAGCTGGGACATGGCTTTATGTGTGTCCTCCTGGATGGGCACAGTTTTTCTTTGTCTCATCTGACCCAGAGACGGGATATGTGTCCTTTCCTAGAATGACTTCCCTGTCTTCAGCATTAACAAACGCTCATTTTCTAAGGGCTTTACTTAGCTGGAACAGTCAGAGTTTTTAATTTTTACATGCCTTTTAAAAAGGAAAGTGCACAGAGATAAGAAAATCAGGAACAAAGTCAAAGCAAGGAAATTGAAACAGATCAGGCCCAACATTCCCTCTAGCATGTAGAGGGGGATCAGAACCAGTCTATCCCAGTGAAACCTGTCCTCCAAGTCTTTAAGAAAGGTTGCCGACCTAATGTCATTTAACTGGCAAAAGGAGTCCCGCTTTTTTTATATAGGCATGTAGGTTTTTTAAGTTTGAGCTGGTTAAAGTTTTAATTTACAAAAGTTTACATAAAATCCAATAGGAATCTTATTTAACTTTACCCTCTAGTGACATTGTTTAAAATTGAACAAGGAATACCAGTAAATTTAACAATTAATTTAGACTGAAGCACATATAAATATAAAATAGTCATAAAATGTCCCATTAACAGTTGTATGTCCCAGCCCAAATCCACCAACACATTTGACCAACATACAACCGTCACATAACAATCTATTAAAGAAATATTATAACTTTATGACAACTTTATGACCTGGTCTGGGTGACCGGACAATGAAAGCGAAAATGACAGTGGACAAGGAAATCTTTAAAAGCATTTGTCCCCTGATGGTCGGGACAGACAAGGAAAAACAGACAAACATAGATAGATCAAACAACAGATCGATCCAACAAAAACAGCAAACATAAATGAAACAAAAACAACAATGGACAGGGAAATTCACTTATGACGTGGCAGTGGCTCGAGAGGCTGGGAATCTGTCAATTCTCAAGGTTGCATTAAAAGAACAGACCAAACAAAATCAAAGAAAAGCAGACTAGTTAGTACAGACAGACAGACAACAGACAGACAACAGACAGACAGCACAACTAGACGTATTAGACATACCCAGATGGTTCCAATTGGGTCCAAATAAATCCTATATGAAAGTGTATGCCCTTAATTAGATTAAATCTATTGGGGGACTTGGTAAAGGTGGAAATAAGTCACTTTTCAATGGGCCTAAATAAAACTTGTATGAAAGTAAAGTATATGCCCCCTATGCAGGAGGACTTGGTAAGGGTAGGGGTATCAAGGAAATCTTTATACAAGAGAAACTAGTCTGCATGGGATTAGAGAGAGGGTCGAGCTGATGTTGCTAGCCCCCTACAGCCAGAATCTGCAGGGGTAGGAAAGGCATAAATCTCAAAGAGAGATGAAAGAAGAGGTCGCACACATGCAGATAGCCCCCTATAGTTAGAATCTGTAGGGGCAGAGGGCAGGGGTAAAAGAACCTCACCTAAAGAGACCCCGGAGGTCATGGAAACCTCTATATATGACCGAAGTCCATATTCTCTAAAGACAACAAATTGACAAAAGCAACACCTAGGTCCATTTGCCCCACTGAAAACAGAGCTCTGCAGCGAAAGGGACACCTAGGTCCATTCGCCTCCAATTGAGATCTCCCAAAATCTGACTTGGAGGGCGTCCCACTCCAAGGACTCGGACACCGGAGTCTGCGAGTCAACATCACAACCAAGCTTATATATTTGAGTACTCGGAAGAAAGCAAAGAGAGAAAGTGAAAGGAGAGGTCGACGTGGCAGCCGTAGTTCTTTAAAATCAGTAAAGCCAAATCAAAACCAATAATACACATTTGAGATTAAGCCGGCATAACAAAACTTAGGTTGTCACTTACCGCGTCAAAAAGAAGAGGCATTTAAGGATCCCAGACAAGCCCCCCAAATGTTGTAGCTCAAAAATCAGATGACAACAAGGCAAGTCCAAAAGTTAAAAGAAGCGCTTTATTTTAGCTGGTACCCAGAGGCGGTCTCTATGCAAGGTGCAAGGAGGCGCGCCGAGCATTAACAAGGTGCAGTATTTAAGCTTGAAAACCGCAAAAACAGGGAAGGGGTGGAGAGGAAGAAGTGGCAGGGTCATTAGTTCATTAGGTGGTCTTATTGAGTGGGTTGCTGGAATCAGCAATCATGGGGTACAGTGAGTCATTAATTTATGGGGTGGTCCTGTTGGGTGGAGGTGCTGAGGTCATGAGTTCCTTGAGTGGGCCCATTGGGTGGGGGTGGGGCTGAAATCACGCAGAGTTCTGCAGGACAAGATAAGGTTTGGGGTACAGATGTCATAAGGCTTGGGTCACACGGGTGAGGAGTTGGGTGGGGTAGGTGATACAGAACAGGAACTTGGTAAGGTTAGAAGGGCAACAAAATGGAGTCAATTTTAACGGGGTATAACAAGCTATAATATTCAAATGACGGAACTAAACAAAAAAGGGGATATAGATGAATGTCCATTTTGTATCTGTGTATTCAAAATGGTTAGGATAGATATATAGCTACATTCTCTTAATAAATAGAAGAATTTGTTCTAATAGTGTTTGTAAATAGGATATCATGTCTGAATCTTGTACAGCAATTAACCCTAGGAAGAGAGTATGCAATGTGTTAGTTATTGAAACTGTCCTACCAGTTTGATTTGAAATGGTCTCACTGTTCTTTGTCCCTCAATAAAATGATGGAAAAAAATAAAATTTTCAGTTTTCTCATCAATATTTACAGTATGTGTCTTTATTTGTTCTAGTACTCATGTCTGTTCTCTAGCACAGTAAACATTTTCCCTCTGGATAAATATCTTATGTTGCTGATTTTGACTTTCAAGAGCAATAGGGTGGACTGTAGTGTACTCAGAGCAGTTTGGGGGCTTTGGAAAGGGGCTGTGTTAGTCAGTTTTCTGTCACTATTATAAATACTTGAGAAAATCTTCATACAACCAAAAACTGATTATTTTTGCTCCTGGGTTAGTGGTCTCCATTTGCAATCAGGAGGATCTCATGCTTTTAGGCCTCTGGTGGAGAGATGACAGATGACCATGATGGGTAACATATAGCAGAGCAAAACTGCTCACCTTCTGGACAGGAAGTGAGCAGACAAACATCGAGTCTACCAACAGCTTTGACTCAGTTTTTCAGGGAAATAACTGATAGCCATGGGAATATTGTGGAAAAACAGAGCCAAGACTGCAGCCACACAGCCCAAGGGAGCATCAAATTGATGCTGATGCTGAGTCTGAGGCTAACTCCTGGAGATGTGTTGCGAAGGGGCCCAAGCTGAAGACAAGAAACTCCATAAATCTGAACTGCTTTTTATTGCTCTAGGCTTATGAACTGGGCCCACTAGGTAGTATCCCTGTGACACTGGCCAGCTGTCTAACTTTCTTATGCTCAGTTTATTTATCTGCCAAAAGGGTATAATAATGTCATATGACCTGACTTAGAAAGAGGCTTTCAGACCTAAGAGAATGAGTAGAAGGATATTCACTTGTTTGCAAATCAGTACAAATGTACTGTATTCATTTTTGAGCACCTGCATTAGAAGGATTTAATTGTGGAAGGGAGACCATGGTGTGCTATAGCCCAAGGTATGTTAGGAAATCTTTAAGTTTTGATTGTTTTGGGCTACATAATTGGATTTGGTATTTTATTTTTCAATTACTGATGAATTTCTGACCAGAGGGCCTGAGTTCACTTTGTTAACTTCTTCAGGGCTGAAAACAAGCATTAGAACTGTTATAACCACTACATCTTTCTCCCCATCCCCACCAAAGGTAGTTTTGTTTATCCTGCTTTTGAGGTGGGTTAATCACATCAGTTACTCACAGCCTAATTTCCTTCTTTTGCAGCCAATTATTTTAGGCCAGTGGCCAAGCACTGTGGTTAAAGAATGGCACAGGTGGAATTTAGCTATGATGCTGTCATTCCATTAAGGTGAGGTAGGGGGTAGCTCTATCCTGATGACAAAACACATTATATTTCCACCAGAAAAAGAAAAAAAAAAGTTAGTCCAATTCAATAAAAAGGCCACCTCAGGGTTTCATTATCACAGAATTTCACTTGAGGAAGGCTTTCCCATATGCAATAGTCCTTTGCTTTCCCTGCTCCCACAAAACTGGAAAGAATCCATAACCCTTGTGGTAGGTTAGTGATATTGCATAAACTATTGTCTGCACAATTTAAGAATCCCAGGCCACGCTGCAAAAGTCTTCAAGAATCTGCTGAAAGAGAAGGAGTAGCATATTTCTTTCCTAGTCTAAAAGTTATCATAATGCTACTAAATTCTTTTCTCCCTTCCAGTTATTTTAAGAAAACAAGTATTGGCAGCCTTGCCCATTTAATGAAAGTAGACCTGAAAACACAAGAATTAATTATGAAGGTGATGCACATTGTTTTAGGAGAAAAGGGGCCTTTGGGCTTTTGGTTCTCGGAAACATGACCTCCTAAAAATTTTCTCATTCCAACCTCCAAGTTTCTTCCATAAAGATAGTCCCAGATAATAGCAATTAATAGCATATCCATCTTAGCTGTCTTGTGTATATATGTATATATTTTTCTATTCCTCTTCTTTGTTTTCTCCTTTCCCCCATTCCAGCTTCCAGTTTCTTTTTTCTTTTGAGCATTTTCTTCCCATCACATGATATCAATTTACATTTTAGGTCTTGTTTACTCTGTCAGTTACTTACACTAGGGAGACAATGTGAGGTCTGCACATACAAGACTGGTTTATTTCACTTATAAGTATGAATGCAAGTCACATCTATTTCCCTATCTCATTGAAAGGACAAGTGTGTATCTGTATTACCTGATCAGGGTTTCATGTCTGTATCTTGTATTTTGAGCAACTGCTTTGAAGACAACAATGTACAATATATTAAACATTGTTGCTATCCTGCAATTTTGTTTTGAAATCTTATACTATGGTTTTTATTGTTTATTTTTCTACTCTTTAAACTAAAAAAAACCTTGTTTCTCAGAAAAAAAGATAGTCACAGAAACAGCAGTCCTCCACACCACAATACTTAAACTGATTCTTAAACAATATTATCCAAAGCACAAAGCAGTGTAAGTGACACAGAGAACTGGGGAGCAAACAGCACAGCCAATTTCTGGTCCTTCTGATCCCAAAGTTTGTCATATTGTGACATTTTGCCAAATGTTTACATGTGCTGTGTCAGATGGGTCCATACCATGTTCAAAACTTCTCTGCCTTTAACTCTCTGAAGCCAAGATGAAAAAGGTCATATTTTTTCTAGCAAAAAAATCAAGACAAAATTCATATTTTTATATGAAATAAGGCAGAACACTCAAAATGGAGAAGGCTCTGGAAAAATATGGTATGTATGGTCATACTAAAACATAGTATATTTTCTGTTCACTCCAATATTATCAAGAAATACTTTTTAAGCATCTATTGTGTTCTCAATCCGTATTAAGAGATAAGAAAATTAGAGCCAGTCTTGGTGGCTTGTTATTTCTGCTTTAGGGACTCCAGTACCCATTTTACCAAGACCTGGCAAAGAGCCCTGAAAACAAGTCCTGTATTATAATTCAAGTCTGATTTGAAATATTATTTTATCCTTTTAATCTATAGTTCAACAAGGCAATAAATCAGAATTTTTAGTGCCAAGGATTTACTGGTATTGTATTTAAGACAATTTAAAACTCAAAATATATCTTTCTGTTAAAACAAAAACAAAAACAACCACCACAACAAAATAACCTCTGAGGAATTATTGCTTATAGGCTTAAAAGCCATTGAGCAATACCCAAAGACAGCAGCACAAAGCTGAGGAGTATCTAAGCCATGGACCGAGGCAAAACAACCCCACAACCATGGGCCTGGAAACAGCAAAGAGGAATTAGTGGGGCTGCCCATCACACAGGCCTGTGACCCACATTGCTGGCACCACTGCCTGGAATAACTTGGATAAGTCTCAGAAGCAATTGCCAGAAAGCACCTGTGGGAATGTGTCACAGTGCTCACGGCACTGGTGTTTCTTCATAACCAAAGAACAGTAAGGAGTTTGAAAGGCTTTGTTGAAAATGGGGGAAAAAAGCAAACTGGGTTTGGTGCACAGGCATTCCTCATTAGAGAAGGTTCAACTCTTGGGGGAAGGAAAAGCAAGTTTATAGGACAAGTGGCAAGAGTGAGCATGAGCCAAATTTCCCAAATGTTTCCTGCTTCTCTGTTCTCTCTGTAGGGAAGTTTTGGACTGTTTGGAGTCAAGTTTCTCACGGGTTTTATAAGGTGCTTTTCTTACCAAAGCAATTTGATCTGAAAGGTGACACACTAGTTGGCAAGAAAAGTTATTAAGATAAAAATATCCAACCTCTGTGTTTCACAATTGACCTCTTCTTCAACTAGCACTGCGAGATTCTTTTCAACACCTAACCCACCTCTGAGATTAAAACAAACGAACAAAAATGAGTCATGTTCCAAAGACTTATACCCATGGGTTGCCTAAGTTGAAAAGCACAATTCAAAAATGTCGTCTCATTTACGTGGGAATTTTTTTTTATTTTCATCTACTGAGATTTTTATAGATTAGTACTTTGTCATTGAATTGTAACACTCTAACAGTGGTCTCTGCATTAGATCAGAGACTACTGAGACCTGCATCTTTGCTTTACTGGAGCTTTTGGTACCATTTATGAGTTAATGTATAATTGATTTATGTTCATGTTTTATAAAAGCTGGAATCTAAAGTAGCTTCTTAAGTTGTAAAGATGTAAATTAGATGTATTTTTTATTTTATTTTATTTTTTAATAGATTGCAAATTGAACATAAATTATTTACAAACATAAATGAATATAACAATAAAAACTGTCCAAAATAAAAATGAAGAATTTACAGATCAGTCATAATAGTTCACGGTGTCAAAACCAAGAAACTTATATTCATATAATTAGAATTCTTAAAGTTGAAAGGAGTAGGCAATAAATATTTAAAGATTTAAAATTTCTGAATTTAGTTCAACTTATAA
>NW_004524591.1:21388983-21402152 GCF_000260255.1 Octodon degus | reverse complement strand
CTCTCTCTCTCTCTCTCTCTCTCTCTCTCTCTCTCTCTCTCTCTCTTTCTCTCTCGGATAACCCATATTTTATTTTCTTTCAGTTTATAAGCAAGTCAAAGATATGGACTTCAAGGCTATCAAGAAGAAAGGTTAAAAAAGAACTGTGTTGGTATTGTGAAGTTTTTATTTTATTTTTCATGAATAAATGATTTTTAAGCATCAAGGCAAAGAACATATTTAAAAGGAATAAACTCCAGTTAGACTAACATATTTTCCCAGCAATAATAAATGACAGAAAACAGTGGAACAATGTATGAATAGTTTTTGTTTTGTTTTGTTTTGTTTAGCTTTAAAGATTGATTAATTGATGGATTGATTGACTGATTGATTGATTTAGTGCAGGGTCTCACTATACAGCTCAGACTCATAGTAGTACTCCTGTATCAGCCTCCCCAGCATGAGATATGATTTCTCTAATAGGCCATCTAGACGTGTTTACCTACCCAGAAGCTTCTAGAATCCACTTGCTTAGGGTTGATTTGGAGGTTGCCTTACAAAGCCATGACTAATTGAAGTATTACCCGTTGATATTTAACTCAAACCCCAACCATTGTTTCTTGTCCAGAGGTTGGCCAGAGGAAGTAGGGGGGACATTGAAAGTTCCAAGGCTCTAATCAAGAGGTTTGTTCCTTCAGAAACCAGCCCCCATTCTTCCAAAATCAACACAATAGCACAAACTCTGTCATAATTGAAAGGGTTTTAATATGAATTAAAAAAGAAAAGATTCTTCTCTTACTCTTATCACTCCAGAAATACCAAGGACTTTAGAAGCTCTGTGCCAAAAACTGGGGACTAAGACCAATTACCTACTTAGTAATACATCACAACTTCACCACATACATATATGTATGTGTGCACACATACGTGTGTATAGGTATATATAGCATTTATTCTCACAAAGGATTGTTGAGCTGACTGGACCATTCATTTCTACTTGACTTCATCATTCTTTTTTTTGTTGGTAGTACCAGGGATTGAACTCAGACCTTTGCTCTTGCCAGGCAAGTGCTTATTCTACTGAACCATCTCCCCGGCCCCAACTCCATCATTCTTAAGCTCCTAACTCTGCTTCACTTCTTGGTGTGTAAAAATGGACCTTCAGATAACTATATCAGGGAAGGTATGTATGTTATTTTTACATATTATGATCTATGAGTACTAGAAAATACATTCCTATTGCATTCTGAAGCAGAAAATTCTTGGGGCTGCAAGTCTTCATTGAGAGAAGAGAAACATTACTTTTTTGTCTGCTGGCATTTAGGGTTATAAATGAAAAACTGAACTAAATTGATGTTTGTTTCTTTGTTAAAAAAAAAACCCTGTTTTTCTTATTTGGATCATAAGTGAATTTTTTCTTTATCCTCGTTGTTTGTCTTAATCCAAATGTCTGGATGTATGTCTCATTTCTTTGACTTTGTACAGAATATACAGAAAAAATGTTCTTTTGGTATAGTTGTGCTTTAATAATCTTTTATGCTTTTCTTATTTCATTTAGAAAAATATTAAGTATCTGCAAGTTCTTCATCTATATTTGTCTTAAGGTTTATCACCTTTTTTCTCATTTTTCTTTTTTTGTATATTTTTCTCTGCATCCTGGAAAGATGTAACAAATTTGTTCTTCATATCACTGATTTATTTCTCTAGTATCAGTTCTGTTTTCCTGCAATATAAATTTTAATGCTGCTACTCTCTTTTAAGATTCCCTGCAGTTCTCTACTATTTTTTTTTGTCTAAATCCATCTTAATCCCACGCTCCAACCCCTTAGCCTCATTCTATTTTTTTATTTGTGGTTGACTGCTTGTGTTTTATGTGGATCACTCCTGTTTATTCTCTAGCACATATGCCACCCAACTTTTGCAGAATTTTCTTTGTGATCATGAGTAGAGACTGACAGAATTCCTTTCTTCTCTTGTTTTTTTCTCAATGGTATTCCAAGTGCCATATGTAGAAATTGTTTTTTCTTTTGGTCACCATGCTGTTTTCTTCTACTTTGGTTCCTTAGAGAAAAGTGAAATGTGGTAATTATTCTTTTATTTTTACATAGAGGGGAGGATAACTTCTTTTCCTCCTTTCTTCCACATGTTGATCTCCATTACCAAATCCAAACTCTGAGAGCACCTTAGCTGGCCCATCATCCAAGCCCAAAACCCATGTCCAGCAAGCTTTCAGCTATTGAATAATCCTGACACGCTCCTGTCTTTATAGGAGATGTATCTTGGGTGCTATAAACTCAAGCGGTATATGGAACTTGACTGTTGCAAGTTTGTTATGCTCTGTGAGTTTTCTATTCTCAGCCTCAAGCTTCACTGACTTCCTTTTGGAATGGAACTTTCCAGAATGTACTCTTCAGACGCCCTGCCCTCCATTTGTCCTTGATGAGCTCTGACATTTACAGCTTTTAAAGAGGTGAAAGCTGAAAAGAAAAAAAGGAGAAAGGTGAAGAGTTAAGGGATGAATGCACATCTAATCTCAGGGCACAGGCTCTTGTTAACACTGGAAGGAGTGATATGGGAGGAAGGAACCATCTATCATTTTATGAATGGTACAGTCCCACGACACTGAAGCAGGCTGTGACAGAAAGTCATACATGTTGTTGAAAACTAATTGCATTTGTTCTATTTAAAGTGAAGATATTTAAAATCCTGTCTCTAAGTTTAGTCTATAAGCCTATTTCCTATGCTGTGATATTTTTCTCATGTTTTCTTTATGACCTAATCCTAGTGAAAAGCTGACAAAGTCTGCACTGGGCAATTTACCAAGTGTCATTCTGCATAAAAATTTCATAATAGTCCATATTTAGTAATAAATTGGTAAAGACGGTCAAAATCATTAAATCATCAGATATATGAGATGTGATAAATACAGTGTATTTTTAAACTAAAAACTCTTTACAGTAGAAGACAAATGATCAATAACCTTCCCCAAAATACTTACCCTCATTTCCTTATCCTACCCCTGAAGGCCTAAGCAGCTCTGGAAGCTTTTGTTCATGAGGGTCTTTAGTTGCACTGTCCTGGCTGCCTTGATGCCTTCCCCCCAGTTTGGAGCACTTCTTGAAACTATGTAATAAATTTTTGATGTCATTTGGTCCATTCTCCTCTGGCTGAGCAATTGAGCTGGGGCCCGATCCTGGGCATGCCCAGGCAGGATCTCCAAAACCTGGTATCTCAATAGAGGAGGTCCTGAAATGCCCCCATCTGACCCTTCATGTAACCCTGGTCATAGACCAGAGCCACCTATGCGTGGCTCAGCGAGGCCATGTCCTGACCACCTTGACTGCTTTCCTCAGAGGCCAGAACCTTGTGTCACATTACGGACATCAGCATCATCTGCGTCCAGCAGGAGGCGAGTTCCCGTTTCTATCTCCTTCTCCCCACCCCTTCTCATTTCTACTCCTACTGTCTCACCACAATATGCCATTGCCTGACAAAATTATTTGCCATTAAATTCAGGTTTGCAATATTCATATGATAACAAATGAGAAGAAAATTTGAGCCCATGTGTACAGAGTGCAAGGGAAATGTCTTTTTTTTAATTGCTTTTATTGAGAAAGAAATAGCAATGAGACAATTTCAAAACAGGTTAGTAGGACAGTTACAATAATTAGTACATTACATATTGTTGTCTTCATAGTAGTTATTCATAGTACAAGATGCAGACATGATCTCTTGTCTAAACACTATTAGTACAAATCCTTCTCATTGAACTAAGGGAGTTTTTTTTTTAAATCTGTGCACACATGTGCCTTCTTCCTAGCTAGAAATGGGGTGCTGCTCTGACAACTCTGAGGCTCACATGCATGTCTCTGTGTCTCTTATCCCCAGACATGCACACACAGATATACATAATACACACACAAAGCTCTGGTGGCGACCGTCTGTGCCATGACCTTGACCATCTCATACAAACTGAATGAAACAGAGGCTCCCAAACCATCATACAAGGTCCATGAAGTGTTCATGTGTATTATATGAAAACAACAACAGTTCCTTAATGACAACAACAAATAGAGTTTGGGAGAGGCTCCATCCAATACCTTTGGAAAGTGTCAAGCAAGCGCAAAAGTCCTTAAAGAACAAATTTTTAGGATCTCTACTGTGCTAATAAGATGAATTGAATTAAATTAAAACAGAGTGAGCACAGTGCCCAAGATGCTATACATTGAATATCTTGTAGGGATTGAGGCTTGTGCTATGAATTAGAGGTTAATCCTTCTACCCAGATGAAGCCCTGTACACATTACCCACCCTCTCTCCACCCCCTCACCCCCAGCCCCAGCCTTTCCAGGCTCTGGAAGTACATTTTTCACCCTCTGCTTCAATGAGATCAACCTTTTAGTTGAAGTCTCACTTACGATCAAACATTTTTAGGTCTGATGATAAACTTGGTTGCCCCTGCCTAAAGCCAGGCCATACAACCTGGGTACGCCACTCTCTGAATTTTTCTCTTCCTCTGAAGGTTCTTGTGGCTTCCAGACACCCTGAGCCTCACCCAAGGGAAAAGAATACTGTCAAGAGTTGCAGGAAAGAAACTGAACTAACAGGACTTGCACAGTTCCATTTGGTTTATGACCATTATGTCAAGTCCTCATGTCCAATTACATTTCTCCACAACTATCTACTATTTTGTCAGAAGGTACAAATTTACGGTATTTCTCTGGATCTCTAAGTCTTAATTTCTGAAAGCTCCTGTGTCTCATAAAGCTGAGGTTAATTTTTTTTGTTTTTGTTTTTGTCTCATTTTCTTACATTTTACTACTGAAATGTCAGTGATGGACTTCCCGCCCCCCCAGTGATGGACTTTATGAAAGGTGAGAGAGATATTTTTTCCCTTACAAATTCTAATAGGAATTATGAATAGAGACAGACTATAAAAGAATTTGCTTTTAAGGAATCCTCATACTTGTGTGTTAATCTGCATAATAATTTATAATAATCTTCTAGATCCTGTGAGACTGTTTTAATGAATGATAGTTCATTAGCTGAGCTGGGTAATTCATGTAGTTTTCCAACCCTCACTTTTGTTATCTGAAAAGTGAGGTATAATGTTCAATTCATACTTGGTTTGTGAAGACAAAAATGCAGTAGAGATAAGTAAAAACTCTCAACCACAACACCTAATGCCCAGCATATTGTAGTTACTTGCTTTTAAAAGCATGCATGTTGGGGCTGGAGAGATGGCTCAGTGGTCTAAAGCACCTACTTGGAACTAGCTTGGCAAAGCATCAGAGACTGCGGTTCAATCCCCCAGCACCACATGCCAGCCAGCCCCGCCCCCTGGTGGGCTGAGCTGGCCACACACACACACACCACTCTCTCTCTCTCTCTCTCTCTCTCTCTCAAATAAATAAAAAAAAAGCATGCATGTTATGTACTCATTAATTAAGCAATTGTTTATTGAGAAATTATTCTCCACCAGGCTCTGGGGATGCAGTCTACTTCTCTTTATTGGAATGTGTTCATATAAATTTACATAATTTAGACTATTCAAGGCTTGTAGATCATTCTAATTCACTCCTTGCTACCCAGTGATTGAATACACTCCACATAGTCCCCAAGTGGTCACTCAGAATTTGATAGACATACAATTGGAAAAAACCAATCTCTTCACTTTCTACAACAGCAGGTTCCAATTTTCGATGGTGATACCATCTCTCTTAGAGCGAACCTGGTTGCCAGCACTGCCAATCTTGCTTCACAGACCCCATGAGCATTTCACATAGCCTTGGCCCCTATAAAAATCAAAGTCAGCATACTCCCTCCTTTCTTTGCCAAACAGTAATTCATAGCTAAGGCATTCCTCTTCCCCTGCCATTTCTTTTGTGTGGTACCATCAGGGACCTCTGCCCTTCTTTTGTTTCTAAGAGAGCTGATGCCACAATATCTGATTTGATTAACTACAATGTCCACTCCACTGCTTGATTAACTGCAGGTCCACTTGCCCTCCTGAGCAGCAAGGACTTCCTCTCATCATCACAGGATGCAGACAGCTGTTTACACTCGCATCAGCAGGGAGGGCTGCTTCCCTTGGGGACACCGTAGCTGCTAATGGTAGTTGAGCAGGAAGAGGAAAAGCTGAGCTGTCTGTCTTTTACTTCATCCAGGTACTTATGACCCACAACAAAAGGAGCCGTAGGATCCCTATTTCCTCTTGGAGAGAACAGCACAGTGCAGGCCAAGAGTAGGACAGACGGCAAGACTCATGAGATCTTCGTTCTTTTTTATTTGAAAAAACAGACACAAAGATTATTCAGGAGAAATTTTCCATGAGATTAAATGTAGGTGCTTTGCTTCATTTCCTGCTTTCTTCACTCTCTCCTCTCACATTCAGCACCCCACCCCCACCAAGAACTTATTAAATCAAGCTTCTTTGCTCTCCCTCACACTTCCTTGTTTTAAGAACAGTGGGTGGGTGAACTACTGGGGGTTTTGATCACATCATGCATGGTGATCTATACACAGAAGGCAAATAGCACTAACAGGAGTTGGGAATCTTCATGCTATTATATCCTGGAGCAAATTCAAGCATTGGTAACTAGGCCCAAACCCTGGTTTTGCTCTTTGCTATTGTGACAACTGAGACAAACTGGCTATCTTCTCTAAATCCCTGCTTCCTGTCTTTAAAGTGAGGACAATGGAAGCATCCCTTCACAGTAGTGCAGTGAAGATGAAATATTAAGAGTGGTGAGATACGGTTGAGTGTTTAAAATTGTTATTACAATAAAAACACATTGCCATTAATTCCCCTCAGAATAATGCCTCTGGCTTTAAACACCCGTATTTTGTTGTTCCTGCCACTTCCTGAGGAAGCTCTGGAAGTCCTGTTTCATAAGTATCTTTATAAGATACGATCAAAAAGTGAAGCAAATACTGTTGCTGTCATCCAACAGAAATGCAGTCTCCTAAAACATGATGGAGTGTCCTCATCTTCCTTATTCACTGGAACTGGCAAGGTGTGATGTCCTGTTCTTCTCTAAAGTCAAAGGGATCGGGCAAGGTGAGCATCATGAATTGATTCAGGTCATCTCAGTGGCCAGGATGGCAAGCCAAAGACCTCAAGAAGGACTTCGAGAGCTGCTTCAGAAAGTGGCAAGACTGATAGGGGTAAGTATGGAGTGAGGGACAGTATTTTGAAAGGGATTAGTATCACTGCATCTATAGATATAACAAGTTATTTCAAATACAGTCACTGTAGTCTTCAGTCACACCATGGTGATCCATGTGTAACACTTCACATAGTAACAGGCCCACTGTGAAAGGGCCGCAAGGACTTCTGCATAACTCCTCTGGGAAGGCAGAGTTGAACTTGAAATCCATTGTCTCTTTATCTGTTGGTACCAACTCATCGCCTTTAAAAGTTTAAAAACACTCATAAAGGTTGTAAGCATGATTGATGGTGGAGAATAAGGGAGATTCAAACCAGTACACCTGGGGCCTGTAATCTCAGCTCTTGGGATGCTGTAAAGAGGAGAATCACTATGAGTCTGATCTAGTAGTGAGACCCTGAACACCCTGTAGACCCTTCCCCCCCTAAAAAATAATAATAATAATAAGCCTGGACAATTGGACAAGCACAGTGTCAAGACCATGCTCTGAGCTACCACCCAGCCTACCTGAAAGGAGCCTAGAGAGCTCCTGCCTGGCCAGGGCTCCCAGCTCCTCAAGGATCAGAGGGCACTTGTGCAAATATTACCTTTACTGTGGATTTGTGCTCTTTCCAGTATCATAAGGAGGGCTGTGAAGAGGTTTATAATAACCAAGTATGTAAGTGGGGACAAGGGGACGTGGCCTTGCATTCACAGAGTGCCTTCTATGTGGCAATTAACTTCACAGGTTCTGAGACATTTACTGCTCAGGACAATGTGAAAAGCTGCATATCAATAAAACTATTCAAGAATTGAGGAAATGATGATTCAGAGGAAGGATTTATCTAAAAGCAAAAGCAAATGTGTTCCAGGCGTAGGCCTCAAACTTAAGTCAAAATCTAAATGATTGTTATTTGACAAGATGCCTGAGCAACAAACAGATGCTAAATTATGAACTCATGCCAGTTGCTTCCCCTGCCTCCCAACCATGGATTTTCCCTGCTGGTCACAGAGTTGCCTGGAGTGTTCCACTTTCTTTTTGGTGAGACTAACACTGGCACCTGCTCTTAGGAGGGTAGCTTTGAGACCAAGCCTTCATGGTGATTCATCTAACCTCTTTGGGCCTATGCTTCCTCATCTAAGCAAATAAGAAACAACATTCCTCTCATGAGACAGCATCATGATTGAGAGATGACAACTGCACAGGTACAGTCCATCCCTGAAGAGCCTTCTGTAAGTGTAGAGATTCCATTCATGTCAGTGCTATGGCCCCTCAGTGAGTGCCGGATGGTAGTGTCCAGCCAGCATAGGAACTCCTCTGCTGCTGAGATGATAAGAATATTAGAAGATGGGGCAGGGTCCTAGCCACAGATGCAAGTAGGCAGCCTTGGGCTTTCCCATGCCACATCATGGATGAGCCACCCCAACTGGGGAGACAGAGTCCTTGAGGAAATGTCATTAGTGAATGTGTTTTGGCCACCTGGACACCCTGCAGGAATAATCTCTTTACAATGTGAAAATTTGGTAGGTAAGCCAAGGTTAAGAAGCAAAGCTTATTTTGGCCAACATAATCTCAGCTCAGGGTTTCATTTGATACTATCCCTGGTGTATCTGTTCCTCAGTGACTCTGCCATTATTCAAAATTGAACAGATATTTGACAAACACTTGTTATGCTCCAGGATTCTGAGTTTGAGGAATGCACAGGCCAACTGGGTGGTTGACTTCATGCAATGTACACACTAGCAAGAGGCAAAAATAAACAAGCAAATAAATGGTCAGAAGATTTCAAGTGTAACAAGATTTATGAAGGATATAAACAAACAAAAAAGGAATAGCACAAGGTCCTTTAGATTCGCAGGACAGGGAAGGGGTTCTGAGGCGATGAGGACTAAGTGACATGGAGGAAGGTGGCCACTCTCTCCCTATCTACCCACTCCCATCCTTCTCTTCCTCACCCTAATTCTACAAATGGCATCACCAGGGCTCCCTTCTTCACTGGTTTCTGATGAGATTTGGGCCACCAATAGAGAATGATGGAAGGAGGAGAGAGAGGCTGAGACCTTTTTTTTTTTTTTTCTACTCTTCCCTTGCTTAGAATTTAAGCCTTTGCAGAAACTGTGACCCTCTGTGACAGATTGCCGCACCCACGGTTGGGTTGGGGGCACCATGATTCCACCTTTTGCTGGGCTCTAGGAATCTAGCTCTTCTCTCCTCTCACCCCAGCCCCTCAGGCCACAGAGGTGGTAATAGATCTGCTCTTTACATCTCTCATGTTTCCTGATTGTCACCTTGGCTGTACCCACACAGCTATCCCTTCATTAGACGCTGCATTAACAACTGTAGGGGTAAATTTTGCTGCTTTCTAGAACCAAGACATATACTTTTCTGAAGGTGCAGGAGCAGAGCACTTCAGATAGGGTGTCGTATTTTAGAAATTATCACTAACATAAAATAGGAAGTATTTTCACTTGTATCATCTGATTTAAATCTCATGATGGCAGAGTTTGGGAAGGTATTATTGTCATCCAAACAAGAGGAGTAAAATGACTTACCAGAAGATGCTACAGGTAGATGACACTAAAGCCTCACCCCAAACATGAGCTCTGACTACCAGACTAGGCTCCTTCCTGGAGAAGCATTACCCAATGGGCAGGTGGTAAAGAGGATCTGGGAAGCAGCTTACAAGCTGTGGTAGCCTCTCACAGAACCTAACATTCACTTATCATCACATGCACCTTGAGAAGTACACAAATGCCTCTCAAGATCAACAATGATCAGGCCAAGGGTCAATCCTGTGACAGGGAGACCATGGGATTATCCTTGCAGGCGAACGCTTGTTCAGGGCATCTGCACCTGTACCTAACTCAAGCTTCTCCTTTCTCCTCATTGGTGGCTGGCATCCCTAATAACCTATTTTAAAGGAACTGGATAAGCTTGGTGTTTAAAAGAACCATTCAGTGAAAAAATTATTAGTAGACATTTGGAAATTCACATAACCAGTGTGTACTAAGTATATTTTGAAGTTGATTTTTGTATACATTGTTTTGCTAACCTGGAGAAAACCTTCTTATTTAGAAGGCTGCCTTCATGAGCACTACAGTGCAGATCTAGGCTTCACAGCAGCATTTATTCATAAAACTAGAAAAAGCCACTGAAAATCTGAGGTCTAGCAATAGCTCATTCCTTCCAACATGCTCACGAGCCATTTTCCTCATTAACTTATCATTTGCAGTTTAAAATATCTGCATGCACCTCTGCAATACTCCAATAGTGAGTCCTTTGGGGGAGGCAAGCCACAGCGAACATCTGGATAGCGCAGCAAATCCTAAAGGTCACCAGATTCTGAATAGCAGAAGTCGATGGATAGATGGGCATGAGATAGCGCACAGCCACAGAGACAAACTGCTCCTGCCGGTCCGGGCCAGCCATTCAAGCCTCCCTCAGATGCCTCAGACCACATGGATATCTGCTGAAGGATGAATTGTTATACGGCTTTGGAAAAAGTCAGTGTTTCCTTTTCTCTCTCTCCCACTTGGCATTTTGGAGCCTGCTGTCAGGATTCACACTGAGTTTTGGCTTGATTTCGAGGGGCTTTTTTTTTCTTTTCTACTACAATTGAGCTTAAAGAAAAATAGCTCAGAGAAATTGTTAAAAAGAAAGGAAATCATGCTCCAGATGGTTTTTAAAGAACTCTAAACTGACCTAGAGCCCAAGAAGAAAAAGAGGACTTTCATTTATAAAACATTGAAGGAAATGTTATTACTTCCATTTTGTCATGAAAGCAACAATTAAAAGATGCCCAGCATGCTCCAAAGAGCACACCCTGGTGTGTGTTTGTGTATGTGTGCACACATGTACAGTTGTGTATCTGTGAAGAGGTGACATCATGGCCCTATATTAGAGACATCACATATTCTGACTTATGATCTTTCAGTTCCTTAACTGGTGCTCTGATGAAGTGAATCTCACAAGACTGAGAGACAGTCAAATTGTGTTAGCCAGCAGTAGAAAGCTACTGACCTGTTCTGGAAACATAGACTGCCCTTCCTTATAGTTAACATACAGCTCAATCAGGGAGGTGGAAAGGATGGGCCCGTAGCCCATAAAGAAATTGGGAACCGGCATTTGTAATTTGCTTCTAATTGTAGGTCACAAAACTTGAACTCAAACAACCAAAATGAAAACAAGAGATGACAGGGATTTATCGGAAGGCTTCTGTGGTACTGCACAGAATGGAAGAACCAGGGCAGCAGAGAAAGATCAGAGCCTATGGCCTATAACCTAGCATCAGCCCACTTTCATCCTCCTGGCCTTGGATCAGCCTGCCTGTTTTTGTTTGGTTTTGATTTTTATGTTTTACTTCTTCCTGGAGCACGTGGTATGTCTTCTAGGCAGGGCATGTGACCACAGGCAGTTGGAGTCCAATCACAAAAGGAACAGTCATTCTAGTTGGTGGCAGTGGAAATCAACCTCTGGGAAGTAACATGTTGAGTTCAGCTTGAGTCTCCTGTTTTCTTTTGACTAATCACAAAGTCCAAGCAGACCATGATGTCAGTTCCCCAGGGACATAAGATCAGCATGCACAAAATAAGCCAGGATACAGGGAGTCTTGGAGAAGAGTGGCGAAAACACACAGCACAGGGTTAAACACAGCAGCTAAAGGAGGTTTAACTGCATGAGCTGTTTTTGCTGATCTCATCTAATGTCCCAAGTAACACATGACTCAAGGATGGGACACAAATTTTAAAGTTGGGGAAAGACTTCTCATTGCACTTAGGGTGAGGTGCAAATGGTCCAGAGACATGGAGATTTAGAAGTGACCTCACCAACCTTCCCCAGGTGTCCCCTTCTTTTGAGGACAGTTTTTCTTTCAATTATTGAAGCACAGCTGGCTCCTTCCCATGAAGGCTTTGGTCCATGCCATTCATCTGGTCTATGAAGGCTCTTCCCTTGCCATTTGTCCAGTGAAAACCTTGCTACCCTTTAGGGCTGTGTCCTAAGAGGAGCTTCTCTGGGCACCCTATTTAAGCAAGTCTCGTTTTCTTATTCTTAATCGGAGCATTTTGCTTAGTTCTTACAGTATCTTGCCAGTTTATAATTGGCATGCTTATTTTTGGTTAATTATTCTTTCTTGACTTTTTCAAACATTGTAAACTTTTAAGAGTTAGTACCAAGTCAGATTCATTTATTATTCCCCCAGCACCCGTGAATGCACTCTGCCCACTGTAGGCCTCATCAGTACTCGCTGAACAAATGGATTGATGGTGTCATGCCTTATGTTTAGAAAGCCTCCAAGAGTTTTGTTTGTTCATAGCTGGAATGTATGGAAGGTGGTTGAATTAAGAGGCTTATATTTGAATTAAGAGGCTTATATTTGGCTTGCTATTAGGAGGTGGGGTCCTGTCAGAAAAGGCGGGTCACTGTGGCGCTGACTGGAAGGGTCCATCCATGTCCTTGCTGGGCGCCTTCCTTGACCTTGCTCGTCTTCCCGTCAGCCATGCCCTCAGCCATACTCCCATCGTGCCACGGAGCTAGTAGAGTCTGGTCAGAAACGTGAGCCAGTAAATTTCTGGTGCAGGGCGTTGTGTTGTAGCGATGAGAAAACAGCTAGGACAAACGGACACACTGTTCAGATAAACACAGCACTCAGCAAAGAAAAGAGAAAATCAACCTGAAAGGTAGGCCACAGAACTTACACCGGGCTGCAGGCTCCTACCACCAGGGGCCGCCGTTTCCATAGAATGCAATGATGCTGGGCCTGGGGCTGGTAGGAGAGCTGACTTAAATTTCAAAGTGGTTAGGATAGATACATAGTTACATTCTCTTAATGAATAGAGGGAGTTGTTCTAATAGTGTTTGTAAATAGAATATCATGTCCGCATCTTGTACAGCAATTAACCACTAGGAAGAATATATGCAATGTGTTAATTATTGAAATTGTCCAGGCTGGAGAGATGGCTCAGTGGTCTAAAGCACCTACTTAAAAAACAAGCTCAGCAAAGCATCAGGGACTGCGGTTCAATCCCCCAGCACCACATGCC
>NW_004524591.1:21388436-21388883 GCF_000260255.1 Octodon degus | reverse complement strand
AAGTGTGTAAAAAACTAGATTAATTTTAAAGGACTGAAAGAAAAGATCTGTCCTCTTTGAATTTTATACTTAGCAAACATACATTTGAAGACTAAAAGTAAGATTTTCTAGTTATACCAACTTGAAATATTTTAATACCTCCACAAGTAGCATATAGGACATAACAAAGAGCACAATTCAAAAGGCAAGAGAAGTTGCAGTATGCTCCTGGATGAACAATAAAGAGTTCTCAATATGATAGTTATGCAGGACTGTATAAAAAATATATTAGATGAATCCTTATTTAAAGGTCATTGTAGATTTCTATGAAACAGTACCAACCTTATGTTGGGTTATACACGTATTTTTTTCCATATATGTGTGTGTATGTGTGTATAAAAGACAGCGAAGAAGTAATATAAAGTCAACAGAAAATGGAAATATACTTTTTAAAGTTTCTAATACTAG
>NW_004524591.1:21376473-21383257 GCF_000260255.1 Octodon degus | reverse complement strand
TGTCCTACCAACTTGGTTTGAAACTGTCTCACTGCCATTTGTTTCTCAATAAAATTATAGAAAAAATAAAAATAAATAAAAATAAATAAATTTCAGAGCAGTACTTCTTAAGCCATTTGTGATGAAGGAGCATGTTCATAAAATTACTTCAAAAAAAAATAATATAATATAACTTCCATTTTAGTGCTCATCAAAACTTTTGTAAACTCTGCTATCCCACCCCAACAAAAAAAAGAAAAAACTTGCAGAAGAAAGTAACTGAACACATGTAAAGTAAACGCCCACATTTGAATATAGATTTAAAAGGCATAAAATCACTCTGTACAACAACTGTGGTAGTATGTATTTTTAACTTCTGTCCATTGCAGACCAACAATAATTTAAAAACAGACCCAGATATGTGAGTAGCGCTCATTGTCCCCGCGTTAGAGAGCAGCTGAGTGAGGGTGAAGAAGCCCGCCCCGGGCTAAGCCCTGTGTGCCCCGTCCTGTAGCCCTCACAGCGATCCTAGAAGTCCGGCTGACGCTAATGAGGTGAGCTGCTAGTCTGGGAACAGGCACTGTCTTTATTTAAAACTGTGAAATTTTGTTCCCCATCAATTTCTTTTGCATTAATTCCGTGGAGTATTTTTTTAAAAAAACATTGTATGAAGGTATTGTTGTGTTGATTACTGGTGATTTTGGTGCCCCTTTATTGGGTGTGCTCAGAATGACTCCTTTGCTCAGCTTTCTCTAGTCCTTCTCTGAGGAAGGGAACAGGATTTACCCTTATGTAGAGAGAAAAGTAGAATACTGGAGGTAAGCAGCACAATGTTAGTAAATAAGCAGGAGAGTCCTTGACACAGGGCTGACCCCAGCTGCACACTCTTCTCACTGCATCACTTCACATCTTCTTACTAAGCACCACCATGCATTCATGCTGGGCAGTGCCATCCAAGAGCAGCCCCAAGGGTGCCATAGTGGGCCTGGCAGTGAGAACCTCAGAACAGCACCTAGGGCCTTCGTTGTAGAAAATCTTGAAAGTAGAACATGGCTGTGAATTGTGGATTTTATCTCCAGTGACTAGGGAATTCTAGAAGTGACATGGTCAGGTCTAACATTAAGAAACTGCTCTGGTCCAGGGATATAACTCAGTGGTAGAGTGCCTGCCTGGCAAGCATGAGGTCATGAGTTCAATTCCCCTTAAGAAAGAAACTATGCTCTGAGTGCAGTCAAGTGAATGAGTAGGTTGGAGTGCACACACCTGGAACTGGTGCTCAGTTAATCGAAGGATCCTGTGTTCTGGGGGAAAATGAAAAGGGAAATAAAGGTGCAGATTACACTGGAAAGGGTTCTTAT
The DNA here is from genome assembly GCF_000260255.1 of Octodon degus. NCBI lineage: Eukaryota > Metazoa > Chordata > Mammalia > Rodentia > Octodontidae > Octodon > Octodon degus. The sequence goes on along the minus strand of NW_004524591.1, from coordinate 21,381,920 downwards.
CATCCACCCTGGAAGGTTTCAAGAGAACAATGGATTCCCTCTGCTTGCTGGGGGTAAGCAAAGACACAGCACAGTGCACAGGGGAAACCAAGGAGCCTGTGACTATGAGTGCAATGGGACGGGAGAAGGGAAACTCAGCAATGAGAGTCTGGAGTCGGGAAAGCTGTGCAAGGAGACGTGGAAATGCAAGAGGCTGGTAGAGGCGAGAGCAGAAGGCAGGCAGCATCTGCGAGCCCAAGGACAGGAGGAAGGGGAAGGCGGAGGTGGGTGGAAACAGCAGTCAGATTCTCGGCAGCACTAAAATTGTCCCTGCCACTTGGCAGGAGTCAGTTCAGACGTCGCAGATCCAGCAGACCCATCCTTTTGCTCACTCGCACAACTTCACAAAGGAGCCAATAGGTGAGATTCTTGGACCGAAGGATTGATTGGCAGATATCCCTTCTATCCTGGGTGTTCTGAACCCTCAGAGCATTGTTTATTGAAGTGATAACAACAGTCAGAGTAGACAATAAGACGTTGAGTCTTGCTGACTAAAAAAGTTTATGAAGTATAGTTGTAACATGCACCATACCTCTTAGGAAAAATTAATTTATCATCTAATGAATACATAAAGAATACTATGACTCTGTCTTCAGAGATCCTCAATGACATTCATTTTATTATTGACCATTTTTATAGTGAAAATGAAAGCCCCTCCCATGTTGCAAACTTTATAATCTTCTAAGCTTTTTCACCTGAGTCTTTAGTTCTTTCCACATTTTAGTCTCCCAACAGCTCCGTAAAGTAGAAAGGACAGGATTATTTTTCTTATCCTGCAAAAATGAAAACAGGACTAGACAGATACAGAGATGTCCCTGAGGTCACAGATGTGTTAGGTGGTAGAGCTGGTAGACACTTGACTGCAGGTATTCTCTCCATTGATGTTGTATATCCCCCCTGAAACAACCTGTGCATTTGTCTTTTCTGGAGAAGGTATTTGTGTTCTTCTCCAAAGACCTGCTGGAGGATGATTATTCAATTTTAGTATATGTGCTGCCGAAGCAAGCACAAGGATGATTATTCAAAGATCAGAGATTTCCCATTAGAAGCAGCTACAGGACATGGACTTCAGATCTCATTCAGATTTATCATTCCTGTGACTTGAACAAGACACTGAATGCTGAGTCTTAGCTGAAACAGAGTGACAAGGTCCATATCTCTGTCTCACTGGGTTGTTGTGAAGTGTTACTACCCAACAGAAAGTGGAGAGATAAATGGTGAGACACAGATCTAAGAAATGTGATTGGAGAGAGGAAGAAGGAAAGAAACTTGGGGTATTTAAGGGCCCAAGAAGAAATAAGCCTCAGTAGAGTCCAGGAATATAGAAATGGAGATAAAGGTTACAATACAGAATTATCCTGGATCTTGAAAGGCAAAAAAGAAAGTTCTGGAAGGCAGAAGGAAAGTTCACTTAGTGAACACTTGGGTTGTACCAAGATCTGTGTAAGACACTTTGGGGTATATTATTTGCTCAGCAGCTACTTTCTAACTGCTTTCTATGTGCTGAACACAGCTTTAGAAGTCAGTTGGTGATACTCTAGTGAGAAGACACACATTGGCATGGCCCTAAGGGTTCATCTCCTCCTCCTTCCAATGACTCACGAGAGTGAGCTAGTGGGCTTAGGAACAAGGCAAACAGCCACAAGTCACTGGAAGCTTTTCTTTTCTAAGGAACTTACTAGTAGGAAGTTTCTGCTTTTCTCAATTGCCCTGGCCTGCCTTGATTAATATGCTGACTCTCATGACCTCAGAGATTTTCTCTCTGTGAAACCTTTTTCCAGTAGACCCACCCTAGGACCCCTCCTCTAAAGGATAAAGAGCCTGGAGTACTGTGGACCTGCCACCACTCTACCGCTTGTCATTTTTCCTCTAATATAATCCAATTTATGTTCATCTCATGTCATATTCATGATATGTGTGTCTATGGTTTATTGCAGAACCCAGAGAAAATATTCTCACAAGATTGGTATCCATGTGGACAAGGAAGACAGTAAGATAATTAAGTAAAATATACTCTGCCATACTGAGCTAGATCCCAACTGTCCTGGTTTGAAGCTCTGCAGGCAAAAGTTTTTTGATTCTGACCAAATAGCCTGGCATGAAAGGGTGAATCCTCTCACTGTACCACACAGCCCCAAGAAGCTGGGGTCTTGTCCAGGACAAGCTCTTCCAACTGTCTCTTCAATTTCTTGATAGACTCAATTTTCCTATTAGATCCTTCCTGGTTCTCAGGGATCCACCTCTCTCCCTCTTTCCTTCCTGGTCTCTGAATCCTGAATCTGAAGGCTGATTTATTGTTCCTCACCACTCTAGCATCTTCCCAAAAGTCAAGCTCTTCCAACGTACAATGTGGTGGCATGCTATCCCTGTCAAGTACAGCTAGGGTCCTAGAAAGATCACAACATTGGTCACTTTTGTGGGTAACCTATTTATATATTCTGAGGGATTAGACCTAAGCCAACTCAAAAACCAATCAGTTGGGAGGAATCAAATGTCAGAGTCATTTGATTGTAGGGAGATAGTCAGTGACTCTACACCCTGAAAAGCCTTCAAACTAATAAGGAAATAGGAATGTTTGTGATTTAAACATTTATGTTCCTCACATTTCTGGTTCAGGTCTTCATGGTTTCTACAATCATCACCCAAACCTTTATCCAAAGCCTAGGTCTGTCTTCTGAACACCATGCCCATCCATTCAGCTACCTCTCAGCTATCTTCATATATATTCAAGAGACAAAAAAAATTCTTCCTCTCCAGTTTCAGTCTTATGTAATCACCATCCGTCCTGCTGAGCAGCCTAAGAACCAAGAATCAGCCACCCTCAACATTTCCCTCATTGTTTCTTCCTACGACCACTCTGCCACAAGCTCTGCCAAGTCTTTCAAATCTGGCCTCAGGATCTTCCTACCCACACTGCTCTATCTCACATCCAGCTCTAGATCTCTGAGCTCATATTCACCACGGTTTTCTGACTGGTGTTAAAGGAAACACGATTTAGGAGGCTCTTTGGAGTTGTAGGGAGATAGGAATCCACCTCCTACGAATGGGGAGAGTCTGAGTTTATTGCCTGAGGATGGTGAGGTTTTACAGAACAGGGTAGGGGTCACAGTAGCCAGGGAACAGGGGATTCTGTCTCAGTTGACTGGAAAGGATTTTTGCTGAAGAAAGGCCAGTGTGATCAGATAGGGAGGGTAGAAGACAAGGGATTTAATCAGATAGATATGGAGGGCGGTGAGACACAAGAGTAGGAGTGCCCAACAGCAATTTTACTAAAGTGGAACCAAACAAGCAGAGCTGTTGGACTATGGACAGAGCCTGTTACCCTGCCACTCCTGTGCTGCTGGGATCTCACTGCAGTATACACTTATGTGCACCACTTTCTAGTTTCTATAAGCTTGTAAGAAGAGGGCCAAGCCTCTGGGTGTCACCCAGCTCTCTTGGTTTCACTTCCTCTTCCTGGAAGGAGCCCATGTCTGCCTGATGACTACATCTGCAGCTCTCTCTTGGAAAGTGGCCTTCTCAGCAAGCCAGCACTCTCCGCCTCTTCTGGAGGTCTGGTGTCACCCTGTAGCCTTTAAATTGCCTTTCCTGATTCCATCTGGCAAGAGAGCTGGGTGCTAAAACTGGGCTTTCACTTTCTTCTGTGATTATCTTCTTAGCATTTATCTTCCCACTAGACTGTGAGTTTCTTCAGCTATTCTCTATTTCTTTAGGGCCTACAATTTGACACATGATCTAAAGCTGCATGTGTTAATATTATACGCTAATAATATAGCATACAGACAATATTAATCAGAGTAACAATGAATAAGCATAATACCTACCACATGGTGTTCATTCGTGTGTGCATTCACAGGTGATGTGTGGGTCTTTGCATCTCCACTTGAATCCTGTGAGGTAAATGGTACCAACACTCATTTTACAGGTGAAGAAACTGAGGCAAAGGTAACCAACTAGGCAGATGTAATAGCGGCGCTGAGCCCCGAAGCTTCACTACATCACACACAGGCGCTGTGTGAAGTGTGCACACAGCTGACTGAAGTAGCCGTGAGGACATTAGGCAAAGAGGGCAAAACCAAGGCATGGCCAGCTGTAACATGACCAGACACACAGCACAGCACAGAGGAGCAGTGCCTCTGAGCACTGACTGGGCGCAGACGCAGGGTGCCACTGCGCAACTCCAGAAAGATGGTGGCACGTGAGGACACTGGGCAGTGGAGTTGACTTCAGTGTAATGGAGCAGCATTGACCCGGGAGAACGGCCTGTTTCCTCTGGATGCGGAAAGTCATCTGGCTCTGTGCCACTGCTCTGAAGCTTGTATGATAACCTCTGTGTGTGCTGCCTGGGTGCTTCTGCCTTTGTGGGCCTGGCTCTCATGTGCACTGAAATGACCTTTACAAGCATATTGATCTAAAGCTGCATGTGTTAATATTATATGCTAAAATATTTTATTTGGCCTAAAGATTCATTTTTTTCTTTTTTTCTCTCCTGGTGGTAAAAGTACTGCAAGGCCTGGATCTGATGAGTTTCCAAGCTTGAGGAAGAGCCAGGTCCTGACTTTTCTCACAGCTGTTCAGCTGAGCACAGCCCTCGAGGTTGGCCCTCAGGACTGGGTAAAGGTAACACTGGTGACATTCATTGGCCCAGATCCTTGTTTATTATCACTTTGTCTTATGTACAAAATGAGAAAATTGGCTGCTTTGCCTCTGCAGGGACTTCTTTTTTTTTTTTTTTTTTTTTTTTATTTTTTTTTTTTTTTTTTTTTTTTTTTTTTTCAAAGTTTCTGCAGGGACTTCTGAGGGAACCATTTTCTCTGCTCGTTGTTGTGAGGTGCTTAGCAGCTCATAAACCTCTCTCAAATTTATCAGCCATTCTCATTCCCCCAAGTTCCCAAGATTCATGTGAGTAAACTGAGGCTGAGGAAGACAGGCTCTTGCTCACCCAGCTCACAGAGGGTGAAGCAACCCCAATTTTTTCTCATTCACTCTCAACCTTGGTGACTGGATTCAAGAAACAACCCCTGGACAAGAGTTACTGATATGCCCTGGGGTTTGCATAGTAACAAACCGTAGGGCTGAGCTGAGAGCTGACCACACACTAGAGGAAATCCACCTGGGACTAGAGTCAGAAAAGGGAGTTCTTGGCCGGGTGTGGTGGTGCATACCTGTAATCCCAGCGTTCCGGGAGACTGAGACAGGAGAAGTGCACCCTGGGCAATTTAGCAACTTAGGAAGATCCCATATCAAAGTAAGAAAAAAAGAAAAAAAAAAAAAAGAGGAAGTAGCCAGTTGGATCCCCTAGGTTTAAGCCTCAGCCACTTGGGAGGCTAATGCAGAGAATCCCTTTAGCCTAGGAGCTCCGGGCCAGCCTGGGTAATGAAAGAACCCATAAAAAAAAAAAAAAAAAA
>NW_004524591.1:21356817-21376373 GCF_000260255.1 Octodon degus | reverse complement strand
GCCAAAGATGTAGATCAGTGCAAAGGCCCTTGGTTCTATCCCCTGTAATGCAAGCAAAGGGGAGGGGTCCTTAGTTCATCTTTTATCATTACTACAGCCATGTGGCCTTGAGCACAGTGTTTCCTGTGTTGGCCAACTCATGCTGCCATAACAAAAAGTAAACTGGGTCTGTTACAAGTTTGTTTCCTAATTCTAGAATCTAGAAGACTGAAGCTAAGGAGCTGCTCTACTGGTCAATGGGTTTCTAGCTGAGGACTTGCTTCCTGGCTTGCACATGACCATCTACGTCCTCCCACTTGGGTAGATGAAGGAGAGAAGGACCAGGAAGGGAGGGAGGAGGAGAGAGAATGCATTCCTGATCATATGAACCCTCTAATCCTACCATGAGGACCCTATTATGACCTCATCTGGCCCTGCTCACCCCCAAAGGCCCCTGTTCTAAATATCACCACACAGGGGAGTGAGGGCATCAACATGAATTGAGGAGGACCAGAGGGCACAATTCAGTTCACAGCTTTTCTTTAATCAAAGGAGTAGAAACATTGGGGGAAACAAACTCAAATTCAGTGAGAAATCCATAGTTCTTAAAGGCCTTCATTGAAGAGTGTCTGGCTTTAATGAATTGATTTCTTAGACTTTATTTGTGACCCTGTCTCTTGGCCTGTCCACCAGTAGGTGGGAACCTGAACTCAGATGCCAACCCCATCTCATCTTCACCAGCTCAAGTGCCGCCAATACCAGCCCCAAGCTTACACTTTGCTGCCCCTAGAGTGTTTCAGGTGCTGTGCTGGGCCCAAGTGGTGTTGGGGAGGGCATGCAGTCACAGTAGAACCAGCCTGAGAGCTGAAAGGGGAGGCAAGTTCTGACAGGAGCATGGCGAGATTCTGGGAGCTGAGACCAAAGGTGAAGGGGAAATGGAGGGAGCAAGAGGCTCTCCTTCCCCTTGGGCAGGTTTCTCTCCCTCTCCTGATTTTTCATTCTAGAAAAGAAGAAATTAGGGCTTGAGGTATAGCTCAGTAGCAAGCTATGTGCTTAGCATGCATGTGGCCCTGGGTTCAAAGCACAGAGTGATAGAGATAGATGATAGATAGATAGATAGATAGATAGATAGATAGATAGATAGATAGATAGACAGACAGACAGACAGAGACAGAGAGACAGAGATAGAGACAGACAGACAGACAGACAGAGACAGAGACAGAGATGAGACAAACAGACAGACAGAGACAGACGGACAGAGACAGACAGACAGACAGACAGACAGAGACAGACAGAGAATAAAACCACCTAATGAAAAATGAAGATTTATTTCTTTAGTTTTCTAATAAAAATGTAAAATCTGATGATTGCCATCAGCTGAAGCTTCGGCTTCAGTGTTGGCCAGGCTAATAGGCAAGCCCTGCGCTGAGGAAATGTAGGCGTGAATCTGATAGCTCCCTGGACAGTTCCAGGCAGGAGGAGGGGAGGCATTACTGTGAAGTTTTAAAACTCACACTCCTTTGAAATTATCACATAAGAATTGTCACAGGGGGACCCAGTGAAGACTGCGATTTCTCCTTGTTTTACACCACAGGACTGAAAAGGGAGTTGAAGGAGATTAATTACATTCCCTGCTAATCAATGCAAAGACATATTTTTCGGCTTCTCCATCTCATAATTTTTATTTCATCTAGTTTGGGCTTTTTTAGGGTTGCCAGATGTCCCAGTTTCAGTGGGACAATCCTGCGTTTTGAAGGTACGTCCCATCTGCTCTTGAAAATATTTCTGTTCACTGCTCTCTCGTCGACTGTAGGGTTTTTAGAGCTGCCAGCCAGAGTACGGCTGCTGAAGAGAAGATGATAAATTATTGTAACACTATAAAAAATCACTCACATCCACCGCCACCTCACCTCAGCAAGGCTGCAAATTAATTCTGCAGGAATGTCTGTCATGAAGGTGGTTCTTGGAGGCTCCATATGGGATCTGAAGTTCGTTCCCAGTGGCTCTGAGACAATGCGGACCAAGCGGAAAGGAATGCAGCGAACGATTCCTGAACTGGCTCTTGGAACACCTGGCTCTGCCATTTTCCAGAAAAGTAACTTTGGGCCAGCGAGTCAAGAGAAGAAGCTGTTTTCTGAGCACCTATTGTTTACCTGACTCAATGCCTGACATTCCGGATAAATGGTTGATTTTTGCATAATTTGTATAGCATATTCATATTCATCTCCATTTTAAAGATTAGAAAGTTGAGGGTCCGATCCGCTGAATCCAGGGCTTTTGATGTGAGACCTCATTGTAGATGTCTCACTCCCTTCCTCTCTTAAGCAGAGATAATAACCTTCTTGCCCTTGGAAGATTTGAAACGTACATTGAGGAACAGATTCTCTCACAGGGCTCTATCAAGGCTCCTGCAACACTAGTGAGGGACTTGTGCATTAAGGTTCTGCCTGGGGAAACTTTTAACCGGAAAGTCCCTCTGAGCAAGTGCTCTTGGTGCTGACCTGTGGCCTTTTTAACAAGGCTGGCATTGTCAGAGATAGGCTACATGACCTGGGGGCCATGGGGTCACACTGTTTTCATTCCTCATTTCTCATAATTGAGTCATTGAGATCCCTATTTCAATTCAGATATCACCTCATTGGGGCCATTTGTTCTATTATAGCAAATTTCTTTAGGGTGTGTTTATCATCATTCATTTCTTTATTTTTGTATTTAGTGCAGGGTCTACAGGGTCTCACTACATAGATTGGACTTGTAGTGATTATCCTGTTTTCAGATTCCCAAGCACTGGGATTACAGGTGCACGCCACCATGCCCAGTCGCATTCGCCGGCTCAGCACATCCCTGGGGGCGAGGCCAGCACAGTAGGCCAGGGATTGAACCTCCAACCTCTGCATGTGCCTAAGCAGGCACTTTAATCCACTGAGCTATCTGGCCAGCCCTATTTTCATTTATTATTAGTGCATGTTTTCAATGTATAATAAATACATTCAGTGCAAAGAATTGGTGCTTACAGGTATTACATTTTGATCCTTTTTACTTCCCTTTCCCCTCCCTCTCCTCCCACCCACCTCTAATAAACATTTTAGCAAAATAAGACACTGACAGCAGAGGTCAGGTGGGGCAGACACTGATGATGGGGTAATGGAGTAACTTCTTGGAGAGAGAATGCACAGAGGCAGCTGGTATACCAAGGGGCGATTGAGAATGTTCTGCAATCCTACAAGAAAGGCACTGAATGATTTCATTAATGCACACTGCCTAGTTTTCATCGCACCAAAAACCTAGTGTTTTTGCCAAGCCCCTCGCTTCTTGTTGTTGTAAAGCCTTAACAGACAGGCCTCAGAAGGAATGTGGATGATCTCCAGGGTGGGGTTTGTCAGTGCATCTAAGTAACAAATGTGCGAGTGGAGCAGAGTTCCTAAAATATGGCTGTCATCACTTTGGATGCCTTCCTGGCAGTGGCATCCCACGGCCTCCTCATTGCGTTGTTTTCCCATTGTCCTTTACAAAGGCATTCTTCTCTCGGTAATGATGAAATCTTTGATTTCAGCTCCTTGCCTGGGTTCCCTTCCTGGCCTCTCTCTGCCTCTTGTTAGTAGGGACCAGGACTTGTCATCTTACATGTAATGGAAGTGTGTCAGGAGTTCATCAGGTCCTCAGTGTGCACACACACACACCACACACACACAAGCATGTCCTCTGCATAGGATCTAATGCAGCAAGAGATCCCTTTCTCTAGAGCTGCAGAGCCAAAGATGGCAGTCTGGCTGGGTTGCAGAACCATAGCTAATGTTCTACTGGTGAAGAGATGGTAACAATAGCAAATTATTTTAATTCCAATTTCCTCTGTATTCCCAGCTGTAAATGGGGTTGCCCGATCTCTGTACTGACTTCAAGTCTCTTGTCTTCCTTACAGCTGGTGTTCTAGGCATACAGATTTTTCTTACCAGTCCTGAGTCTGCCACATCCTCAGGCCCGGGATGATGTCCCTTAGGGTCTCTCTCCTGATCGCCCACTGTGCTGCTGCATGATCACTACTCAAGTACCTGATCCGCTATGTGCAGAATCCTGGGGAGTGGTGGCTGTGTTCATTTTGCAGCAGTGTGCCCCAGTGAGAACAAATGAAGAAAGGAGCTCAAAGAGCTGGTCATGGGGTTCTGTGGGTTCAAATTCCCAACCGTGCTGCCACCGACTCCAGAGAGAAGGAAATTAGCCCAGTGGTGGGGAGCTGGCAGGAACACTGAGAGGATGGGGTACATGAGTGGCCTGGCTACCTGCCACCTTTTCATGTGAAGAGCTGCAAGAGTAGCTTTCTAAACATACAGACTTCTAAGCATCAGCCTCAGCGATGTGGACTCCCTTGGGATGGAGCACATGAAGCTGTGCTTCGAACTTGTCCCAGATCATTTTTCCCGGGCTTGCCTAAGTCAGTGGGGATGGCTCCCTGATATCACTAGATTGGAGAGTAAGAGCACCCTCCTGAGATCCAAAAAGGACCTGTTAGTGTCCCACAAGCGGAAGTGCTGAGGGACCCGTCGCATTTCCTGCTTTGTTCTCTGATAGTGCTGGGCAGAGACTGCTGCTAACTAGCAGGCACCTCCCTGTGGGGTTCTGGGAAGCTCACTTCCAGATCTGTGGGCCCATGACTCCAACAGCAGCAATTTACAGCAGCAGAGGCGGTGTGTAGGAGGCCCTCAGACAGATTTCTCTGCTTATCCTAATCTGGAGACAAAATATTTCAAAGAAAGGTCAATGTGTCCATGTGTCTAGGTGCCTCTCTCTCCTCACACGTTTAAAGCAGTGTTAGAATGGCCATCATTCCACTCTGGCTTCTCCTTTGATTGTCATTTGTAATTACAGAAGCAATGCATGTTTTTGTAGATGATTTTTTAAAAGGCATACAAACAAAAATAATTTTTAAAAGTCATCTGAAATCACACCACCCACAGCTAACCACCGTTAACATTTAATGCACATCCTTAAAAGGAGACTGTTTGGTAACCTGTTTTTTCTAATTTAACAATATAACAAGAACATATTCCAGGGAAGAAGCTGCATTTAAATCATTTTAAAAGTTGCACAGCATTATAGTATTTCATTTACAGATGGACCATGGTTTATTTAACCAATTCCATATTGTGGAACATTTAAATTCTCTCCTCTCTCTGTTTTTCCCCCCTCTCCCTCTTTAAGTGTCTTTGGTTTTTATGGCCAACTCTGCCATACGCATCCTTGCAGTTACCAGTCACTCCTTTGTATACTTGTCCAAAAATTTCTTACGGCACAAATTCCTAGAAGTAGCCTACCTGGGTCAAAGACAGAGTATAGGAGAAAGGTTGGCCATTGACTCATGTGCTCACAGGGACCTCCCTGAAGGAATTCTCTGATCTCTGAGTACCTCTCCTGATGCTCGCATGGCAAAACTCTGTGTTAACTCTGCAAACAATAGGCAGAGAAACAGGGCTTTGAGAAACTTTCTCAGAGGCACTATCATTTCTGCCTTTTTCTGCCAGAGCATTCTGCCTGGCAAACCAGGTCATACTCCCCATCCTTTATCTGGGGTTTTTCAGGCTGAAAATATACTAGGGTCACCCCGAATTACTTTGAGAGCAGAAGTAGGTACATTTTTAGCAGTGATAGTCAAAGCAGTAGGTAAAATAAAGTCAGCATCAGCTATACCAGAGCCATGTCACTCCCTTGCAGAATAATGTGGGCTGCCTTCTTTCCCACCACAGTGGGAGATTGCCTGGAACTTCATGCTTTGCTTCAGTGTAAATTTTGAAGGCTCCACTATTTATACACAAAATATTAGACTCTGCAACTGGAGAAAAGTTAGAATTGGATCACCTTGGCCAGAGTTGAAATGCCATAGACCATGAGGTTAAGGTGTTAGAAACTCACAGCATAAGTGAAAACACAGAAAACTATATATGTGAACCAACCAAAAGACTGTGAAATATAACAAGTCATGTCTTTGTTGGTTAAAAAAATGCCAGAAGCAGAGATCCAAGTCAATTGCAGGGTCCAGGATTTGAAGCCCATAGTTCAGGGGCAGGACAAGTGATTGTAGACCCCGGGCAGTCTAAGGTGTGCTGTTGCTTGGAGTTTGCCTTTATCAGGTTACTTGGACAAGGTGATGTGATAGGTCATATGCCTCACCCTGAAAGGCCCAAGAGTAGACTGAACTGGTAGACTGGTCCCTCCAGTTTCATAATGTTATGGTCCTTATGAAATAAATGGCCATGCAGCAAAACTGACTATTATTAGCCAGTGCTGGGAAAGGGGGCATTTTCATAGTCAAAAACTATCAAGGGAGTCAAATTTCTGGCTAGGGAAAGAATCCAGTTTTGGTTTGTTTTGTTTGTTTGTTTGTTTGGTTGGTTTTGGTTTTGTTTTGTTTTGTTTTGTTTTGTTTTGTTTTGTTTTTGTGGCTGGCTCAGCCCGCTCTGGGGGCAGGGTTGGCTTGGCATGTGGTGCCCGGGATCAAGCCTTTGTCCCTACACTTGCCTAAGTTTGCCTACACAGTCGTTTTAATCCACTGAGTTACCTCTACAGCCCAGAAATCCAGTTTTAAGTTAAGATCAGTTGCATTAATTTCAGCAAGTCAGGCACAGTACACTGGCAGCAAAGGACGGATGCCATGGAGTTGGAACTTTATCTTCCTAGCAATAGCTCCTGTTTAGTCTTGGCAAGCATGTTTGTATGACGTGTGCTGGGAATGAAATGCAGCTAGGTGAAGGCAGCATCAGCCTGGGCCCTTGTATATCCCTGGGATACTTCCATATTGTTATGGTTTGTGTATAGGGGACCCACCCCCAGCCTCATGCAGTCATGGGGAGGCTTCTAGAGTCTGTGATGAATTCTTGATCCAGTACTAGGATTATGGGTGTGAGTGCTACACTTGCCTGAGGCAGATAATCTACATACAAATGTAAGGCGAGGAGAGAGGCTTGTTAGCTGCCTCAGGTCCTCCTCCTCCTCCCTTTGCTCTTTGCTGCTTTCCATCTCCATGAATGCCTTCTCTCTCCTATGCGCTACTCTGCCTTGGAGCCAGCTGATCATGGACTGAAACCTCCACTAACTGTGAGCTAAATAAGCCTGTTCTTCCTTAATTCTACATGTTGGGTATTTTGTCCCAGAAACAAGGAAAAAGTAACCAAGACACAGATGATTACATTTGTTTCATAATTTAAAAAAAATCAATTAAAATTGTTTCGATTGCTTTTGTAGAATTTCACTTGATGTAACAATGCAACGTGGGGGGAAACAATATGGAGCAAGAATGGTGTATGTGATGTATGTTCAGATCTGCAAATGTTTTATATACACACATAAAAAAGATATTAGAAGAATTGTTTTCATGGCCAGCATTTCAACAGCAAGTGGGAAATTTGGAACTTTGAGCTTGTTTATCAAGTGATAATGGCAGTATGGCTGGTTATAAGTCTCCTATTTAAGGAAGTAGGGAGCAGCCTACAATAAAGCTATAACTCTTTAAAGCCCACTGTGGACCAGAACTGGGTGGATCCCAGGCAGAAGAATATGTGAGACTCTGGCAAAGGAAGAAGAACCTCAGTCCTGAGAAGAGCGATACCATGCCCTTAGTCAAACATGTAAGAAGTGCCATCTTTCTTTAGCTTTTCCTCATGGCTTATTCTGCTCCCTTTCATTGATTCTATAATATTTTTAGCTTGTTAAACAGTTTGTGCTCTTTCATAAGGAAGAGAGATATCAGTTGATTAATTAATTACACTGGGGCAGACATGGCAGATTATGTCAGCAGGAATATACTGATTACACCTGGGTTAATTGGAGAGTCAATGGCAGAGAGCTCTTATCCTCTGATACAGATTCAGCCACTGTGTGTGATTTGCCTCTGTAACCTTCTGGTTTAAAAATACCTTCAAGAGTTGTAAGAAAGGACTGGGACTGGGGCAATTAGAGGGGAAAAGAAAATTTCCATCCATCCTGAGGTAGAATGATTTAAGCCTTAACCCCACCCCCTTCTCATTCCTGCCAAATCCCCAGCTTTGAGCCTCCATTTTCTCATTTTGAAAATGGCCCTGTAACATCTATTCTCCAGGTAAATTAAATGTGGAAAAGTTGAGTTAGGAGACCCAGTGCCAAGAAGAGAGTGGCCACACACTCTCTCTGCCACCCGCCTCCTAGGTCACTGCAGCTAAGATGGCTCCTGTGAGAACGGCTCTCTGCCAATGTAGAGCCTCAGAATTTGAGCCATTCTTGCCTTCTTTCTCTGCCTTCGCCTGTGTCTGGGCTTGGATTGCTCCCCATGGAATTCACTGTGACCTGGCTTCCCCTCTGCATCTGAAGATTTAGCTTTGCTAAATGCTGCTGTAGCTCCCTTATTCAGAGGTGGGGGTGCTAAGAGGAAATTAGCTGGTGCTTGGAAGTACCGTAGCTTAACATGAATATTACTTTCACTCGACAATATTAAAAAGGATCAAATCTATCACTCTTAAAATACAAATTTCATAAATGCAAATTTCCAAAGACCAACAAATCTGGGTTGAGTAGCTATCTTTAGTGTTTAGTAATTAATCTTGAGTGTTCTGTCTGACCATCAAAGTAGATCAGATATTTTTTTCCCTTTCTTTCCCTAAACACTCCAATCATAGCCTCCAAGCTCTAACTGTAGTTGGTACACAGAGACACCTCTAACATCTCTTGTAGCAACAACTCTGTAAGTTGATTTTTAATAGAGCCATTTTCAAGTCATTCTGCCTTTCCATTTCCCTGTACACATGCCCTCAGGTCAAGTGACTGAAGACAGACTCCAACTGTACAAATTGCTTAAAAGTCAGTGACAATGACATCAATAGCAGCAACAGATAGTTTGCCTCCATGTCACATGACCTTTAAGGGACAGAGGCTGAACACTGAACAGACCACTATGAGCTTGAAGAAGAAGGTATGGTTCTCCCTCACCTTCTACTCTCCCACTCGATTCCTGTCTGGGGTTCCTCTCTACTAACCATTCTCAGACCCACTCAGAAATGAGAAGCATTTCAAACCACTTGCATTATTTTGAAGGCTCCAGTAGACTTGAAAACAAAAAAGATCTTTTAAAGGAGGACCACAAGAATGAGAGTTATTAAAATGTATGTACGATTAATGAATTAATGTCTCATGCTAGAAATACCATGTAGTTCAGTCATGCTGTTCACAAGTATCTAGGAGAAATAAAAATAACAACAGTCTATTTCTTTGAGGGCTAACTACATTCTAGGTAATACGAAGGCACTTCTCAGATATTAGGTCACTTAATTTTTCCATCAATTTGATGAGGTAGTTCTATTGCTGAGTGCCATTGTGAAGATGAGGAAACTGAGGCAGAAATGTTCAGTAGCTTGGCTGAGGTGACAAGGGAGCAGAACACAGACTTATGTTCTCAGATGTTTTCTTCCCAGTCTTGTTTGTGTGTTTGTGGGATGGTGTCCATTGCCTCAGCTGGAGGCAGAGACAGAAGACTACCCCTGAGACCTCCATTCAGAGACCTAGCCCTCCGTAGGCTCTGGTCATTGGTAACAATCAGAACACATAGCTTTGCATTCATTCAAGTGATCAAAAATTCAAAAATCACTCAGGCTTTGCATTAATTCTACAAGGTATGTGGCCTCTCCAAGGGGAGTGTACTAGTCACACTTTTCTCTTAGTGGAGTCTCAGCACAAGCACTTAGGTTAAGTCTCCCCCCATGGAAGATGCTGAATCCTGCTCCAGGCTCATTGCAGGGATCCCACTACTCACTCAGAGTCTCCCCTGACCCCAAGTATTCCTCCTCCCAGGCTGAGTCTTAGAGCAGGGCTGGAAGCCCCGCAAGTCACGTTTTCTACTTTGCCTTCTTTTCCTTAATAAGAAAGTGGGCTCTTCCTAGGCACTGCGTGATCCATCTCAATCTCTCACAACCAAGGCAGTGAGCAAGATGGAGACTCCCTTAGCACCATTCTTTGCACTTTGGATAAAAGGAAAAGGGAGAGGAGTGAAAGAGCAACAACCAAAGTGTGCATTTTCACTATCCTCATCTCATATCTCATTCCTTCCTCAAATCACTCTCAGTGGCTGTCCCCAAAGAGCTCCTTCAACATTGATAACATCTGACACGTCTGTTCTTTTATTGAATTTGTCAGTACTTTTGGCATGACTAACCATCTCTTCTTCCTAAAATAATCTCTTCCCTTGGCATCTATTCGAAACCCAGTTCAGATTTTCCTCCCACTTCCTGCCCTCCTTTCCTTCTTAGTCATAGGCAGACGTAGCCATTCTGCAAAGATCAATTCCTAATCTGTTTTCTTCTTCCTCTCATGTTTTCTTTGCTAAGATGATCTCTTTGTTGGCCAAGAATTCAGTCACCAATTAAATACATAAGTCACTTTCAAATTTATGTCTCCAGACCAGACATTTCTTTTGTCTCCAATGGCATGTATTCAAAGAATTACTTATTAATCTTTTAAGTACATCTAAGCCGTTTGGAATTCAACTTTCTGTGTTCTTCTGAAATCAATCTGTGAACTTCACCCTAAGAATTTGGTCCTGTTTTGATGTTTCTTTGGTCAGTGAACAACCTGAATTTACCATGTTCTTTCCTTTACCAAGAAGCTTGGCACAAGGTGTTGCCACTTCCAAATTAATATGCTATATAACATATGGATGCATCGGTGTATTGTGAATGTATGTGTCAAAATATAAAATGATGACTATTTAGGAATGGATACCATTTTATCACTTACTAAATTTTAGTCTTAATGTCAGTTTCCTTTTACTTCCTGATGTAAATAAGAATCACCAAAAGAGTAATATAAACCTGCTGTTAAATTCCATGTGAGTGAAACACTTACTCTGCACATACGGCAGTTCTTTCTATTGTAATCATAGTACTTGAAGCCTAGATTATAATCTGCCAATGCAGACAACTCTCTAATTTCCTTTTTCTATTTCTTGTCACTTCTCTTAATAGACAGATGCTTACACTAAGGTTTTTCTGATAGAATTATAAAAGTAAATCCAAAATTGCTACAGGTCACCTATCTGCCTATTTCCTAATCAAAACACAAAGATTACAAGGGATTGTAGGTACTGGTTTATTTCAGTGTAAGTATCAGCATATGAATAAGATGTAAAAGGCCCAACTTCTCTTTCTTTCAGATATTACCCTTAAGTACAACTTTATCCTAACAACCTTTTTCTAAATACATAATTTCCCACTTACTTTTACCTTCTATACCCAATAATGGCTAAACAATTTGAAGGTCCATTACAAAAAAACATCTTTATAATGAAAATGTCCATTACAAAACAAAAATGTTCATTTAAAATTATGAACAATTCCAAGCTGTCAACTAAGTGTAAGACCTTCCAACAATGAGACCTTGTATCACTGCAGTGGTCACCACGTATTCAACAGACCCTGCCTATAACTTGTAAAGTTTTCTTTTAAAATCTTTTATTGGAACATCTTACTTTTAATTCTTTTGAAATTGTCCTACTTTTCTAGCTTTTTACTTACACTGTTGTATCAGTATTGTGTTCATTGGTTAAACAATCACTGAAGGAATATCTTCCATGTGCTGAGTGAACTGCTGGACATGCAGAAGTAAATACACACTGCATCTCACTGTAGAAGGTCTACAGTCATTCTCCAAAGAAGTCCAGGACTCAGCCTTTGAGTTGAAGTCATTTCCAGAGGTAAGAGTACCTTTACCATTCTTTTGCTTTTTGATGTTCAATAAATGTATGATGTAAAGTTTGTATGTACATATAGTACAAGCAGATTATATCAAATAAGATATCATTACCACTCATAAACCATAGTGGCAGAAATTAGAAGACATCATAACTCTTGAGAGTACCAAAAGATAATATGTTCATTTAGATTTTGCAATACAGTTTGACAATATTTATTTAATATTTCTGAAAGGTATTATTTATTGGAACTCCCTTTTTATATTTCTCTCTCTCTCTCTTTTATTTGTATTTCAGGGAAGAGTCTACACGGTGTTCAGGGTTTCACTACTAGATCAGACTCATAATGATTCACCTGTTTACAACCTCCCAAGAGCTGGGATTACAGGGGCACGCCACCATGCCCAGTCTCAGTTTCTGTCTCAGAGTGCCCTGGGGGGCGGGGCAAACATGGCAGGCCCAGGGATTGAAACTCCAGCCCCTGCGCTCTTCTTTTTTTTCTTTTGCTTTTTATATTTCTCATGTACACCTATTAACACAAGAGAAAAAAAGCCTACATAGTATGATATAGAGATGGAAGACAGAGAAAAGTGTTCATTATATTTTTTTAAATAAAGGTAAAAATACTGGAAACAACCTAAATGACCATCCAAAAGAGATTAAATAAATTGTAGTTTGTGCAGGCAGAAAAACATGATGTAGTTGGTGGGAAGCATTCACTGCAGGGCGCCTGAGGTCAATTGCAGTTTGAAAAGAGCAAATCACAGAAGGGTTTACAGAGTATGATTCCATTATGTTTTTAAAAAATAGTATTCAAGCATAACTGTACTTCTAAGCACATCTGTTACTATATCTGCATCTGATGTAGCCATTAAAAACATCTGGATGATAAAAGATAATAAAAGTAATACTTCTGAGGAACAGAACCAGGCGGTACTGAGGAGAGAGGGAGACATTTTTACTACTTTGTTTCTTTCTGGAAAGTTTGTTCATGAATTTTTACCTCATGAACAATTAATACTCAGATGAAATAAAAACACTTCTGAGTCACCAATTTTATTGTTCCTTTCATCATTGTTTCAAATATCATTTTCAAAAAGAGATATGGAGAAAATAAAGCACTTCATGCATCCCCAAAGCAGCAATAGGTACAACCCCTACCATCAAGAGAACTTGGCAGGACGCCTCCTCACCATCAAGATCAAATTGTCATTAAAATCACACAATCTTTATTAGCCATACTCTATCTGTCTTTTGGGGTCTTTTACCTCTAGCTATGCGAGTACAAAAGTAGTCACTTTACCCTGAGAAAGAAAAACTCAGTCTGATGATGGTCATCTTAAGGAGAGGTTTTGGTCCCTGAAAATTCCTCACTTTTCCTCTTGGACTTATGCAAAGTCATTCAGATGGAGCCTGTCTTGCTATGTCTACACAAACCTCTATGAAAGAATAATAATTACTGCCTTGACAAGAGTACCCATCTCCTCTTCTTTTCCAATGTTCATGATCATGAGGACTGGGATATGCTGCAGGAGCACACAGACCCACCTCTCGGGGGGCTACCCACACAAGAAGCTGCTCTCACTCATGCCTCTAGCTGCAGCCATCTTCACCCAGGACCTCTTGTGAAGGATCAGCTCCAGCTGAGGCCTTGCAATCTCCCCCAGGGCTTATGGCAGAGAAAATAAAACACGGCAAAGCCCATGCAGCTCTAGAATCTCCACTCCCAAGACATAGACTAGACACAGGAATGTGAACATTGTAGGTTACAAACATGTACCAAAGAGAGAGAAAGAGAAAGAAGTGCATCATGAAATGGATGGAAGGAGTTCAAGGTCAGTAAGGACTCAGGACATAAGAGTACCTGTACTGTAACATTCAGTAACTCAGTAATGTCCCAAATTTTCTGATCAAAGAGATTATGGGGCCACAGAGGAAAGTGATCGATGATGTCAGTATGCCTAAGGAGAGTCATGTGGAGAGAAACCATTCTCTCAGGCTTTCACAGAGTGCAAATTGGTCAAGCAATGGCCATGACTCATCCACATGCAGACACTGACAAAAGATCTACAAACTGCAGTACAGGGTTTCAGGGTAAATCCTGAGGGGATTTGACTGACCTTGTCAGATACAGAAGTTACATTTCTTGTTATATAGGTCTTGCTTTATCTTGGTCTTAACCATCCAACAGAAAATTATAAAACAAGGTATAAAAAGTAAAGCCATATTAATATGCTGAGCTGTAAAAGGCTCAAGTCAACAACTTCTGACATTGCCAGTCCTACGGATAACCCACTACTATTATGAACTACTGGACTATATGGCATTATTTTGCTGAATTCATGCACCTACAACATTTAAATGGCAATGGAATACCCTTCTCTGACAAAACTAAACAAAAAAGGGCACAGAAATGAAGGACCATTTTGTATCTGTATATACAAAATAGTTAGGCTAGATATACAGCTACTTTCTCATAATTTAATGAGAAGAAAGATTTGTACTAATAGTGTTTAGACAGGATATCATGTCTGCATCTTGTGCTATGAATAACTACTATGAAAACAACAATATGCAATGTATTAATTATTGTTCCTGTCCTACTCACCTGCTTTGAAACTGTCTCATTGCTACTATAGATATACCATAAGAGTAGTGGGTTATCTGTAAGACTGGCAATATTAGAAGTTGTTGACTTTAAAGGGAAAGAGTATGAAAAAAGAGTGATTAAAATATATAATCTATATGAGCCAGCTACACACAAGGAAAATACACATTATATATAACAGACATGTACTAACTTAACAAAAGAGAGACATGGCCTTTGCCCAGAAGTTTTGCTTGCCACAGCAACTTGCATGGCCATGATTGAGTTCCAGAGGCACAATCATATCTTCTTTCTGTAGGAATGCTGGCGAACTTCATGGCAACAATGCAGACAATAAAAGGAAGAGTCAGGGTTAGTGGGGCTCACTGAAAGCAATGGGGAATAAGGAGCCAGCAAAGGAAAATGCACAAGAGAGCAAGCGGAGTCACTCTCTTTCAAAACAAACAAATAAACCAAAACTCAGTATTACTTGTGATGAAAGCCCACATCCAGCTTTTGCAGAGATAATGGAGGAAGTAAAAGCATTCCAGAGAAACAACATGGTTCACTTATGTGCTATACGAATAGTTGAAGGCTAATTAGCAGGATAACTATTAAGTAGTCATACTGCCAGTCTCCTTCAGACAAAAGCTTCATGAAGTGTTTAAAGATTAGATTATTAGCATAACTTTGTCTACGTATTCATGACCATTTATTTCAATTTTGTTTTACAGAATAGTGACTTCAAAAGTTTGGTATAATGTGATGGATCATAGCATAGAATTTAAGATTGATAGTCTGTGGCTGTATTTTAGCTTCAGCAGTGTCTTTTTAAGATACATTGAGCTTAAAAATTCTTTTGCTCAGGACCAATGAGATAACTCAGGAGACTAAGCACCTTCTTAGACAAGCGCAGGGACCAGGGTTCAAGTCCAGGCGTGGTCCCAGTGCTGGGGAGGCTGAAAACAGAAGGATCACTATGAGTCTGAGCTGCATAGTGAGACCCTGTACCAAATACATAAATTTAAAAAAAAATTGCTTTGAACGGTGGGTAAGATTTTCCTACACTGTTAAGAGATTCATGTAAAAAGTACTGAATGAATGGCAGCTATTTTTATTAACCCTGTGTTTTTTATGCAAAAAAAAAAAAAGAAACAACATGGTTCAGAGCAAAAGCCAAGAGACCCCAAGTCAAGCGATGATATTTTTAACCTCATCTGTCTTATTCTTTGCAGTGGCACTGTCAAACAAGTCGATAAGCTAAGCATATATGTAATTAAATTTTTAGTAGTCACATTAAAACAAATTGTAAACAAATAGCTATAATTAGTTTCAATAGTCTTAATATATTTAAATATATTAATTTATTTAATTAACATATTCAAAATATTTAAAAAATATTTTTATGACGTTTGTGAATGAACCCAGGGTCCACAATATGGAAGGAAGGCAATCTACCACTGGGCCACATCCACAGGCCATCGTACATATTTAAAATTCTATTTCAACAAGTGACCCACATAAAAATCAATGAAATACTCGCATATATTTTCATATTGTCTTAAAATTTGATGTGTACTTTATACTTATAACAGATCTCAATTTAGATGCTAAATTTCCCTTTGAAATAATTGATCTGTATTTAGACTAACAGTAAAAAAAGTAAGGTTAACATAGCCAAATTACACTAAATGTGCTTAAAATTTTCCCGTAACTGAACCAAAAAAATCCGTTTTAAAATTTAAATTAATTAACATGAAATCAAAATCGAAATTCAATTTTTATCACTCTAGCCCTACTTGGAGTCCTCAGGGGCCTCATGTGGCTAGCGTTCACCTCATGGGTCTGGCATACTGGACAGTACAGATTTACAGGTTGGCCTGGATATCAGTTTCCATCTATAACAAGGTTTGCTACATGGATCACAAAATGGTTAAGTTAGTTGCTTTCCTAGGTCACGTGGACTTCTAACACTTAGTAATTTTTAAATGACACACATACGCAGATGTACAGAGTCTCTCAGAACTTCCTCTTCACACCTCTGACCAATTTCTGGGCTAGTTTCCACATCCACGAGTTTCAGACATTTGTGAGTCTGAAATTTTTCAAAACTGTGGGATATAATCTTATTTGAATGGACACAAAACAATCTATTTTAAAAATGTTTGCCAATATAACTTTGATGGTATCTTATTCTACTTTCCTCAAATGTGTTTTTGTTGTTGTATTTATGTACTTAAATTTTTGCCCCTGTATTTTTGGAGAAGTGTACAGTGGCAGTTTCAGAACCAGTCAAGCCTGGAAACACAACACAACCCCCCCACCAACTGCTTCACTCTAATGTTATTTATCTGTTCAAGAGTGGTTTTTCTCCTCTCCACATGAGCTTGTTTTCTACTTCAGCTACCTGTCCAAATGAGTTAGATTTAACTTTTGATTTTCTATATTATCTGAGAAGCCACAACAATACGTTTTGAGTTGCGTGTGTTCTGCCTTAATTTTAAATTATTATACACAATACTCACCTAGATAGGAGTTCTGCTGTGTAAATTTCAAACACTCTTACATAGATAATCTCATTTGAACATTTAACATTCACACCAATGTAAATGAAAAAGAAGAGTTTAAGATCACGCCTCCAGTAAATAAAAACATCTGGATTATAAAATGCATTTTCTAAAACTTTACCTAGTTCTCATTCTAACACACCACCCTGGGTCTGCAATCTCAGGTCTCTACTGGACGAATGTGACAGCAGTTTCACATAGTACATAAGTAGTCCTCAACTTAGGCACTTTTCTGTGCTCTCAGGATGATTCAGGAGAACAGAGTGATGGAAAAGAGGGTAGAAGGCTACTATTTCAGAGGTTAGACTTCTACAAGTCTTTCATAATCTTCAGAACACAGTACTAAACTCAGAGTCGAGAACAAATCAAGCCAAAGTGTTACCGTCCTCAATACTGACCACCAACCATCAAATAGTGTGTCGGGTGCCACTGTTTCCAAAGTGAATCAGGAGTTTTTGTGGTACAAAAATGGAAGATAATTTTCTAACGCAGATGCCACACAGGAAACCAGGCTTCCCTCTCAATAGATCCTTTTCCCACAAGAAAAGGAACTGGGAAAGAGCAAGCAGAGGTTCAATCAGTAAAAGAACCATGGTCCTTTATTCCTAGGAGTGCTCAGAGCAGGATTCAATGATGTGGAGGACCACCAGGATGCCCTCCCCCAAGAGAAGGCAAGTTGCCTCTGTGTCAGGTCACCTTTGCCTTACTGGAGATACCTAATATGTATGGAGCTGTCTGTGGAGCTGCTCAACCCCCTCAAATGGCTACAAGCAATGCAAATTTTCTGGGAGAGGTATGGACTCCTAGACTTTAAAGCAAAGTGGCCAGTCCTTGGGCAGCCCAGCCCAAGACTCCCTCCTAACCTTGAGCTAGGTTGAGAGATGCTGTCAGCTGGTATGGAGCTTTGAGGAAGAAGCAGTGCAAGTCCCGGGGCAAATAAGGGCAGCATCAGAGCTGAAGAAGCTGACCTAAAGCACAAGATACTTCCACAGACTGTGTTACGCAGATTCCTCCAGACTTAGAGGCTACCCATTTACCAGAAGCTGGGACTCCGTCTGCATAGCTCTCTGCGTACTGCACAGGTGCTGCTGTTCCTCCTACCAGCCCAGCTCCCAGCACTCCCGTACTCCCCACCATTCTCACAGTCACTCAACCCGGACCCACTCCTGTCCTCATACATTAATAAAACCTAGATTTGGCCCTAGGACATGGCCTTTGTTCTGGTTGATCTTTGTTTCTCCTAGACTTTGGAACCCCTTGGCTCCCCACAATTGCAGACATGTCTCTTGGCCGGAAGTGGTAGATTGGAATTTACTCATGAGGATTCCAATAACTTTTCCTTGGGTTATAATC
Source organism: Octodon degus (assembly GCF_000260255.1). Taxonomy (NCBI): domain Eukaryota; kingdom Metazoa; phylum Chordata; class Mammalia; order Rodentia; family Octodontidae; genus Octodon; species Octodon degus. The sequence goes on along the minus strand of NW_004524591.1, from coordinate 21,358,186 downwards.
TGTAAGCTTCAGACCTCAACGAGGTTCAGGTGCTCATATCTCACTAAGATGAGGTTCACTGGAGGGGTCAAATGCACTAATCAGCCCACGCTTTCTGCTTTCCCTCAAAGTTGGGGCATAAAACGTCAAAGAGAACTAACCACAATGTCAGCTCATCCCTGTAGTTACTTCAGAGAACACCAACTCAGAAAATTCAGCTTAGCAGGACAGAGGGCTACAGTTCTTTACAGCCATGTCAGGGTAAAGAAGTACATTGATATTTGCATGAAAGATAATTGCCTGGAAACAAGAAAGGGCTTGTTGGTAGTATTAATGATGGAAATGATGACACCAGGATTGTGAAATGTGCGTTTCCTTCCTGCTTTCTGGTGCTTTCTTCAGGTTAGTGGAGTAAGGCAGACCTGTGGAAAGGCCAGAGGAAAGTCATCATAATGACTCTGGACTAGACACTGAGGCAAAGATGTGCTCTTCCTCATCAGTGGCTTCCAGGCTCATCCCCAGACAGGGCTCTCCCAGCCACTGGAGTAAGAAGATGTAGCAGACCTGAGACTAAGAAGAAAGCAGAAAAGGTTGCTCGAGCCATTTTATTCTGAGCCAGCAGCTCCTTCTTGGTTTGCTTTAAGTCTCCAGAGAATTTTGTGATTTGAGTCACAAAGATGTCCCTATAAAATGTGGTATTAATGTAAACCCCAGCTCACACTGACAGGTCTCCCTTCCTGGCCTTGTCTTCTGGGAGCTGTGCTCTGGCAGGAGACTCCTGGGAGACTGGATCTGGCAGCATCCAGAGAACCTCCAGCAGAGCTTGATGGTGCACCCAAGGGACCAGAAGGTGGGCAGTGTGGAGGGGTAGGGGGCACAAGGAGGAGCCTCCAGTGCACCATCTCCAGCCATCCTCCTATTTCTTTCTCTCCTTCTTCCTCAGGAAGCACCCCGGAGGGGGCAGGAAGCCTGTGCATTCCAAGCTCTGGGCATTATCCTCATTTCCACCACGCGTCACTTTGTAATACCTAGACATGGACCAGGTAAGTAAGATCTTGCGTGTGTGAAGGATCCTGCAGCATAAAGCAAAGCAGAAAAGTCAGAGAAACGCCACATTAGGGCTTACAAAATCATGTATTTTCTTTTTTTCTGCAATCTAATGCCGGGACATCAGGGGCCTTAATGAACCTGGACACACACACACACACACACACACACACACACACACACGTATACCACTCCCACAAGGTGAGCCAGTGCCAGAGATGGCAGAAAACTCAGTTGTGAGAATTGCTTTTTTTTTTCTTTTCAAAGTTTTATTGATAAACATATAGCAATGAGACAGTTTTAAATCAAATCGAAAGTACAGTTTCAACAAATAATACACTGC
>NW_004524591.1:21339026-21350052 GCF_000260255.1 Octodon degus | reverse complement strand
AGCTGCATCTGGCTTAGGTCTGGCTGCTGTGCTCAGCTCCTTCCTGCTGCGGACCAGGGCTAGGACTGGGTCTGGGGGTTCCCGGAAGTCGGCAGAATTTCCTACTCTGCAGGAGGGGTGGGGAGGTACAGCAGAGTGGTGTGGGGCGGCCCAAGGGGGTGGGAGAGGGTCCAGCCCACGCTGCGTTGGGCTGGGACTGGTCCCGCCGGCGCAGGGTAGCAGGAAACTCTCCGCACACTCAGCGGACCTGGGCTAGGACTGGGTCTGGGGTCTCCCGGAACTCGGCAGAAAATCCTACTCGGCGGGGCGGGGTGGGGGAGGCACTGAGAATTGCTTTTTATATGCAAACCAAAACTACGTGTACTCTAACCACTTTTTCTTATAAGGTTGTCATATTCCAACCTGCCTTTCACTGCTTTTACTGTCTTAATACCAGACATCAGGCAAATAAGGACAGTCCCTACAGCTGGAATTATTTGAAGTGACCAGTCCTAAGCCTGAATGTCCCTCCTTGTCTCTTCTTCCAATGAATACCATGACAAATGTTCTGGCCCACATTTCCTGCCTCCTGTCATTCCTTCTGCCTTCCCACTAACCCGGGCTTCTCCACGTGCCCTGCGTTGCATGCTGTGTCTCTTGTTCTCCTTTCGAGGGAACTTTGAGTATAAACTTCTTACCTTTGTGACAGTTAGCTCACGTCTGTGTGTCTTACTCTGCCTGATTAAAATAAATCCTTAGTAACCTTAAAACACAAATGCAGCTCCAGACCTGGTGAGCGGTGTCCTATGTATAGTTAGCAAGATGTGGTATTAGCAGGAATAACAATTTGTTTGGGGGCTGAGAACAGCTTGCCCGGGAACCTTGAGCAGCTCAGCAGCTGCAGCCTTGCTGGGTGACTTCCCACAGCAGAGAGCACAGCTAGTGTGGGGGCTGTTTCTGGAATCAGAGTAGGCTTCCTTCCTCGCCACACAGTTCTGGCACACAGGTCCAGGCCTTTCGAATAGACGAGGTTAGACAGAGGTGGACAGCCTGATGCTGGCTAACGTCAGCTAACCCCTTTGCCCCTGTGTCTCACTCATGTTTGAGAGGCTGTTGTTCTCCTTTCAAAAATACAGTCACATATTATGATGACAGGAACAGAGGGACTTAAAAGTGGATGTTACTACAGAAATTAGATTAATGAGGTTTATTCAAGGCAAGGAAAGTTAAACATAGCAAAGAGGTGTTTCGAGACAGGGTAGGTGACAAAGCACATCCACGTCACTTTGCACTCTTATTCCTCCTCTGCTTTTCATTTTCTATTAGAATTGGAGGCTGCACCATGGGCAGACAGAGTGCTTATTCAACAGTGCTGGTACTACCCAATCTGGACCACAGTACTCTTTGATCCACAATATTCATTGCTGAGTTCAGTTGAAAAAAACATAACTGATGACAATTCACAACTGAAAAAAAGAATGAGATTATTTCTCAGACCTGATGACTTGTAAATTCTCCATATGGGGATATATATTGCCAGTATCTGATACAAGTCCATGCTTAGGAAGCATCGATGAAGGGTCTGGGAGTACAGCTGTCAATCTTATAGGTCCCAAGCAACCTAAGCAACTGTGGGGAGGGTTCAGAAGAAAAGAAGCAAATCTCTTAATGGACGCTGTGTTGCTTTCCTCTTCTCTAGTAAAAGTTGCAACTCTACTGGTTGTAGTCCTGAACAATAATAACACTGAAAATGATAAAAGAAAACAAATGGAGAAAACCTGTTCTCCATCAGGGGCTCAACTCTTCCTCTTGTTTCCATGTTTCCCTCTTTCAGTGTGAGAATTAAGAGCTAGAGTGTTTTATTTGATAAAATTTCTTGGGAAAGAACTTTTAATGGCAGTAAGCAAAATTAAATAAGTACAAAGTGTAAGACCACACAGGAACTGGCCCCTGGTCACTTGTTTTTCTCAGGGCAGTACAATTATGCTCAGTGGGCATTCCTGCCCAAACCAACAAGGTTGGACTGCCCAACTAAGTGTGGACTAGAAACCAGCAGAAACACTTATTAACTTCCTGTCTTCTTTGCACCAGACTTTCCTCCACATGGGATCCTACAGTCATGAGTTTTGTTTTGGTTGTAAGTGGCCCAAAGTCACTCTGTACTAAAAGGGGTGTTACACTTATGGCAGCAAACGAAAACCTAGGGCAGAGGTGTAGGTGGATCTTCAGCTAGCTAGCGCCAGATGCTCAGATACCATCCATGTTTTTCTTCCAGATTGTCCCTGAACTTGACTCCTAGAGGAGCCCAGGCTGTGGGGTGGTAATGAGGTGGCCACAGGTTCACAGGTTCATGCTGCCCAGATTCATTACAGGTAGAAAGTCAGAGCCCCTCGAGAAATGAGGGCACTTGGAATCGCTCTCAGTGCTGCAGCTCAACCAGACATGCAATCTGAGTCACACTTTCCAGGAGAAGAGGAATCACATGAGATTCAAAGGTCCTACTCAAGGTCACAAGATTGGCACAGAGTCAGGAGCATTTACCTAAAGAAGTGCATCCCAGTGGATAGGCCAGAGTGCAGCTCTTAATGGAAAAGCTTTTGCATACAGGAGACATCTGGCAATGTCTGGGAACAGTTTTGATTGTCACAATCAGTGGGGTGGGAGTTGCTACTGGCTTCCCATATGTCGAGGTGAAGGATGATGCTACTCTGCTATAATAGAGAGAATATGTCCCTACAGCAGAGAGTTGCCTGCTCCCAATGTCAGTAGAAACAAGGTTGAGAAACCCTGCGTTAGAGGGTAGGTGAGTAACCAGGAGAGGTTTTGCTAGAAGGAGTCAGATGTGTTGAGCTGTTTTGACCAAGTAGTCTATGCATGTGGTCAACTATGGAGGCTGGGATTCAGGACTGGGACAAAAGCACAAAGGTACAGGGGTCATGTGGTCATCTTGCTTTTCCAGAATGAGGCTGGGCAGGAGGCTTGGGCCATAGACCACGGTCCATACACCACCCTCATGGACAGTTGCTTTCAACGTTTGATGGAACAAGAGCCTCACATTATCGAAGGTTTTATTTCGGCACTCTCCCTGTATTTAACAGCTTTAGGAACCATGTGGAGTCGCTTCCTGGGTGTGCTGACACCAACGCCAGCCACTTCACCTTACAGTTTGTTCGCCCTGTGATCTCTCACTCTGTGCCTCTGCTCAGGCTGGAGTCTTTATCTAATAGGTTTTCTTTTTTTTTTTTTTTTTTGTCCCTTGAGGCTGAACTCAATGGTCTTCCTTCATGAAACCTGAGTCACACTCACATACATTACCTGAGGAGAAGCCCCACACCTGTGATCCTATGGTTCCCTAAGGACGCCTAACCACCTGGACCACATGTCACACAAGGAAGACCATGCCTCCAAACCTGATGATCTCCATGAGCCAATTAACGGTTCTGGTTCCTTGTGGATCTCCAGCCCCAGGGAACAGTGCCTCTCATAGAGAGCGTGACTTTGACTACATGAAGGTAAAGCAAACCAGACAAAATGATTGCTAAAGGCTCCTGACCACCCCACGATTTTTGACAGCTTATAATCTGCCCCAAAGGTTAGAGGTCAAAGTAGGCCTTCAGTCTATTTCTGTGCAACATAAAACAGGAATCAGAGTGGCATGACAGCCAAGGACATGCCCTACCTAGAAAGACCTCCATCCAAAATGCCAGCCTGAAAGTCTTCCTCACCCTGAGGAGGTGTTAAGAGCTCATGTCTCTAACCTGGCACCGATGTAGTTAAAGCTGCACCATTTGCTGTGTGAGGCTCTGATTCTGCTGACTTTATTTCAAGCAATCAGAAATATCTAATTTGCATTCGCATTCACATCAGTGGCCCATATGTTAGCCCTGTTTAAAAGCTATAGGCTTGCATTCATTATGAAAGACTTGGCTTCTCTGCCTTATCTCTTCCCTTTAAAATTATTGAGATACTGTCGCTACAAAGGGTTATATTTAGCCACAGCACAGTGTATGTGTCTCTGCCTGCGTCTGTGTGTATGAGAGGGATGTGATATTTGCATCTTCCTCCAAAATACCAGATAACTTTTGAGATGGGGAGAGAAAGAGCGCCTCTTTCCCTACCCCATCACATGTGACAAGGGCTGCCTCCTACTTAAGGCCTCATTAAAATACCGCGTTGCAATATGTCAGTGAGCAGGATTCTAGACCACACACTGAGCCCCTATAAGCAGGGCCCTCTGCAGCACTGCAGTGAAAAATTCACAGCTTCTAGAGAAGGGGCCCAGCCAGGACTGGCTTCTGGGATTGAACTACTACTCAATTAGATTGCACTCACCAGTGGAAAGGGCTTGTCTTTGCCTTATACTTTTACTTAGCAAAAATTTACTGAGCTTATATATACTACATGCTGAGCATCCAGGGAGGTTTCTAAGGAAGGGTTTCTATTGTCCAGCACTTGCAGAAGCAAAGACAGGGAGGATGAGCATTCTAACCATGTTGATGGTTGGGAAAATACTGGAAGCCTGCCCTCTATGCACAGGGAGTGGTGGATGATGCAAAGGGTGGTGATGGTTCTTCCTGGAAAGTCAGAGCAGCAGCGAGAACTTGAAGGGCCAGGCACATGTGAACGACGTGTGCAGGAAGGTGTGCACAATTCTTATGAAGCAGAGAAGGGAGAGAAGATCAGGAGGGAGTGGAGCAAGGGTGTTCAGAAAGCACCTTGGCCCCACTCCAAGGTAGATGCTGTTCCCATGGGCACAGCATCCTACACCTGTGACAGCAGAGCTGCATGGTGCAAATGGCTCCAGTACAGCTAACAACAGTCTTTGTTCTCTAGAAAGATGTGCAAGTAACCAATGAATGCAGTTGCCTCATGGGGAGGAAGCAGGGACAGGGGGAAGATAAGATGTCTACATCTTTGTGTCTCCCTTCAATTTTCCTTCCCTTCTCTTCATAAGCATTGGCATTTAAAGATAAACTGAGAGAAAATTTCATTTATTTTTATTTTAAAAAGAAGAAAACACAAAGGCAAAAACAAAGCAATAAAAATGATACAGAATTTATTTTCTTTTCTTTTCTTTTTCTTTTTGGTGGAACCAGGGATTGAACCCAGGCCCTTGCACTTGCCAGGGAAGTGCTTATTCCACTGAACCCTCTCTCTGGCCCAATACAGAATTTCTTAACAAGGTGATGATAGGAAGTTAACAATAGTTGTTATATTTCACATCGTTAGCCCCAAAGTGGTTGCTCAGGTCACCGGACATAAGTGTTCATGGGAGGATATTTTAAACTGATGAGTTCTAAATAATATCCTATTTGAAAGGTTTTACTATTAGAGAAGCCAACTAGAGAAGCTGAACTATGACACATCAAATTTAAAAATGAGATAAAGTGATAGGAACCAATATCACATACGTATGTCTAATACCTTAATTATCGGTGGCAACAAATGGCTTACAACAACTCTGGCCGAGGGTGGCACCCCAGTGAACTGGGCCAGGTGGCTGAGAAGCCCAGACCTAGAGGATGTGTTCTGTGGGAGGCTGTGATACGGGGTCTGTGAGAGATGATCTTGGAGAACAAGCCAGGGGAGAGAGTGTGTACTTCGTAGGGGAGAAGGCAGGTAACCACACTGAACGGCAAGCAAAGGGTAGATTAGAAATAGGCGCTGCAGGACCAGGCTGTCATCAGTGGTGGAGCACTTGCCTAGCACATAGGAGGTGTGAGGTTCGGTCTCCACCACAGCAAAGCTGAAAACAGATAGAGGATAGAGAGATGAAAGACAGACAGACAGACAGACAGACAGACAGACAGACAGACAGAAGGAAAGGAGGAAAGAAGATCCTATAATCAAAATTTCTGAAAACTGCTTATTTTTAATTGGATGGGTAGTTGAAAGGAAAGGAAGTGAGGTGGGCTACTCTGGGGCCTGTTCTGGGATACCAGTGTTGGAGGATGATGTTCCTGATAGCTGTTCAGGACAATCTTGTGGAATGATCCTGAAAAAGCTATAGCAGATGGGGGTTGCTAGCATCATCTGGAGGTGGGAATAGGAAAGAATTCTATTTTGGAATTCCTAAAAATCGTGCTTCCTTCACGGCCAAGTGTGTGCACCACACGTCCTCCCCAGGGCTCATTATCCCTTGCTTTAGTAATAAGAATGTGGTTACCGGGTCTATAGATGTCTAACTGGAAACTACACTTTCCAGCCACTTTTTGCCAATATTAGGCCAATAAGCTATGATTGTTAGTGATTATGTAAAATTTAGGTCGCTTCCTTAAAGACAAACCCTTGTCTTAGGTCCTTCTTTTTCTCCCTAGTTGTGATGCTTATGGCAACCTCAGTGTCACGTGTTGAAGACTGCAGAGTCACTTGAGCACATTCCTGGATTCTGACCTCTTTGCTACAGCAGTTCAACAGTTCACTGGCTTCCTTTTCTTACTCCTGTGTTCTGTATTGCTGTGATTCCATCCATTGCAGCTTGCTCTGGCTAACGTGAAGGATGAGATACGACAGTCGGTTTACCAGCTATGCTCAGGTTCCCTGGGAATCCTGGACATACGTGACCTTACATGAATTTCTTAGCTTCTCTCTGCTCTGTTTTTCTCATCTAAAAATCAGGAATTGCCTTAAATTTGCTGTAGGAAGCAAATGGGGTGATCAATATAAGTGCTTGAAGCACTAAAATATTGAGTATACAATTATGACTCTTGGCATACTTACTAGATGTTATCAACCAGAGCCCTGGTTCAGGGGGAAAGCCCCAGGCTTCTATTTGCATTAAGAAAGCCACCAAGTTTGAACAAGAGATTAGGACCGGAAGTGGTCTATACATGGGGCTGATGTGTTAACAAGACCCGGTTCAGCATGATAGTATATGGGAATTATCTATATCTGGCTCACTACATCGATTGATTTCACATCTGTAGATTCAACCAACCACAGATCAAAGATATCTGGAATTTTTTTTTGCTCTGTACTGAATACATACTGGCTTGTTCCTGTCATTACTCCTTAAACAATATAGTATAATAAGAATTTGCATGGTGCTTGTTATGTTAGATTCTATAAGTAATCTAGAGAAGACTAAGTATATGGGGAATGTATGTGGGTTATATGTAGGTGCTATGCCACTTTACCATTCTATACTATTCAGTATGCTATTGGCCTTGAGTACGCATGAATTTTGCTATCTATGTGGATTCCAAGAAACAGTCTGCTTTGGATGACAAAGAAACATGGTATACTTTTTGAATCTGTATAAAATCAAAAAGAAAGTTGCCAGCCAGAAGGGTAATGTCATTTTAGCTCTCACAGATGAATCAAAGGAGCTAATAAGTAAAGCAGAGATATGAAAGATGCCCTGGGCAACTCAGGTAGAAACCTTGAAGCTCCGGTAGAAAGCAACCCAGGTCCCTGCCTGCTTCCCAGTGCCCAACTTCAGGCCCCAGGAGTCCTGGCTGCATTTTGGTTTCTATCCTTTGATTTTAGCAAAGGTCCTTTGTGTGCCTTCATAATAAAAGTGTCCATATTAAAGCAGGTCTAAGGGACTCTGTCTTCCAGTCATCAAAAACATCCGTATACATATTAGTTATAGATGTGTTTTTTTACCTCTAAACAATGAATTATGAACATCTTTAAATAAAGGGATGAGTTATTTTGTTCACTTACAAAGTATTTCAAACTTACAAAAAACAAACAATAATTATTGTGTATTTGTGAAGCCAGTACTTAGATTTAATGATTACAAATAGTTTTTCCATAATTGCTTCATAATTCTTGAAGGAAATATGACATTTCAGTACAGTTGAAACCACTCAGGTAATCCTTTCTTATTCACTTTCTTCCTCAGAAGTAGCTCTCTTGAATTTCTTATTTATCATTCACATATAATATGATTTGATTTTGTATTACTAGGATGAGAAAATTTAAAGAAATCTGTTGTAGTCACAATTTACAAGGTAAAAGACTTAATACAGGACACTTAATATAGGATTATTTTATAATTTGTACCCAAAGAGTCAAAAGCAGGGAAGAGTGCAGGAGATATGTCCACATACTGGAAGCCCACCCAATCCAGCTGAAGGCCTGGGCCCCTTGCAGTGTCCTGCACAAGTCCAGCTGAAGACCTAGAAGCTATGGCAATGTCCTCCATGAGACCAACTGGAGGCCTAGAGCCCACGACAATGTCTCATACAAAATCTGCACCAAGAATCTACACTGGGAAAGCCCAAGGGTCAGTGGTGGAGGCTAGAAAATCTGGGCCAGTGAGATGAAGGATCTGTGCCAGCAGGCTGAGGGCTCTGCACCATAGCCAGTGTGATGCTTAAGATAAGGACCAGAGCTCTTCTGATGAGAACCACCGAGTTTATATCAGAAAAACCAGCAAGACAACATTCTCCAGGACAATCTTCAGCACACCAGCTTCCCCTCCAGTTCTCCTTTCATGCATTGGAAGCGGTCGGTAAGTGGCCCTTCCACACCCAGCACCACGCTGATTCAGTGCAATCAAGCTAACCATTACAAGTTGCCATTTGTTAACCTGTCACAAAAAGCCAGTGTAGGAATTCTGTTTTGGATTTGGGGTTTTGCTATGCTTATGTCTAGATGTCCCCACAAGACCTCATGAAATCATACATGGGGCTTTTCAGAGATGGCTGAATCTAGAATGTGTGAGGCTGAAATTAAGGGTGTGCAGTTATCAAATGAGTCCACCAATTGGTTAGGGATATTTCCGGGTGGTGTGAGCACCACCCACTACATACAGAAAATAAAGGGGTAGAAAGAAGCTGCCTGCCATGAACTGTGTCTCTTCTGTGATGTTCCTCTTCCATGCCACCCTGCCTTGGAGCCAGCTGACAATGCACAGTTTCGATAAACTATGAACTGAAGTAAGTCTTTTCTCCTATAACTTTGGGTGTCAGGTATTTTGTCTCAGCAACAAGAAAAAAGTAACTAAAACAAGTTCTGATGGATTATCTTTGAAAATCATCTTGGACATCTAAATAGCAAATGAAATAGAAAATTTACACATGTTCACAATTGCAAAGAAGATATCTAGAATCAAAGTACAAATTTGAGATTCCTAAACATTATCGGTATTTAAAGCCACTCTACTAGGGCATGAATGTAGACAGAGAAGGGAAGAGTTTGCAGTAGTGAGTGACAGGGCAGCCCAAAATTAAGAAGCTGGAGATGTGAGAAAGGACCAGGAAAAGCACAGAAGTGGTACACACTGGAAGTCAAGTGAAGGCATGTACTCAAGCCAGAAGGACTTACTACATTGAGAGCTATTGCAGGAACAAGTGTGATAAGAGTGAATAGATCGCTGCGTTTACCAAGTCAGTCACTGGTAGTGTTAACAAGACCAATGTTCGTGCAGGAGAACTGGTAAAAGTTTGACTTAAAGGAGTCACAAAAATAAGAGTAAGAAATTATAAAGAGTGTGCCGAGATAAGTCTTTCCAGGTATTTAGTTCAGAAGGAAGACATACCAGTAGCTGAAAGCATATGGATTCAAAAAAGAATCCTTTTTGCTTAATAAAGAAGGAGGGGAGCAGAAAGAGAGGCCAAGGAAAAGCGAAAAGGATTAAGATGTGCTATGTACATGTACCTGCCTTCTACAATGAATGTAATCAATATGTAGGGCAAAGCTGTACTAATAAGTAAAAAAGAGAAACCTTTTTACATAATATAATTAACAGTAGACTGACATGGCTATGGAGATGATCCAGGAGAGATGGGGAAATGATGATACGGTTTATTGGATGGGAGCTAAAGACTGTGGCCACACCTCTAATTCCAGCACTCTTTAATGCTAAGGCAGGAGGAGAAGCACAGTTTGAACTCAGCCTGCAAAGATTAGGGAGATCATCTCTCAAAAATTAATAATAATAATAATAATAACAACAACAACAACAACAATAACAACTAGTAGATCTAGGGAACTAGCTCCATGTGAAGGCCTGGGGTTCAAGCTCCTCTTTCAAAAATAAAGTTTATCCATTGAGGATAATTCCTGGAGCAGAAGAAGTGGGATTCATTCTTTGACTCAAACACAGGGGTTGGCTTTAGCTAGAAGCCTGAGCAGCAGGGACAGCAGGAGAGACAGATAATATAGGCTTGATGACTGTAGATGAGCAAATGGGGGAAGTGGAACTATGCTTTTGATTTCTTTGCTTTCTTTCTGGAACAGGCAGGAAGATCAGCCATCAAGAGAATAAGGAATCTTGAGGAGTGGGAATTCCTGGGGTCTTTGGAGTTGATCTAAACCAAATCGCCATCCTCTTACCTTGATCTGCTACACTCTTAGAAATGGAAGGCAGAAGTGAGCCAAGAAGAATGTACCCGTTGTTCTGACATGAACTGCATGTGTGTACAATACAAAGGGTAAATCAGTTTCACAGTTAATTGAGAATTATGAATTTATAAATCTACTATTCCTGAATGAATATTTCATATAATCAATCATTCCTCTCCTTTCCACAGATTTCACCCCCCTATCACAGGACCCATTTCTCACCCCACAGTAACTTTATTCCCCATATTTGTTGGATGGATGAAAAATGTTCCCTCTCAAGAAGCAATGCCATTTTATGCATGAACTCTATAGCTAGTCGATTGGAGTTCAAATGCCATTCACTAGCTGCATGAATCAAGGGAGCTTAAGTTCATCGAGGCTCCGTCTTCTTACCTGGCAAGTGGAGATAAAACCTCCCTTATAGTGATCAATTAAAATGAAGAGTTATGCATGGAGGTGTTTTAATACTTCCACATGCATGCTAAAAAGCAGATGTCGATAAACAGAATTATTATAGAATGAATAAAGAGGAAGGAACTGTGTTAAAACCCTCCACTAACTACTCTACAGAGTTCTCAGGGCAAACTTATGGTAGCCTTAGAATACGGTAGCCTTGGTGACCTACCAAGAATTTTGGAAACATTGAAGCTCCAGAGTGTGCTTCCAATATCTTCATTCCTTCTCTTTAGTACTTTCTAGAGATCAAGCCTAATTTTTTTGTGGACAAGTTCAAAGCCAAAGATCTCCTTAC
>NW_004524591.1:21336173-21338716 GCF_000260255.1 Octodon degus | reverse complement strand
ATGTTTAAAAGGAAAACTTGAAATCAAAGTATCATAATTAAATGTAAACTCTTTTCTCCACAGTCTTACAAAATCATCTTACATAGTGCATTTATATGATCCACAATTTGTTTTTCTGAGCATAATAAAAGTATATCTATATATCAAGAAAGGATTGTCTCAATTCAGTCTAGGTTTAAATGAACAAAAATATATACATTTATACTGAAAAGTGTATCAATTAGATAGATCTTAGTACTTCACACTGATAGTAATTGGTATATTTGATCCATGGATAAAAATGCAAAGGAAACTGAATTTTTATTTTTTTTATTTTTTAAAAAGAGTATAAAATAGTGTTAAAAGAGAAAAATACAAGTGATGTTACAGAATTTCATTAAACAAGATAATATGAACTTCACAATATTTGTTGTATTACATAGTGTTGTCTTCAAATTAGTTGTTTATTATTACCAGATGTATGCATGCAAAATTGGGAGAGAAAAAATATATGAGACTAAAAAGAGAAAAAAAGGAAAAAGAATTGAAAAAAGGAGATAAATCAAATTGACTGCCTGTTTCTTTCCATAGAACAGCAGAAACCCACAGTACAATTGTCCAAGGGAAACTGAATTTTTGTAACTATTTTTCAACTATTCTACTTTGAAGTTCTCTGTTCCAAAAATACTATACATTGCTGTGTACCAAATGACCGCAAAGCCTAACAGCTTAAAGCAACAATAATTTTATCTCATAATTTTTGAGGTAAGTAATTTGGGCAGAGTTCAAATGAGTGATGTTTTCCTGTTCTAAATGGTGGTCAACCAGTGAGTTTCGTTGCAGGTGTCTAAGATGATTTAGATCAGGGGACAAGATGATTTCTTCCATGCACTCACTACTTTGATGAAGATGGTGGGGTGGCCACGCTTAGCTTAGCCTCTGGGTCCAGAGCTCCATGCAACCTGCCCTGGGAAGAAGTATTGGGATATTCAAGACTTTTCACATGGAAGCTTTGGGCTCCCGTGGAGAGTGTTTCAAAAGCCCTGGACATAAACTCCAAACCATTACCTCTATTGCATTCACTAGGGCCAGTCTGAAGAAATCAGACTTCAATCCTAATTGGAAGAATTTGTAACAATAGTTTGTAGCCATTTTTTTTTATCTATTATATGCTGTCCCACACCAAGAATTGCTTTTTCCATGGCATGATACTATCTGACATTTCTTGGTGTGGCAGCTTTGCCGTGTACAATGCTTTGAGGACCACTGCTCACGTTCTGTTTAGAATTTAACTTTTGGGTATGTTACTAGAACTGACCTTCTGATCAATGTATTTACATTCTATAGCTGTTAATAGCTAAAATTTTGTCTTGTTTGGCCTGATTGTCTGTAGGGTTATTTTATTTAGCTATAGATTCCACAAATCCCTTCAACACTCTAATCAACTCCATCTTCTATCTTGTACCTTGCATTTCTATTATTTATTTATTTATTTTTGCAGAACTGGGGGCTGAACTCAGGACCTTGCATTTGCCAGGCAAGTGCTTATTCTACTGAGCTATCTCCATGGCCCCATACCTTGCATTTTTGTTGTTGATTAAATGGAGGGAAAAGTTGATAAGACACAGAGAAGGAGAGACAGACAGACAGAGAAAGAGGGACAGAGAGAGCAACAGAAACAGAGAGAGAGAGAGAGAGAGAGAGAGAGAGAGAGAGAGACAGACACAGACACAGACACAGACACAGACACAGACACAGACACAGACACAGACACAGACACAGACACAGAGAGACAGAAAGAAAGACAGAAGTTTCTGAAAAATACCAGTTAAAACAAGCAAAACTACATGGAGCCCCTAGGCAGGCACTTTCGCCAGTGAGCTATATCCCCACCTGAATTCATTACATTTTCATGGAAGATGCAAGATTTTAGCTAAAACTTACAGGACAGATAAGATTTGAATAAGCCAAAGTGACCACTGGGAGGAAGAGACTATGTAGTTTAAATCCTGAATCAAGTTGGGTATGGTGATGCACATACCTATCATCCCAATACTCAGGAGGCTGAGGCCAAAGGGTAGCCATCAATTTGAGACCTGCCTGGGTTACATAATGAGTTTAAGGCCAGCCTGTACTATATAGCAAGACCCTGTCTCAATAAAATAAAATAAAATAATAAAATAAAAGCCTTAATCAACATATTTTAAATCAGTAAGAGGATAAGTTCATATTGCCCCTTGCACAGTCCTTCAGTTTCTTAGGTCTAGAGGCCTGGAGGATATTGTTAACAATATTAATTACTCACTAGGGCCCCAAGATTTAAAGGCCCAATCCAGAAATGGGCATCCGAGATGAACAAACACTTCTCAGAGAATGAAACTGAAGAAGCGAATAAATAAATGAAAAAATGCTCCACATCACTAGCCATCCGTGAAATGCAAATTAAAACCACATTGAGCTATCATCTCACCCCAGAAAGAATGGCTATCATAAAGAAATCATCTAACAACAAATGTTGGAAGAGGCTGTGGGGAAAAAGGAACCCTTCTCCACTGCTGGTGGGA
>NW_004524591.1:21312525-21335921 GCF_000260255.1 Octodon degus | reverse complement strand
ATATACTCATAAGTGAAATAAACCAGACACACATGTGTAATATCGTATAGTTTCCCTAGTATAAGAACTCAAAAGGAAAAATACAAATAGAAAGGTATAATACAACTAAAAGGAAAACAAGAACTTGAGGACTAATTAAGAGAGGGAAAGAAGAAGAGCTAGGAAACATGACAGGGACAAGCCATACAGTTATATGTAGAAGATGTTCAAGGCAATGATCCTGAAACTCTCCAGAAGATTTTTGAATCAAGCAGTTAATTAGAAAGATTCTCACCCTGACTAACTTTATATACTGATATCTGTGAACTAAGAAATTGCACTGAAGATGGCAATTTGTAATAGTAGGTTCATGTTTGGAGTGCCTGTCATTCCGGTCTTCAGAATACAGGCTGCTTGTCATGACATGCCAGTTGCTTCTATGCTGTCTCTTGGGTAGATGATTGTTCAAAAAGAAGGGGGTGGTGAAAGAAGGCAGGAGACAAGAAAAGGAATGTGGGACTGTCCTGCTTCAAGATTGTGTATGGTTAGATTTTTGGACTTATGTGTAAACATAAGAATTATATAATCTTTATGATTTTTTACAAAATATATTCTAATTTTTAAATGTTTTTTCATCATATTCTGCAGGGACTTAAAGTTCAACATATCAATACTTGATGAAAAATATCTGTTCCATATTATGCCTAAGTTGTTTGATATTCAGACAGTGAGGTTAAGTTTAACAGCCTAGGTTGTATGGTAATAACAATAAGCTTCTCTTCTGGAGGGTTAACAACCTAAGTTTGCAGACCAAAATTAGAGAAAAAGGAGGGCCGCAAGGAAAGCCAACATTTTGGCCCTAGCCTTCCAAGGTCAATTAAGACTCAAGACATATGAGAACTTGTACTGTAACGTCATGTAACCTGGTAGTGTCCCAAATTTTCTGATCAAAGAGATTATGGGGCCAAAGAGGAAAGCAATCAATGATGTAGAGTGTGCCTAAGGAGAATCACATGAAGAGAAAACATTCTCTCAGGCTTTCACAGAGAGCACATTGGCAAAGCAATGGCCATGACTCATCCACATGGCTGACACTCACAAAGGACCTGCAATCTGAGGTACAGGATCTCAGGATAAATCCTGAAGGGATTTCACTGACCTTGTCAGACCCAAGAGCTACAACTCTTGTTGCATAGGTCTTGCTTTATCTTGGTCTTAACCATCCAGCAGAAAAATATAAAAACGAAGTATAAGAAGTAAAGCCATGCTGTTATGTTGAGCTGTAGGGGACTCAGGTCAACCATTTCTGACATTGCCAGTCAAGCGGAAGACCCAGTACTATTATGGACTACTGGACTCTTTTAGAATATTTTGCTGAGTTAACACACCTTTAATATTCAAATAACGGAACTAAACAAAAAAGAGGATACAGATGAATGTCCATTTTGTATCTGTGTATTCAAAATGTTTAGGATAGATATATAGTTACACACTCTTAAAGAATAGAGGGATTTGTTCTAATAGTATTTGTAAGTAGAATATCATGTCCACATCTTGTACAGCAATTAACCACTAGGAAGAATGTATGCAATGTGTTGATTAATGAAACTGTCCTACCAACTTGTTTTGAAAAAAATAAAAATAAAAAAATTTAAAGAAGAATATTAATTACTCAAATAATATATAATTAGTATTAGAACATAGAATAGTTTTAAGTATATGTCTATAGTAAACAAATAGAGACAGAAAGTAGGTAAGAGATTATTTGCAACAAGAAAGGGTAGACGTAAGGCAAGGGAATGAGAATAATTATTAAGTTTCTACTTTATCTGATGGAAATGTTCCAAAATTGAGTTGGCGATGGTTGCTCAACTATAGGAGCATATTGAGAATAGACTGTACCCTTTCAGTGGGTAAAAGGTACAACACATGAGTTACATGTTAATAAGGCTTTTTCAAAAAATATTCAATAGTGTAGATTTTTATATTAACTTGGGGTTTAAAGTATGAACAGCAGCACTTGGGAACTTCATTGTGTGAATCCAAGTTGCTTTATCTCCTGTCCTTCTCTTTCACAAGGGAGCTCTCTAGACCAGCACAGCTGTTCTTCTGTGTCTTCAAATCATGCTTCTCTCTTTCCTGTCTTGCACCGTTGGTACAGCATTCTAGTGCCTTCCCGCCTTGATCCAAGTGTTGACAGCCTCTCACCTCCATAGCCAAATGTCATTGCTAAAAATTTTCTAAGAGGTACTTCATCCTCTCCTGCCACTGTCTCTTATCTTAATTGCAATTAAAAATAGTCATCACAGTTTCCTTTTATGAACTGTTGCCACTGTCTGTCTCACTCACTAAATCATGAGGTCTCAGATTTGGGATCAGCAAACTTTTCCTGGGCCATAAAATCTCTCTCACAACTGCTGGACTCATGTTACTGTGCCGGAGAAGTCACAGACGAGACCCCCCCAGGTAGGCGTGCCAGTGCTCTAGTGCAAGTCTGTTGATTTCCACTGAAATGTGAAATGCACTTGGTTTTCACTTATCAAGAAATATTCTCCTTTCACACAGAAGCCATTCTTAGCTCCTGTATTCTACAAAAACAGGCAATGGGCTGGATCTGGCTTACACGTCCGATCTGCTAGACTCTGAGATCAGTCTTTCTGTTGCCTATTGTGATGCTCTATGTTCATGAAAAGTTATTACAATGGACTAACAGCAATATAAAGCAGAAATAAATAAGCACATCTATTTCCTTCCATGCACATGGTTTAGAGTCCAGAACTTTTAGTGTATGGAGTTACAGAAATATGAATACAGAATAAGCAAAGCCTAGGGTCAGCATCATCTAGGGTTATTTTCCGCAGGGCCAATGGACTCACTGAGAGCATCTCAAAAGCAGGTTAGCATCCCCAAGGGGTCAAACCAGCTGGCAATGTCAAGAATGGAGTTGAACTGGATGGACAGGGAAGGAGCCTGTAGGAGCCCACGAGCAGGCTCTGAATGGTGCATTGTAGGTTCAGCCTGGCAAGTTGAGCTGATGCGGTAGCAACTGCTGTACCCTTCATTTCTTCCCTACAGCTGCAGACACTGGTGTCCTAAGTCCTTGAGAGAAAAGTTTGGGAAATAGGCTGACTTGAGATGACAGGAAAAATCACTGTAACAGCAGGATGGGAAGCAATAAGAAAAAGATGAGAGGGCTGATGTGGTGCCAGGCTAAAGGGAGTCTTAGGAACCAGACAGAGGTTGTTAGACATGATACATCATCAGAGACTCAGAGCCATGACTTTTTATCAAGGTAAAGACAGGGCCTGAAAAAGTACTGGTTCCTGTCATGGGAAACAAGGAAATGAATAAAATTAAAAAGGAATTTAAAAAAGGAAAAAGAAAGCTGACCATCTCAAATAAATTCAGGTTTAACATGATAAAAGCTAGCAAGGAAATTGAAAGAAGAATAATTTTAGAAGAAACCTCAAAGAAATCATCACTAGGACAGTGTATGTTCTTGGTGCATAGAGACAAAACAAAGGTGATAGCAAGATTTTACATATAGCTGATTGGACAATGTGTACCTTTTCCTTAAAAAAAGAAAACAGAGCATAAATGGAACAAATTTAAAGCTGAAGTTTTAGTTATTGCCGACAGTGTTTAATAAAGTTATAAATTCAAATAGTGATGTCTATCAGGTGAAAGCTGGAACTTGAATTTGAGAGGCACATAGGCGTACGCTGATTAATGTTTAAAAACTAGCCATCCAGGAACAGAAGCATCTCATCTGTAACACTGGCTAAAGTCTGTAGAAAAGTGTTTGTACTCAACTTATTTTAAGCTATCTGATGTTATGGATGCAGAGATCCAGTGCAGACCCTGTGGGTGTACTGACCCCAGCACAACACTCATTGGAAGATGGTAATGGTGGAAATAAGAAAATTAAACTAAAAGTTGAGTAAGACCTTAGAAATCTTGGCTTGGACCCTCCACCATATAGTCATGAAGCTAAAAGTAGAAATAGAACACAAAGAACTGAACTCTTGAAAGAGTTTGAAGGCAGAGGACCAAAATGTCAAACACAGCCCTTACATGGACAGAACTCAGTGGTTCAAAACCCTCCTTTTGAAGATCAAAATGATAACATCTAAAGCAGGAAAATACAGTTACCACCAGTTATCAGTAGACAGAAGGATGACGCATAGGTTTGGATGCATATTTCTATTCTACATCCTGATTTGTCTATTATCTGGTTTCCTTAGCTACCAGCATAAACAGTTGCAGGTACTAAGGCTCTGCATTTGCATCACAGTAGATTTAACTTGCTTCTACAGTAGATTAGCAAAAAAGAAACAAATGTTCCTTATCGCTGTTCAGCAGGGCAACATAAGAGAGGGCTATAAACCCACCACCTCTAATATCCATTCAGGGCACTGGGACACTCAGGAGCATGCTGAGAAATCATCTGTTGTCTTTGGAGGGCTGGAAGGTGAGGGGGTCATTTTTTTTACCTCTTCCTTAATGACTTAGGCCAGTCTAAGAACACTTGCTGTTTTACTGCCCCCTAGTGGACATCATGCACTACTTCATCCTGCACAGCTCCACAGCAATGAAAAGTGAGGGACTTTATAAATGTACGGAGAACTAAAGATCTCAAAGCCTCAAGTTCAAGGAAATCCAAACAAATAATTTTTATAACTTAAGTTTCAATTACATAACAATTATCAAACCCTTAGCCACTGAGCTTGTGTGGCTACGCCCACAGGCTACTTCGACTTCACAGTTGCGTCCTTCAAGTGTTGCGTCATCTTCCTACCTACCAAGTTTCAGTCACTGTAGGTCTGTAAGAGATTAATTTTATGGAGGAGAAAAGACCACCTCTTCTGCAGATAGTAAGCAGGTTCTTTCAATTTAGTACAAATGAAAACCACATTTTTGGGAAATATGTTTCCTTGCTTAAGATCAGACCGTGAAGTTCACGGATAGACCCCAAAGTGGATACTTTCTTCAAGAACTTCCAAGGCCATATTGACATATATGGTGACCAGATGGTTAACCAGGCCCACATTGACCTTGCTGAGACAATGTTTATCAAGCAACATTTACAGTCTTACACACAAATACTTAGAAGGACAAACAAAATCTTCACGCAGATAATGTCCTTGTTAATGGTAACTTACTCCTTCTTCTTGGGCAAATTCTCAATTGGTTAAGAAACTAACACTGAACTTACTAGTTTATCTTACGAGTGAAGCTATTTCTCTTCACTTGTGTCAAGTGATTTTTTTCTCTAGCCTTAGGGTTTATTTCATCATGCAAGAAAAGAGCATGTGTGAGTACACACACACACACACACACACACACACACAACTTCAAATGGTTTAAGGGTAATATGGCTCTTCTTTGTAGGTTTTCATAGAGATAGATAGGATGTGAAGAAAGGAATCACTCCACATTTGATTTATCTGAATTTTATAAAAACCTTCTAAACTGCAGGGCAAGTTTCCCAATCTTCTCTCATTCTCTGACATCCTCTGCCCACTCTTTTTCCACCCACAACATGTTGGTCCTTCTGGACTCCTTTCTGTGCCTTTCTCTCTCTGCCCTTCATTTTTTGGTAAAGAAAGCAAGCCAGTATGTTCTTGGACCCTTTCAAAACCTTTTTCATCTAAAGCCCATGAGAGAGAAAATACAAATATTGTTAAAATTTTGTCCTGTGCTGAAAATACTGGCCTCCAACGATCATCGTGCAGATGTCATGATTTACCTTGTGCCGACTCACTGATGTGACCTCTGTGGAAGCAGCAATCACCACTGTCCTACCCTGAACCCAAGTTCTTTCCCTTAGAAAGTGTCCCTGTTTGCTCCCTAGCTTGGCCACAAAGCAGAATCACTGTATCATCTGAAGGTTCTTGTCCACAGGCCAATGGGACATTTAGATTGAAGACAGATGGTCTTGATCTCATTGAAAACCAAGAGAAAGGGACACTCTCTCTCAACTTGTCTCTAACATCACCACCACCTCTCATCCAAGCAATAGCAGTTTGCAAGTATATTTATAACTTTAAGTTGCAAATCACTTGGTGGGGTATGAAGTTTTCTGGTCATGCAGGGATCCTTTACAAATTGAAATAGGACAATATATCACACAGGAAGGGTAAACATCTTTCTATTCAACTTCTGAGATACAAGTATACATAATGCATTTCTTAGTGCTTCCCTGGCAAGCGCAAGGGCCTGAGTTCAATCCCCGGTTCCGAAAAAAAAAAAAATGCATTTCTTACTATAAACTACAAGTAAAAAGTATTTCCAAGCTTGAAAGCCACTTCTGTATGCAGTGCTTGAGGGAAGAACAATGATTGTTTTTAGCCCTACAGTTGAGCCACAGTGGGAGAATGAGGCATGAGTTGGGGCTATCTCTTATGGGCCTGGTACCATAGCTAAGGGTTCCTCTGCATCTTTGGGGGAGAGTATTCTCAAACATTCTTCCCCCAGGCTTTTCCTTCAAGGTGTTTTCACAAAAGCATCAAAAACATCATGCTACAGAGATACATTTCTACCCATTTGTCTTAGTTATTTTTCTCTTTGCTGAGACAAAAAAAAATCCAATACATGAAGTTAAAGAAGAAAAGATTTATTTAGCTCAGTTTTTGAGGTTTCAGTCCATAATCAGCTGGCTCTAAGGCAGGGTGGCATGGCAGAAGGGCAGCACTTCACATGATGGAAGACAGCAAAAGCAAGTGACAGAGAGGGACCAGCCTCTATCTGTTCCCTATATCGTATTCCATCTACTAGAATTAGGGAGGTGCCAATCCAATCAGTAGACTGATCCAGCAATTGCCCGCACTTAATCCCAGTGTCCTTAATTCAATCATTAAGCCACAAATCAATCAAGCACTCTGGATTCAGCCACCTCTGAAGAAACCCAATGACGACATGAGGCTTTGGGGGGACATCTAGACACACACCATAACACCACGTTTATAGCAGCACAACTCATAGTAGCAAATCTTGGAAATGGCCTGTATGAGCATCAGCAAACAAATGGATAAAGATAGCATTTATACAAAACAGAGTACTACTTTGTCATGAAGAAGGGTGGACTTAAATCACTTGGAGAAAGATGGGTGCATCTTGAGCACAATATGTTAAAAGAATGGAGTCACACAAGATTAAATGTCACATGATTTCTCTTATGTGAGTACCCAATGCATAATTAAAGAGCAAAACAAAAATACATAAGAGGAAATCAGGAGATTGATCTTTCGCAAGAGGGATGGGGCCCAAGAGATGGAGAGTGGGAGGTGAGGAAAAGAAGAATTGAGATGTTGTACGTATTGCAGCAATTCCCCATGAAGAATGTGTCATCATTGTGTACTGCGAAAATGTACTGACTCAACTAAAACAGTAACCAGAAGAAGATGCACATGCCGGCACTGTAGATGCTGCAGACCTCAGTGCTGATGGGAATGCATGGGCGGGCGCTGGAACACTAATCCAGAGCCGAACTCGGATTCCAGCCCTCCAGAACTTTGTTTCACTGTGTTTGCATTTTCCTTCAGTGCACACAGAGAAGGACCTGTGATGAAAGAACATAACTTCAAATGAACTTCAAAGTACTTGTGTATGTGCATGATAAAAATTCTCAATGGACAAGAATTTTATTGTACCTTATTAAGCAATTTATTTTTATTTTTCTTAAGGGTACATAAAATGAAATTTATTTTACCCTCAATGGCCTCTTAAGTTGAAGAAACATAGATGTACAGTTTGAACTGCTCTCCTCACTTGTGACATATCCAGGTAACAAAATGTGCTTAATCCAGGACCACCCTCCACAGTTCCTACCTCTTGATATATTCCACTCCTCTTCCATATGGGACTGCTCGTGTTAAGCCATCAAGTCTTTAGGGGAAGACTTTTGATTCTTTTTAAAATTAGAACCCAGCACAACTTCTTGTGTGTGTCACCAAATAACTAATGTTTTTATTCTAAATAAAAGAAGGAGTGGATAACAACATGTGCATCTAAGCACTCAAAGCAATATGATCTTTGCTCTATAAAAAGTGGTGATCAGTAAGTTCCCAAATCAATTGTGGAAAAAGCTGAACATATCCCTTCTTCCACAACAAATAGATTGTGAACAAAATGTAAATCAAGAAATAGAGTAACTCATCTTTCATGAGAGTATCATTGTCTAATGTCATTTGAATAATAAGGATGAAGAAAAAAAATCTCATTCTTTCCTAATCTTAATTAGCATAGCAAAAAGGAACTTAACTTGTGAAGGGGTATTATTTCTTTCTATGGGGAGGAATGCATTTTTTCTTTAATTTGTGCATGGAATCACTAAAGAGAACAGAGTATACAGCCCCAGCTCCAGATGAATTCAAACCTGGGTCCCGTATACATCCTGAGCCTTTCAGGAGACTTATCAGTGATGGAAATTTGTCACTTTTGCCAAAGGCAGTGTCACCACTCAGGGGAAAGGAAAGCACAAGTGTTAGGTCAATGAATTGTGTGTGCAGTGCACCTATGGGCATAAGAGGTTTCTTCAAACAGAAGTGTAAGGATAAATATGAGTGAAAGTATGCAAATTGCCTTTAAAATTAGATGAGAAAGTCTTTGAGAACTATGCAAAGCTCTTGATAGACCCATACCTCTGACTACTCATTTACATGCCAATTAATTAGAGAACCCTTCCAAGAAAGATAGAAAACATTTCATTGAAGACAAAAATCATAGGATACTTGGAGATACTTGAGTTTTTAAACTTACAAGATGTATGATGCAGAAAACATTTTGACCTCAGATTTGAGGGAAACTCATTTTATGGGCAAAAATAACAATGACTATAGAACACAAGTCATTAGTTGAGTACCACAAGAAAAAGAGGATGCCCAGCTCAAGACAGATTTTGGTCAAGGCTCAGCTATCCATAGAAGGTAGTCAGATGGCCAATCTACAGTCAAGTGTGAGATCTTACTGTCTAGTGTGAAAGTAAGATGAGGACTAGAAGAAGAGAAGGTGCTTACAGGTCTACAATAATGATACTGCAAAAGAGACTCCACAGCTGAACTCAAGATGAACTCAACCCAAACTGTTACCCCTCTGGTTCTGATTAAGCAGAACCCTAGAAAGAAAATTCCAGGAAGAAATAACCTGATGCTAACGCATTCATTCCCTTGGGTATAAACTCTGGAAAAATAGTCAGAAAATCCAAATCTAGTTCTGTTTCTGCCTCTAGGGAAACATGACCTGGGATTTCTCATGTCTCTGAGCCCCAATGTCATGGTATTTAAAATATCTAAGTAGATTGCAAGATCTTATATGCCCATCACACTGTATTTTGCTCCTGTTCTGAGTTCAATTTTAGTCAATAAAAAGAAATTATAAGAGACCAGCCAAATAGCTCAGTGGATTACAGTGCCTGCAAGTAAGCACAGGGGCCAGGAGTTCAAACCCTGGGTCTACCATTCCAGCCCTGCCCCCAGGGCATGCTGAGATGGCAAATGAAATTGGGCATGGTGGCACGCACCAGTAATTCCAGTTCTTGGGAGGCTATAAACAGGTGGATCACTATGAGTCCGATCTAGTAGTGAGACACTGAACAGCCTGTAGACCTTTCCTTAAAATAAAAGAAAAAAGAAATTCTAGAGGCTGAAGGTGTAGTTAAGTGGTACAATGATATTCAATTATATGGCTGCCTCTGAATTTGTTTAAGTAATCACCTAGCATACGCAAGGCCCTGGTTAGACCCCCAGCACTAAAAATAAATATAAAGTGAAAATTAGAAATTTATGAATTCCAAAAGAGGAATAAATAACTTTCACAAATGTACAATAAAAATATCTCAGGTATGGGTGTGCACATGGCCTCAGGGTCAGGAGGATGGGAGAAACATGAATGTTTGTGGAAGGAGAAGTGTTTTAGGTTGCAGGCAGTGGTGAGAGGCATTCTGAAAAAGGAAGAGGTTTCTGTGAATAACAGGAAGGAAATGAAGGAAAGGAAATGAAAAAGAATGAGGAAAATGAATATTTGTGAATTTCCTTCTATGTCATATGTTCTGCTAGAAGCTTTTTATATGTTCCACTACTAGTCCACTGAGCTGTAAGAAGTAGTTATTACGAGGCTTGTTTTTATAAATGAAGAAACATAGGCTTGGAAAAATCAGTAATATAGTTGAAGGCATATGTCAAGTAAATATTAGGGTGAGTATATGAACTCACAGCTGCCCATCTCAAACCTTCAAGAATCTACTAGAAGCTGAACAGAATTCTAAGAAATACCTAAGAGTTGGGTGAGTCAGAAGAGGATAGGTGTTGGTCTTGTGGAAAAGTCTTGATGCTAGTGATGCAACCAATTCAGTGGAGAAGGTCATATTGATCTTACCATGACATGAATCCAAGGAAGCACTGCACAGACCCAGGCGGACCACATGAGGCACTGGTGGAGGAAAGGGGGCAGGAAGGTCCCAACGTGTAGTACTACATTTCCGCGGATACACGGAGGTGTTCTCCACATGCCAAGAGTGCCTGCATTTTTCATCTCATCTTCCAGGTCTGCTGAGAGACAGTACCAGTAGCCATCATGGTCCTCTAAATGAAGGACAGTCTTTGAGCCTGGCTAGGGCCACTGTTACATTTGGTGATAGCTGCGCTCTGTTTTTTTTTCTCCCTTTTCTGTTTCACTCTCTCTAATGGTCCTCTTGTGAACTGTCACCCTTAATTTGTGTAGTGCTTAGATGATAAAAGTCACACATGTACAATATCCCACTCAATGGAGTCTTTCCAACAGTCTAATCATTTGGTCCGTGAAAGAACTGAAGCAAGGGACAAGTGACATAGGAGATTGCATGAGAAGCTATGAGAAAGGTGCGAGAGGCTTCTTAGCTCTGAACTTGGGAAGGCAGTGTTCCATGGAGTCACTGGTGGGGGTAAAGCTCCGGGTGGATGACATTCTTCAGATATTTGAGAACTCTCCTGTATCAAAGAGTAGGAATTTGCTTACCCTTGCATGTTTACAAAGGGACAAGGAAAACCAACTGATTTGGATAAAAGGGAGACAGATTTCAGATGTTTCACATGGTTTTCGCTTATAGGGGAAAAATAAGGATTCTGGGAAATTTTGAAAAACAAAGAAAAATGATAATATTCACAATTCTATAACCTAGAGGGAATCATGCTAAATATTTCAGGATTTTTCTTTCTAGCATTTTCTAATGAGTGTGATTAAATAATAGAGCTCATTCTGTATATAAAATTTTGCATTTTTAACTCTACATTATAATACCTCAAAAACATTTTTCAGTTCATTAAAAGTGCTTCATAAATATAATTTAATGGCTGTATAATATTCAATTGTATGGCTGGGACAGAATTTATTTAGCTAATCCCCTATCTTTGGACATTTATGTTGTGCATAATCCTAGGCTATTATAAAATAATGCATTAACAAAAATCTCTTGTACATAAATCTTGTCCCACCAGTTTTAGAATTTTATACGTAAGGTTTCTAGGAGTTGAATTATTTAATAAAAATTGTTATTATCTTTAAGACATTGATACATATTGTCATTTTCCCTCCATAAAATGCATATTAATTAGCCTCTGCAGCCTCACTTTTTCTTTTAGTATTCAAGACCCTACATGCTTCTGTTTTTATTTTCTGCCTTCCCAGACTGTTTCTTTTTAACCCATTCTGTCCCTCTTTTATCTTTTCTTTTCTTTTTTATTTATTTATTTATTTATTTTTTGGTGGAACTTGGGATTGAATTTAGGTCCTTGCACTTGCTAGGGAAGCACTTATTCTACTGAGCCATCTCCCCAGCCTCCATCTTTGTCTTTTCACTGGCCTCCAATTCCTAGGGTCACAGCACTGTCACAAGCATATTCAGTTGCTCACCTGACATCATA
This sequence comes from Octodon degus, assembly GCF_000260255.1. Taxonomy (NCBI): domain Eukaryota; kingdom Metazoa; phylum Chordata; class Mammalia; order Rodentia; family Octodontidae; genus Octodon; species Octodon degus. The sequence goes on along the minus strand of NW_004524591.1, from coordinate 21,324,045 downwards.
ACTGGATATCTAATAGATATCTCCAGCACAATATGATGAGGTTATTTATTTATCTGGTATAGGATATCGCTACACAGCTCAGACTCATAGTGATCCTCCTGTCTCAGCCTCCCCAGTGCTGGGAATTATAGATGTGCACCACCACACCTGGTTTCAGTAACCAGTTTGGTGCTGGGTCAGGAGACATGTGGTACTGGGGATTGAACCCAGTCTTGTTCTTGCCAGTCAGGCACTTAGACCGCTGAGCTATCTCGCCAGCCCCAGCATGACAAGCTCTTGATTCTCCTCCCAACTTGCTTTACCTTGATCCTCTTTAAGCCTTTCCTATCCCAGTAGGTATAAATTCTGCCCACCCATGAGCTCACAACCATTACCCTTGAATCTTGTTTGTCTTTGCCCCACCAAATTAAATCCACCCTTATTTCCTTTTCTACTTTCTCTCCAGAAATTGTCCTAATATGATTCTACCAAAGGTCATTTACCCCACCACAATCCATGATACTATGGTCTTATCTCCTCAGAGATAAAGTCCTAAATGAAGTCCTAGCTTCCAATCTTACCATGTGTAATTCATTGTCCATCTAATGGCCATTTTTCTGTTTATACATTTTTCAGCAAATACTTTTAAGCACTTGCTATATACTGGTACCTGTCAATTAAGTATGTACTCTTTTAGGCACTGAGAATATATTAGAAAACATACATTAGAAAATAGAGTGCCAGACTTCAAATAATTTCCACTTCGCCTCCACCCTGCCCCATGTCTTGGCAGGCTTAATGGACAGCAACTCTCATCATTACCACTTTCTGGCCTCTGATTTAATTTGCTGAGATTTAACAACAATAATTAGGGCCGGACAGATAACTCAATAGAAAACGTGTTTGCTTGGCAAGCACAAGGTCCTGAGTTCAATCCCTGGTACTGCAAAAAATAAATAAATAAATAAAATAATAATAATAATAGTTACAGGACACCCAGTTTTAAATTTCAGATAAACAAGGAATTCCCATTTAGCATAAGTATATCCAAATATCACACTTCACTAAAAAAGGTATTATCTTATTTATCTGAAATTCAAATTGAACTAGGTGTCCTCTGTTTTATCTGACAGTCTTAGGTGGAAATCACTGAGGTGTTCGGCGGGTATGACAAATGAAGTCACAGAGCATCTATTGTCCACTACTCTGTTCTCACAGGGTTTCCCTGTAGCGGTTTCTGGGGTCCTCTCCCTGCGTCCCAGCTCCTGTCAAGCAGCCCCTCTTCCAAGGCTACAGCTCTCACTGTTTCTCCCCCATTCCCCCTGAGAATGGTAAAGGCTGGCTGCTCTTGCTAGCCCCTGGGGTTCTCACCCGTGCCTTGGTTCCATGAACCCTTGTTCTACTGCTGTGAATTTATGTGCCACAGCAGGTCCCTCGAGATTGTATCATGTAGTCATGCAGCCATATTACTTCATGTGAATGTGAATTTTCAAAGTGATCATCACCTAGCCCTGAATTCCTTAGAACATGCCCCAGTGCTAGGCAATATAGGACTTCTTTCATTCTGATTAACCAACTCTTCTCCTAGGTCACCTGAACATAGAGTTACTTGTTCTCCTCCTACTTGAATGTTTCTTCCTCAGAACAGGAATGGTATCTGCCTCATTTACTGTGCATGGCACTAGCATACACTCAGCATTTGTTGATTAGATGCAACACACTCATTCACAGAAATATATTGGGTCAGTGATTCTCAAAGTGTAACTGAAATATTACATAATATAAAAGCATCAGTTGGGAACTTCTTATAAAGATGCATCTTTAGGGTTACTCTAATCTTATTGAATTGAATACCCTGGGGGTGGGCTGGTAATCTGTGGCTTAATAAGCCTTCTGGATGATTCTGACATTTTCTAAATTTGAGAACTGTGAGGCTGGGGAGTGGGAATATAGTGGTGTAAAAAAGACAAGGTCTCTGTACTTATGGTAATTATCACTAGAGTAGATACATGTGCACACATTCATCTTACCAAGTGACATCACTAACTCTAACAAATGACACCTGAATACATCCTGCTCATTTATTCCTGCGAGCAACTGCCCACATGATTCATAGTCTGGGCTTGTCCTTGGCATGAAATCCCTTGGGGCCTCCAGCAGGCCTTTGCAGAACCTGAGCTTCACCATTTTAGGAAAGCCACATTCAGTATAGCCTAAAGTTGTCGCTAGACAAGATGAGAAGTTTCGACTGGACGGAAAAGAAAACCTGAAAAATTGTTCTGTAAACCGTGCTACTTCCCAATACATTATCAGATATTAAAAAACCTGAATGAGGGGTCAAATTTATTTATAATTATAGGGGCTGGGGAGATAGCTCAGTTGAATCGTGCTTGCCTGGCAAGTGCAAGGGCCCGAGTTCAATCCTCAGCTCTGCAAAAATAAAAATAAAAATAAAAATATAATTATAGAAGCTGATCTTCATTTGATGTGCAAACCTAAGACATGTTTGACCTCACTTATTATATTTGGTTATTTCCAATACTACAACTACTATACAAATTGAGAGCACATTGCACTCTGTTTTGTTCTAATCTCCAGAGCTATTCATCACTTCCCACAGTCATGACCTCAATGGGTGTCCGAGCTGTCAATACATCCATATATGCTGGCAGCTGTCATACTCACTGGGATTCTACAAGTAGAGAGAAATGTCTATTTGATGTCATCTTGTGCAGAGTACCTCAGACTTCACTGTGCTGGAGGCATCTGGGGATGTTGTTGGGGTACAGAGTTCCACTCCCCCGTGTCCAGGGTAGAGACTCAGGTTCTGCTCTTCTAGGAACTTCCTACAGGTTTTGATGCAGACCTATGGACCACAGTTTGAATATCAAGTTTCTAATATAATTGAATACCTACATTTGTAGCTTGAAATACGTATTGTTTTATTAAAAATCCCTTTCATTTTTCTTCTTGTTATACCAGTTATTAAAGTTACGTAGTCAAGCTTGAGTCTTTATCAGTTTTGTTTTGTAATCATAAAGGAATAAAAATTCAGTATTACAAAAGGGTTATGCAAAATGTTTATCACTGAGAACTATTGGTGGAAACCCTTCAAAGTCATCCCAGATGCTCGCCACGGGGGTCGTTCAGGGTGGGGTGGCAAAGCCAACCTCTGCTGGAAGATAGTCCTAGAAAGATAAATTCAGGAATGGGAGTGTCCTAATTTAAATCAGGGGAAATCTCAGAGAGCTTACTGCAAAGTTTTGGGAAAGAAAGTTCTCATCTTTTAGGAGTGTGTCTAGGAGGCAACCTTCCCTCCTTCTCTAGGCACTGAGAAGTAAAGACCCTGAAAATGAAGGAGTCACATTGCTGTTAGCTGGAAAATAAAGCTCAGGGAAGGTACGATGCAGAGAAAAAGAAAAGCAGGCAAGTGAAGACAGGACCAACAGTGGGGCTCTTCTACTTTTTATGTGAAGTATGAGATAGTAGATGTCCTTTTGTTTAATTCCTCCAGAAATGGAAATTTCTATTTTGATGGAACATCAAAGCTGAGTACTCCTTAGATGAAAATGAACTTGACAGACACCAATATAAAGTTATTCTTAATTTTACAGGATAGATTGAATTCATCTAATGAGAGATGACCACTATCAAATGGAAGATGCTCAGACTCAAATCCCAAAGAACCACAGACATGATACTGGACAAAGAGTGGTCGGCAGGTGCAGGGAGACCAACGGGTTCCTGACACTAGCAAGAAAAAGGAACATAAGCACGAGTTTGTCTTCCCAAGCTCTTGCCAATATGATGCAGTGTTTGGTTTGATTTTTTCTACACTACTGTTTATAACATCTTCCCCAGACTCTAAACTTGCCAAAGCTCTCATGCAAATGGGAATTGTTTTCATGTAAAAATAAATTAATATGCATGAAATGGATTATTTTAGTGTTTGAGTTGAATCCCCCCAAAACACATTTTAGAATTCCACAAAGCAGTGTGAATACAAATTATTCTCCTTCTCATGTGGGGAAATTCCCAGCTTAAAAAAAAAAAAAAAAAAAAAAAACATATAGTACACATTCAGAATTCACTAAATATGTGAGCAGGGTACTTGCTATTTCACATCTACAAATATAAAAAAGTGTCCATAACGAGCTTGTGGGCCAGGGCCAAGAACAGTGGACCATGCAGGTTGGCAGAGTCTGCTATTACGCTTCTCCGAGTGTGAGAGTGGGGAGTGGGGAGGGTAACAAAGAGTGGTGGGAGAGTCAGCAGCCTACAGTTGCTGGGGAGGGAGCACAAGGTGAAGACCTTGAGAAGCTTTGGTTTGGCCTACTCTGAGAAGAAATGCAATGTTTAACATTTTCTCATTACAAAAAAATACTTTCACAAAAGCAGCCTATCTTCCACCTTGTTGTCATATGAGTGAAGTGACCCCAAGAGTCTGTGTGTACAACTGCTTGATTCTCCGCCCATGGCACTACTGGATGGCAGTTGAACCTTCAAGAGGTGGGGCCTACGTCTTTTAGTAATTGGGGGTATTGTAGAGGGGCATTCTGGGTCTCCTCCTCCTCTTCTCTTTCACTTTCCTGGCAGCCCTGAGGTAAGCAGCTCTTGCCCCACTGGGTGCTCCTCTGCCATGGTGTGCTGTCTCAGCACACAACTAAAGTAATGAGGCCTGCTGATCAGGAGCTATGAAGCAAGATAAACTTCATTTTTGTACGTTTGTGGTCTTGAGTATTTTGGTACAGTAATGGACAGCTAAGACAAAATGTCATTGTCTTATGAAGATTTATGTGGGTTTGTGTTACTCATGCAGATTTCTGTGCATTTATGTTACTCTTTATGTGGACTATAATCCCCCTTTCTGCTCTGATGTTTCCCCTGGGGACCTTACACCATTCTCAGGGAGTGGTCTTTACCAATGTGCCCACTGTATTATTTCCTTCCCCATCTGCCCCGAACATGCAATTTACTCAAAACTCTATCACAGAAATGTTATTTAGCTTGTATACTGCCCTAATCCTCCTAAAGGATTTTCCCAAAGGCCTACTATCTACACACACACACACACACACACACACACACACACACACACACATATACCATCTCACATTTCCCTTGAAAAGGCAGCAGTTCTTTCTAGAAAAGAGCTAATCCTTAACTCAGACACTAAAATTCCTTCCTTCCTAACTTTTGCATTATTTTTTCCCTAACCAGTTCTTGCAGACTAATGGGCTCCTGGATGAGCTTGATGGACAGTCATGTTTTATTGTCACCTTAGTAGTTTTTTAAAAGGTAGGACACTTCAGTTCAAAATCCAAAGTGCTTGCTTCTTTTGAGAAGTCCAAAGATCTGGAAGTACTGGGATCCTTTTCCAAGTATATACAGGCGAATATACCCACAGTTTGCCACAGTCTCACCATTTCTTATGGTCTCTGGAACCTCAAGGCTACATAGTGTAAGCCATTCATTGTTATGCTTATGCTGTTTCATTTCTTTTGTTAGGTAAGTATCTCTCTATACCCAGGAAAATGGAACAAAAGTAGATCTCACACTTAAAGAAAAATAAGCATATCTCTCTGTGTCTCTGTCTGTCTGTCTGTCTGTCTGTCTCTCTCTTTCTCTCTCTCTCTCTCTCTCTCTCTCTCTCTCTCTCTCTCTCTCTCTCTGTCTCCCTCTCTCTCCAGAACTGTAAATTACTCCTATACATTTTAGAACAGACACAATGTCATGCCACTTTTATTGTTTTAATTACCTGAGTACCCACTGGAATTTGTACCACCTCTCTACAAGATACTGATTTTTTAGCTTGTTGTCTCTAATTATTACAAAGAGAGTCTAAAATCCCCCCAAACAAAGTGTTTTGATGGTTTAAACTGTTAAACACGTTGTCATTTGGTGGGTAGAAACAAAGCTAGGGAGCCATGGAAGTGAGTGACTGCATTCAGGATTACCCCAGCTGTTTTCCAAAGACAGATAATCTCTCATTATTTCAAAAATCACTATCCACATTGACTTAAACTTTAAATTTTGAGAGTGTAAGAAATGTGAATATTAGGATAGATATATAGTTACATTCTCTTAATGAGTAGAGTGATTTGTTCTAATGGTGTTAGGATATTGTGTCCGCATCTTGTACAGCAATTAACCACTAGAAAGAATGTATGCGATGTGCTAATTATTGAAACTGTCCTGCCAATTTGATTTGAAACTGTCTCATTGCTATTTGTTTATCAATAAAATTATTGGAAAAAATAAAAAGAGAAAGAAAAAAAAAAGAAATGTGAATATAAATTCCTATACAGGGAAGAATATTCCTACTATAAAGTACTCCAGTGGACGGGAATAGATTTCTTTTTGAAACTGTAAATCTAAATTTCACTCATATTTAAAGTGACATTTTCCAAATTTGGGGGGAAAAGTCCTGAAACTGAAAAAAAAAATCCTAACTGAAAAGGTTGTAAACATATTGTATTTAATTTCTTTGCCATTCACAGACTCCAGTTTATAAGAAAAAATTAAGAAGAAAAAGACAAGAAAGTAATTGCTATGTTTCATTAGGAATTTTAGTAGCAATTCTTCTGTTCAAACTTATTCATTTGAATTAAGATTATGGAGAACACATCACTTCTTAATGGTGGAATGTGACAGTTATCTCTCAAAAAGAATGATCTCATTCGGGCACATGCCTCCCATGAAATATTTGTTTGTACGTTAGCTTTATAGTGTTCTTTTCTGTCTCTTCCATTTTCTTTTAGTACAAGGAGGGGCAGCAGTTATATGAAAGCGTATATTGCACCATCTTTCAAAAGGAGGAATGAATGCAGATAAGAACGCTGGGAGGACAGAGGGAAAGAGGAAGAGAAACAAGGGAAAGAGGAGAGGAGGAAAAAAGGAAGCAAGGGGAGAGAAAAAATTAAACTCTGATTTTCTGTAAAACTAGAAAATCTGTTATACACTTCCACATCACTTTTTTAATCATTCAACAACTATGTGAAATATGTGTATTATCATGGCTTCTTTGACAGGAAGAAAAAATCTTGCCCTTAAATACAGAGCTCATTTTTACAAGAGCTGATATATTTGCCTTCCTGGATCATGTTGGTCTCAAACTCCCCACTTTCCACATCACTAAAACCTCTGAAGAAGATATTTGAAACCTATCTTCCAATACAATGAATTTGGACGTTAAAAATAATAACAAAGGAAGAGGAATGCTGATCGAGGCATATAAGGAAGAGGCAGCAGCGGATTATATCCATAATTAATCTTCTTTTATATTTCAAAAATCTGTATTATGTAACAGATTTACTCCCTACTTGGCGTTTGGATCTTAAAATAGAAAGTTTCTTTAAAAACTCTGTCTGATGCGGGATTCCCAACTGGAGGAATTTCAGAAGCCGGAATAGAAGCAGTTTGAGAGTAGCGATTTAGCACTCTGCCCAGATGCTGGTAGGCATGGGAAGGAGACTCTGGGGCGCCCACAGAGAGGTCCCCTCCGCACAAGTGCAGTCACCTGGGAGGGCGGGGTTCTTCTTAAAAAGGATCAAAAGGAGGATTTCTCTCTCTCCTCCCTAAAGCTGTCCTTCTACCCCGGCATACATTCTGAAATCACCTCGGAAACCTTTAAAAATTCTTAAATCTGGCCAGGGAGATAGCTCAGTAGAATAAGCGCTGCCTGGCAAGCTCAAGGGCCTGAATTCAATCCCCGTTTCTGCCAAAACAAAAGAAAGAAAAATAATTCTTAAATCTCTGTCCCAGGAAATTCCAACTGAATTGAGCTGGAGTGTGTCTTGAGTGTAGCGAGTGTTAGAGGCTGCCCAGGTAATTCTAATGCACAGAGTTGAGATTTTTCTGTTAGGAAGGAAAAATATCCCAGCCACCAAAGGGTTCTTTTTCACGCACAAAAAAAGCTCTTGTCTTTGCTGGGGAAAGTGACTGAGAAAGTAAATCACATCAAAAACGCCTTTAGTTCCCAGTGGTGCCTCATGATGCAGAAGATCCGTGGGTCACCCCCATGATTGGCAGATGAACACAGCGGCATCCATTTCTCCTCCGGGGAAGGCTGCTGGCCTGATGGTTGTCCTCCGCAGAGAGCAGAGCTCTGCGATTCAAGAGATGGCCCAGGAGCAGCAGCATGGATTGACTGGGGAGCTGCTTAGAGATGGAATCTCAGGTTCTTCCCCAAACCAACTGATTAAAAATCCACAAGAAGCCACGTAACTTGTATGTGCATGCAAGTTTGTGAAACACTGTTGTCATCGACATAGCATAGATTCCTGTATGTTTTATTTGTGAATTATTCAAGATTGTCAATAAAACCTACACATGGTAACACCAAAAAGCATATTAAAGCTTACTCAAGAAAAAGAGTAAGAATGGTCTACAAATCATTGAATCATAAAGACTATCTGAGTTAAATCGTCAAGTACAAATATGAGTCTAAGTTTCTCAGGCTCAAAAGAGGAAAATACAGTAACACTACCTCTTTTTAGAGGAGAAAAGGGATTATTTCTCAAGCAGTTTCATATGAGATGATCTGGTAGAAAAATACTTTTAATGAGGACCAAGCTTAGAGATGCAGAGTACGCACAGGCCGAGTCCTGAATGCCTTAACATGAGCAACTTACCTAACATTACTGATTCCTGTGATGGTCTCTAAGACGGGTGCGCCACTTTCAACAGCGGGAAGAGACCAAATTCACATCTTGTGTATGATTCAGTGAAGCAGCTCAAGGCCAGATCTCAATATCTGGACCATTGTATTTTAATGCTGCAAAATAAAGATTTGAGTCTTACCCCTCGGGTAGCAAGCCTTGTCATAAATATGTAATAATTAAAATGTTGCATAGACTAAGACACATATACATAGATTAATAGTACACTACAGTGGTCAAAAGCAGACCGATAGTCACTTGAAACAAAACAGGAGCATTACAAATCAGGAAAGAGAAAGGCTCTGTGCTCCAGAATGACACCGCGACATGTGGACATCATACCTTATGTATCTGACAGAAATAAACCCTACTATACAATAGTGCTGCGGTTCACAAGTGCTTTGGTTTGCAAACAATTTATTTTGCAAACAGGAGCATTTGGTAAAATTTTAGTTTTGTTTGCAAAGTATACCAGGTGACAAACATGACCACAGTCATCTTCCCCATACAAATGCAAACATGACATCTTTTCCAAAATCGTAGAACAAAATAAGTTCATCGACTGAGGCAACACTGTAATTTACAAATTAAATGTGCCAATATGAAAAGTCAAAAGCAAATAGAAGTCCCTTTCTGTAATAAAAAATGGATAAATTCAATATATATCACATAAAATATTTTAAGTATATATTACACATATGTTTATGTGTAGGATACATATGCATATGTGGGGAGGGTGAGAAATTAAAACAAATGAGCTAGATCTAATTCTACTGTATCAAATGGATAACTTTAAAAAGTTAATGTTGGGTGAAATTGAAGAAGATACAGAATATGGTAACATTTATATAAATTTTAAACACATCAATACTTAATCTCATTTACAAACACGTATATGTGTATTAAACACAGAAAAACATTGATAGGAAGACACTATTGCCTGTAGAAGAGGAAGAAAGGAGGAAGAAAAGGGAACAAAACGGGATTTAATCTGAAGTAAATGTGATAACTGGATTTAATCTGAAGTAAATGTGATGAAGCTTCAATGTTTGTTAAAGCTGAACATTGGGTGTGTACCTATACATTATTGTCTGTGTTCTTCTATATTTGAAATAGTACTTAATATTTAAGGAAGTCCTCCTTCCAAGCTGTCATATTCTTGCAAACCCCAAAGCTAGGGGACATTACCTCTTTGTGCAAGCGTCTGATTAACTCACTCAGGGAGAGGGAGCGAGCAGCCTTCTGGCCCAGGGGGGCCCAGAGGAATCCCAGGTGACAGTGGCGTGCTGCAGCTGCGTTGTAGCCACAAGGGATTCCTCACAGTCCATCCTGGGCAGTCTTTCCAATGCAGAGCCCAGGGACACAGGGACTGCAACTCAGGCTGTGCCTCTGCCTAGGCTTCCACCACGGGGCACTTATGCCTCAACTTGTCCCCTGTCAGGTGTTCACAGAGGGCCGGTAAGGGGCCTGCTGAGGAAGAACAATTGTGAGATCTCACAGTCATGTTCCCAGGGCTCCTTGGCATAGGTTGCTCTGCTGCACTCACACAGAGGACATGTCCCCAGGGTGCACCTGCCTCCCAGATATATTCTGGGAAAAGCACAAGTCCTAGGCTCTCTGACCACCCACTATCTGACCACAGGGCCTTCTCCCCTTGCACTCCTGTCTACCTGTTCCTGTGACCAGATGCCTGAAAGCACTGGCAGCTTCTGCTCCCCAGGATCCCAAGCCCTGCCTCAAAGCCTGCTTCCCCGAGAGGTGCCAGCTCTGCCAGCAAACCGCCAGTGATGGCCAGACACACCAGACAGAGGTTCCTCAAATAGCTTGGTGCTCGAGTTGTCTTTCAGGAGAAGCCTCCAGAATCAGCTCAAAGATGGTTTGCCACCAGCTTTCAGGAATTGATGTGCAGCATAAGTGGCCAGCTCTTCTAGTCCAAGGCCTTTTGGAGGCTCAAACTCCAAGTCCCCCTGAAGAACAGACTAACCCTGCCCTGAGATGTATGGCCCGTGAAGAGGCAGGACCATGGCTGTATACACCCATGAAGGAAGAATCCCCAAAGACCTGCCCCTGCTAGCCATTCAGTCCACAAACTGCTTCACCCCTTTCCCTTCTAATAAATTTCCCACTACCACTGGGGAGGTAGATACAACATACACGAGCTATTGGCTTTTGTGTCTTTAGATTGCACATGCATGATAAAGCTTGCTCTTGTTGCAAAAGCCTGGTGTTTCTGCAAAACTGTGCACACTGAGAAGTGAGTCTTTGAGTCCTTCACCTATGTCAGTGATAGCTTGCTGAAGGGGAAGTGTTAATAGTCTCTTGAGCTAAGAGGAGGCACACTAACTTCACTGTGAAAACCACCACTACTTATGAAGAAAACTTTTTTTAAAAAAATTAGAATATAGGAGCTGGGGAGATACCTCAGTGGTCTAAGCACCTGCCTGGCAAGTGAAAAGACCTGGGTTCAGTCCTTAGTACCACATGCCATGCCCGCCCTGGAGCCCCAGGTGTGCTGTACCAGCCCCAAAAATAGGCCATGTGGCACATACCTGTAATCCCAGCACTGAGAAGGTTGAGATAGAATCACTATAAGTTTGAACTGTGTAGTGAGACCCTTTACCAAATAAATAAAAGATAATTTTTTTAATGAGAATATGAACTGAGTATGGTGGTGCATGCATGTAATCCCAGTATTCAGTAGGTTGTGACAGAATTGCCTGGAGTCTGATGCCATCCTGGGCTACATAGTGAGTTCAAGACAATACTAGGAGGACCTTGTCTCAAAAAACAAAAAATGGGGGGAGAGAATGAGAGAAATAGAGGGAGAGAGCGAGCAAGGGAGAGAGAGAGAGAGAGAGAGAGAGAGAGAGAGAGAGAGAGA
>NW_004524591.1:21266884-21312245 GCF_000260255.1 Octodon degus | reverse complement strand
GAGAGAGAGAGAGAGAGAGAGAGAGAGAGAGAGAGAGAGAGGCAAGCTTTATATTGCTCCTCAGAAAAGTTTAGTGACATGCTCAGGATGTCCTTCCTAGCGGCAGTCTAGGTAGAAGGCACTAATTCCCTTTCACCACAGCACCCTGTCACCTGGTTCTCCCACCAATGGTATCTCCTTGCTTTCACAAAGCATGACCTTTTCTAGATTTCACTGTTGTCCCAAGTTATCTTGACCTTCCATGCTAAGTGGCTGTGCTAGATCACTCAGTGTCAATGCCACGAACAAATACCAATAAAGCCAATAAGTCATGCAAATATGGGCAGAAATGTCATTTATACTGTGATAGGAAAACATCGGTCTGTGTAAGAATATGGCATAGGATCATAACTGCAATCCAATCATTAAATGCATTTCAACATCAAGTAATTTAAGTTTACTCCAAAATGTAATTAGAATGTAGAAAATACATTCTATTTTGACTTCAGTGGTATTTAGGTTCCCCGGGGGACTGGAACGAAGCTTTACATTACTTAAAACCATTTCTAGCTTGCATGTTACACTTGAAGCAGAAGGTTTTCAGTGGTTTGGTAGCTTGGTATGTGTGCAGGAAAAGTAATGTGTGTATTCTTCTCTACTGTCCCACCACAGCATTCAGCCCAGAAAGACCTTTATGACCTCAAAGTATGTGAGGATTTCTCCTCACCAGAAAATAAGCCTTCTGTTACATACTGGATGCATCTGAATGTTCTCTAATGTAATTTGTTTCCGACACTGTCTTCCTAGCTCAGGGGCTGAGGGGTCGATCCCTCAGACTGCCCCCCACCCACTTTAGGTCCACTCACAGCCTCCAGACCGTTTCACCTCTCCTTGTGACCAATGTGCTATAAATCAGATTCCCAGAACCCTTTCTTTGAGTTCAAGGTCTTTGCCTGAGTGGCTCACAGAACTCAGAGCAATGCATTCTCTTATGAAGAACGTCACAAAGGTAAAAGAGCATGGGACAAAGTATAGGCAAAAGGACAAAGAGCTGGGATGCACACTTAGGCTGCTAGACTCCAATCTGTGGAGTCAGGTAGAGTGTCTATAAGTTCAGTGGATCTAATGTTTTGATTTATGGGAATTTCATTATCTATCTATCTATCTATCTATCTACCTATCTATCTGACCGCATCTTTGGGCATTAGTGAGCCACTCAGTCTTGAAGGAGGAACCACTCCCTCCTTAGATTTTGGGGTGCCACTGGAAGCCTCAACTCTATAATCCTGCCTTATCTTTCTGGTGACCAGTTCTCAATCTGAAGTTATCCAGGGACTACCAGCCATCAGTCACCTCTTGGCATACCTAAGGACACTTAATATGTTGAAGATGCCAAGGATTTTAGACACTGTATACCAGCAAACAAGAAAGAGACCAAGTAAATATTTTACAATATCAAACATCGTAGCACAGCTTTAGGATTGAGCTTACCATGTTTGGATGGCCATTTGGCATTGTCCTTTTTTAGGTACATGGCTTTAGATAAGGTAGTCAACCTTTGTCTTTCCCATTTCCTCTTCTGGAAAATAGGGAACACAACAACAGACCTACTACCCAGGGTCATTGTGAAAACAACCCACGGGAAAAACATAGACTAGCACTAGGAAATTGTACTCAATAAATCACCATCACTGAGGTTTTCATTGAGAAAAGAGTCACTGGAACACTCAACATGCAGCTTAGTTAGCACCACAGCCTGCACTGGAGTATGAGAAATGAAGTGTAAGCCTCAGGATAGGAGGCTGAGGAGAGCAGACAGGAGTCTGTCTGACCCTGGCAGTGGGCTGGCATTCAGGAAAGAACTCCAAGCCTAGCAGGAACCTGGCAGATTGGGCAGGAAAGGAGTACAGAACTCCTGTCCAGAGGAGGAGACTGGATAGGGGTTATTGCACATGGAAGATCGCCACCTGGAAGGGACGCAGGACACCAGGAGTCATCTTGACAATGCTACACACCAGCTTTACAGGTTGCCAAACCAGTTACAAACCTCACTAGATGGTGGTGTCACTAGGTCTTGCTCTGTTTCCTGCCTTGACTATGAAACTGGACTAAGCTCTGCCCCAGAATAAGAGCCCAGTTTTAGACAAACTATAAGAATGATGGGAAGGGCTGGCCAGGTAGCTCAGTAGATTACAGTGCCTGCTTAGGCAGACACAAGGGACAGAGGTTTGATATCTGGGGCACACTGAGAAGGCAAGTAAGACTGGGCATGCTGGTGCCCCCTGTAATCCCAGAGCTTGTGAGGCTGAAAAACAGGAAGGATCATAAGGAGTTGGATCTGTGTAGTGAGACCCTGTAGACCCTGTAAATACATAAAAAAAAAAAGATGGGAAAATATCTTGACTAAAAGTGCATGACCTGGTGTCAAATAGATAGGAGTATAAATCTAGGCTCTGATGCTTCCGAATGGATTTTTTAAATTATTATGATAGTTGCAGGAGATAATCTGACTAAAGTTGTGGGCATCGTCATCAGCCTCAGGAAGTGGACACATGTGTCAGTCGTTCCTATCATTATTAAGTTGGTCTGTTGATGATCATGATGATACAGCTGCAGATGGAGATTACGATGGCAGGGAGATCAGATGAGATGATGACCATCAAGAGGGAGACTGGGAAGGAGAAGTGAAGATGAGCTTGCCCCTGGTGATGGAGAGAGAGGCTTAATCAATTTCTCAATCATGTAAAATGAACCCCCGGAAGAGGTGATTACACTGAGCATGAACACAGCTAGTTCCTTCGCACAAGCCACCTCCCCCAGACACAGGAGTGTATGTCTCCAGATTGGCTTATGGGGTCCATTTCTTCCCACAACCCTTTCAAATCTTGCTTAACCACAGTAGAACAAAAGCCCACATCAGACTGTGCATTCCAGAAGCAGAATTTAAAATGCAAGAAGAAGGTTTAAATACCAGAGATGACAGAGGAGTTATGGCTACACACCTTTGGCAGAGCACGCACTTCTCTGACATTTCACCAAAGCTAAATGTTCCATCTCTAGAACCTGACTCGCTTTTTACTATTTTTATTGTCTTGCAGCTTGAAAAAAAAATTGCCAATTAAGTTAAACTAAACTGTCACACAATCAGCTTCCATAATTACCAGCAATGGTTTATGATAGGTTTGTGCAAACAGAGGGTTTGAATTTTTTTTTTTTTTTTTGCCAGAGTTGTAGTTTCTTTTTGTAGAAACAATTATCATGGCAGTGCTTCCCAGCAAAGGGAAAACATAGCCCGAAGCCACTGCATATTTCATTTTCAGTCCAGCAGTTTTAGAGTTCTCGCTTTTCCTGGTGACTATTCAATGGGAGGAAAAGACATCCAAAGGCTCTCTGCAAAGCATGGGCTCAGAAAGTAGGCAGTGAGACTACAGGCCCCCAGAAGCTGATGCGAAGAACGCTGCCCTTTTCTGGTGGCACCCAGCCTCTGCACATACACACATGTCCTTATGCCGGAGTGACGACAAGGTCGGAATTTCATAGCCCAACCAAATTAATGCACCCTCCCTCCAGCAACAGATGCCATGATGTAAGGATGCAAATCCAAAATTAGATTTATTCATAATATCAATACATGGCAATATGCATCAATAACTAATTGACAGAGAGCAACAGAAGACGCCTGCATCTAAACAGCTGCTCCAGCATCCACTGGCTGAACAGGTAATTCTTCAGCATCAGTTTGCTCCTGTTTGATATTATGTTACCAGAGCATTTAGTGCTGAGAGTTGTTTGAAGATTCATTAAGTTAGTAGTAGGTTTATTCATTTATTCCTCAAATATTTATTAGCCAACTACTAAGTGTTATACATTGCCCTAGTGATTTGAGATACAGGAAAGAACAAAACAGTCCATTAATATGTATAGAAAAAGGTTTGTGATTTTTGCTTTTTGGGGGCTTTTATGGTATCAGGGATCGAACCCAAGACCTTGTCCTTTCAGGGTAGGTTCTTATGCCCTTGAGCTAGCTCCCTGGCAATAGTCCGTAAATAAATAGTCATAACTTAGATGAACATCAAAGGAAATTGTCTAACACAGTTCTGGACACACACTAAACATGTGAGAGTTGCTCACTACGACTGTTTATGTATTATCCTATTATTACATGTAGGAGTTTATTAGTACATGTTTCCAGTATGTTATCTGTAGCTTTGCTATTTCTAGCAATTGTATTTTATACTTACGATGTTACATTTTACTATTCCTAATTCACAGGTAAGAAAATTGAAGTCTAGGAAGACCAAGGATTCACATAAGCTCATAGGACTCATGTGTTAGAGGCAAGTGTCAATTCCAAGTCAAGCTGTGAGTCCATGTGGTACCTAAATTCAGGGAAGAGAGCTATTTCTAATGAGCCCTTATTGGAGTTATTTTGGTACCAGGGATTGAACTCAGGACCTTGCGCTTTCCAGGCAGGTGCCTATGCTTCTGAGCTGTCTCCCCAGCCCAAGAGGGCTATTTCTAATGAGCGCAGGTGTGTGGACCTTTCCTCTGATTACAGACCATGATTTCGAACTCCTCCTGTCTCTAGCTTGACCCAAGAACATGTGAAAAACAGTATAACCCGAAGTCGTCATTGTACATAGCATAAGTTAGCTGAATGCAGCAGGCATGCCCTTTGTTTTGAAGAGGAAATAAGAACAATGAGTAAACATGGGGGAAACACGCAATTCACTTTATGGTAAGGAGGAATGTTTCAACAGCTGAAGTAAACTGGGCATTAGATGCCAGCCAATAAATCCAGTTCAAGCCCATCTTGGAAAACTTGGACTCATGGCAAGATCTTGTCTCTAAACAACAAACAAAAACATTGTATTTTATTTTATTTATTATTTTTTATTTTAGGAAAGGGTCTACAGGGTGTTCAAGGTCTCACTACTAGATCTGACTCATAGTGATCTGCCTGTTTACAGCCTCCCAAGAGCTGGGATTATAGGCGGATGCCACCACGCCCAGTCTCAATTGCCAGCTCAGCGTGCGCTAGGGGTGGGGCCAGCAGGGCAGGCCTGGGGATCAAACTCCCGGCCTCTGTGCCTGCTTGCAGGCCCTTTAGTCCACTGAACTATTTGGCCAGCCCTCACAAAAACATTTTAAAAGGCTAGGAATGTAGCTTTGTGAGAAGGCCTATGATTCAATCCATAATACTGTAAAATTAAATTAAATTAGATTTTTTAAATGTTTTTAAAATCTTTATTAAGATGTCTTAAGGCATGCATTCATATATATATATATATATATATATATTCACCATTGTATGGAGATTTTATTTCAGTATTAGAAAAAATTTTCTTATGTCAAATGTTATGAAAATTAGATATTTTTAAATAAAACCAATTAGATTTTAGTGTAAACTGTGACATAAACTACCATAAAAAGTGCTGGATTTCTTGTCTTTAGTATGTACAAATAGAAGATGAACATGAAAGCAGGATGTGGTCCAGGAGATTCAAATATCCATTAGGGAATTTGGTCTGGATTTACTGTTTCACAAATCTGATGAATTCAAAGGTATCAAAGCTTGTGGAATAAACAGAGGCTCTCTACTCTCCTCCCAGAGGTTTAGAATACCTGGAGCATTTAATATTTAATTTAGCTCACTTTCTAGTCTTCAAAATTAGACAAGCTAATAATGCATTCACTCATTTGTTTAATATGCATTAATCGAGAAATTACTATATGCTTAGAAGTTGGACTGATAATAATGAATAACACAAGCAAAACAATCCTTAATTTAAGAAAGACTAGTGTGGCTCACTGCTGGGCAAACACTAGAAAGTAAATTCTAAGGTTGTATCTGTATATTATTTTATTACACAGACTTATGAGGTGCTCTTCTTGGTTTCCATCCCTGGCTTCCCAAAGTGGAGCCTCCATGATGGACTGAAGGGCCAGCCAGAGGTAGCACCTGTCTCAGATCTCAGGAATGGTAGCGTGTGCAAACATTCCCCAAGCATTTCTTGACTGGTTGATTACTGAATACACCCCTAGTATTCATCTGCACCAAAAAGAAAAAATGAACTACTGGAAAGTGCCACAGGCTTCTACAGTGGAATCCTGGAAGGCAGGTCCCTGTCTACTTCTGCTCTGGCTTTGTAGTTTCTAGGCTGCCGTCTTATGCAGAAGTGGTTGTAACAGTTTATTAACAGGGTGGGTGAATAGATTATGTCAGTGTTTTCCAAGTTGCTCGACCATAAGGCTTATTCAGAATCACTTCTTAGAATATATATTCTCATTTTTCCATCCACTCACCTTAGGAAGACTCCGTCTGAATTTTTAGGTGAAGAATCTCTGGGATGAATATTTTTAATAGCTCTTTCCCTCTAAGTGCCCACAGTATCAAGGAAATCAGAGACAGGCTGGTGTGGGCTACCCTGCCCTGACTTGGCCAGGACCTAGGCTTTCCTGGGACTCAGCCTCAGGGGACCGTCTGTCAGAAGAGGGACGCAGGCCTGGGGATGAATTCTAAGCTAGGCTTCCTGTTCATTTCTGAAATGTTTTCCACCTGGTGACCAGGGATATGGTGGCAGTGGCTCACGCTTGGCTGGATGCCTGAGCTTAATCACCGTGCCTTTGCGCCTTCTTCGGCCTGTGCCAAGTGCCTTTTTTAGAAGAATTTCCAAAAAGACTTCCTAAATGTTCATTTTTAAGGAGAGAAAAGAAGCTACAAGTGTACCTTTTTTTTTCTTCTTCTTCTGCTTGCTGAAATCAAAACCTGCATTTTCTTCTTCTCCCACTGATTAGAATCTCAGCATTCCACCAAGGAGATCTCCAAAAAAGGAAAAGCAACTGAACAAGGCTGTGTCTGAGAACATGAAATACTTCACAATTAAATAAGGTACGGTGGGGCTTCGGGCTGATCACTGGTGATGGGTAGGTCTCTGCGAGGCTGCAAATGAATTCAGCACGGGACAACGTTCCAAATGGCTCCTGCAAGCTTTCCCTTTATTATTTTTATCTGGTTATGTGCTCACTCTCATCCAGAATTGCACTTAATGCCCTCGTCTGAAGTTGCTGAAATGGCCCCCCATGGCACAGTGTGACAGTGAAAGGATATTGCCTTTGGAAGCTGCTAATGGTCCGTGAAAGGGAAACAGCCACAAACAGGAAAGCCGTGCTCCAAAATAACGTCAGATAAAAATATGCGCGTCTTTACTCTCCCTCTATTTATTGGGAGAGAGCCATGATCCCAGGAGAGACAAGGGGCTCTGAGACAGGCAGGGATAGAAAAAAAAAAAAAATGCAGACATCCATGTTTGCAAATTTGCCCACATTTACATACATATTTTTCTACAGTTCTTAATTAAAAGACAGAATTTCCATTTGGAAGCCTAATTGAGCTCCAGACTTTAAATGCAAAAGAGAAAGAATTCTGGAGCTGAGATAACAAGAGTGTGGTCAAGGCTGATAAGTCATTCATCTGCTCATTGGCATGGGTACTTATGGATCAGGCCATGTGTAGGGTTGGGGATACCATACTGGGTACGATTGGGGCTCATTCAGGAGGAGCCTACTTTGGCCAGGGGAGAGAGACACAAACAGGGCGAAGCTATGTTAGCACAACTCAGCACAACAGGCTGAGGGCCAAGAGCTTCGCAATTCAGGGAAAACCATGGTGTTAGTTTTGTACACTGCCATACAAAGGTAAAGCAAGATGGAGAAATGGGTGTTGGGGGGGTACTAAAAATATTTCAGGCAGAGTGAAAGCTAGGTGAAAGGATATAACATTGGTAAGGGGTTGACCAGACGAGGGCACTTTGAGAGCTTCACTGTGCAGGGAGACCCTCCAGGGAAGCTGGGTAGGGTGGGGCTAAAGTGGAGGCATGAGCAGTAGATAGGCAGCAGGGAGACTGAGAGCCCTGATGAGCAGGAGGCCCTCACTGACAAGGACCCCAAAATCTCCTCCTCCTAGCCTTTTGCTAGTGTTCAGCTGTACAGTCCTGGAAGAGGAGACGAGAGTCACCATCTGTTGCCTTTTGGCTTTTGTATTCTGGCTCCCATTGTATGTGTGTCCCACCCACACACTCGAAGGAAAGAAGAGAAGACATTCCAGAGAGGAGCAGTGTCTTCCTAGACAAGAGTAAGAGCTAATGAATTCATTTGTCCTTTGCAATCCAGTTATGCAGCAGTTTTTCCTCTAAAACCACTCACGTCTATTAAATACTTAATATGTAGCATATGCTATTGTGTTTTCAAATGTCTTATTTTATTAAATACCCTCAACCATATGATTGCCTCTTTTCTTCACAATGTATATGCTGAGGAAACAGAGTCATGAAGAAGTTCCATGTACAGGAGCTCACGGCACTTGCTGACCTCCAGAACTCCAGAGCCTTTGTCTTTTACCATCCCAGAACGTGGCCTGCGCCAAGACAAAGATGGTAGAGGGACAAATGGCAAGAAGGCATGAAGAAACTCTGAACAGTTGAGATAAATTGCTACATATTTATGTTAGTTGAAGAAATTCATGTATTTAGATCCTTTCTTTCTCCTCCACCCACTACCCCCTTGGGGGATCCTTATGGGATTTATATACAAAATTTGTGAGTTATTTTGGTGAGGACTGAAAAGGCCTGCATCCATATCAGAACCCCACAGTTCAGGGAAGTGCGTGCATGAAGATCTGGAAGACCTGAGCCTGAGTGTTCATTCCACCCTCAGCAGCAGTGCTCACAGTGTGATTTGATCAAGCCATTGCTTTGCTTTTCTGGGTTCAGTTTTCCAGAAGGGTGTGTGGTGCTGAGGTGCTGTCCTGAGAGGATACCTGCCTTCCACTCGAGGACAACTTCTCTCTGCAGTGTAGGAGCATCCCCAGGAAGGGGAGGAAGGGAGGAAGGTGTTCAGAAGAACAGAGACCAAGACCCAAGGTCAGAGCAAACCAGCAGTCCTAAGACTCAGTCTTGCCTATTCCAGAAGCAGAGTTTCTGCAAGCTGGTCTTTCACCCTAAGCTACTAACACACTCTTTGACTTCACCAAGGCACAAGGAGGGACGCTAATAGCTGACAATATTGTAGGCAGCTGAGCTAGATAGAAATATTATATGCAGTCAGACAGGGATAGGCCCTTAATGGAGATAACATGGAAGACAAGAGTCCTTACAACTGTACGAGGAATTGATTCACCCACTGTGAACCAGTCCTGAAAGACCAAAAATCAAACAAATTCTGACCTCTCTAAAGATTAGCATCCAAGATTGATCATCACCTTGAGGAAGCCGGGAAGAGTCACTAACGCAATTACTGACTGGTTACTGGATGAAATCCTATTCTATATTGATGTCCACTTGCTATATGACTCACTTCCCCATTTGGTCCTGGACTTAATCAATTTCACCTGAGGAATGGTGCTTGTAGTTTCATTGGTTGACCATAGTTTTGTCCCACCTCATGCACACCTAAGTGAGTTCCCATGTTCTCCACCTCACCAAATGGTTTTGCTCCATAAAAGTCCCTGAAAGAGACAGATTCCTGGGCGGGCCCCCCTTCTGTCCCTCTCTTGGACAGGAGCTTTCTTTCCCTCACTAAGTATCTTGCTCTTAACCTCTGTTCCTAAAATTCTGTCTTCAGTTTAAGAGAACACGAAATCGTCCCAGACACCTTTCAGGTCGGGAGTTTCATTTTCCCTATATCAGCAATTATTAAGTTCTTCCCATGCACCTGGCATTGTGATCGGTGTTCCACTGCATCTATTCTGTGCCCATTAAACAAATGAGGACCCTTTAGCTTGGGCAGTACCAGTAACTGTCCAGATATCACCACTTTGTGGTGACAAATCTTTAGAGATTTGCCCGTCTCAGTCACAGCCACCATAACCCTCAGATATCCTCATCTATCAAGACAGTAGAAATCCATGAATCAATTAACAATCTATTAAAACTGCTATGATGTGTTTATGATGCATTTAGGACAAGACTGAGGACACAGAGCCCAGCCAAAGCATAAGCTGTGGGGTCCTGTTTCCAAGAACCCTTTATAATGAAAACACAAACACTCATCATGCGCTTTTAAGGTGTCTGGCTTTATTTTGAATGTGTTGTGTGCATCAACTCATTTAATCCCCAGCAGCACTATTTCTTGATATCCTAACATGAGGACACAAAGTGGTTAAAACTGTTTGAAGCTACAAAGTTACTAAGTGGCAGTGCTGGGAATCAAACCAGGCCAGCTGGCTCCACAGCCCACTTTTAGCCTCCAAGCTGAGCTGTCTGCCCTTCTTCAACTCGGTTCTAATGAGCTAGGTCTCTGAGCCACGTGATCAGGGACCATTACTGACAATTTATAGGCAATGCCCTGGGCAGTGTGCTGTGGAGAAAAGCCATGAAACAGCTGTGGCCACTGCTGGGCAGAATCGAGTGCAGCAGAAGAAGGCCTGGGATGGGACTGCTGCTGAGAAGGTGAGCAGGTCTGAAGAGGACGTAGGAGTTGCCGGAGCACAGGCTATCAGCGGTGGAATGGTTAGGGGAGCAAGCCTCTTCCTTTCTGAGACCACAGCCTTGCCTCCATCCTGCCTGCCATGCCCTGCCCCACCTGCCCACTGCTTCTCTGTGCCAACCTGCCTTTGACAGAGGAGGGGAGAGTATGCTCTGTACCCCATCAGGCACCACTGGAGAACCTGGCCCCTCTTGCGTCTGATCAAGTGGGAGCATCCTCAGGGCTCGAGGACTGGCAAGGGAAGAAGAGTGCTTGGCCCACTCTAGACACAAGTGAGCCCCAGGACTGCTCTGGGCCACACTCAATGTCTGCTCATACTCCTTGTGCCTCTAACTGAGTACTTTTTCCTGAATGGACAGAGTAAGAGTAAATAGACCTGCCTGTCTGCCTGCCTTTCTTTCTTTTCTTTCTTTCTTTCTTTCTTTCTTTCTTTCTTTCTTTCTTTCTTTCTTTCTTTCCTTCTTTCTTTGTCATATGAACAAGGCAAAATTGGAAAGAAGGAAAGAAGGAAATATTTGTTCCATTTCTTCCTTTAGGAAACCAGCAACCCTGGGCTCTGGTGGCTCTATTTCCATCTGAAAGCAGCATAGCCACACCTCCATCTAAGGCAGGCACTGCTGCTAGTGTCCTCCTGAGTGTTTCCTGAGGCTTCCTCTATTCTAATGACCACAAGACCAAATGGATAAATTGCATTAGCTAGCTTTTGCTGGTGCCTTAGTATATTTAAATGGGAAAAATCTTCACTAGATACACAAAAGGATCTAATCAGGAAGCATGCAGAGCCAAATACCCTAAGCTCCTGTTTTAGGAATATTCAAGTTGTGAACTTTCATGGGGCTGGGGAGATGGCTCAGTAGAATAAGCACTTCCCTGTCAAGTGCAAAGGTCTGAGTTCAATCCCCGGTTCCACCAAAAAAAAACCAAAAAACAAACAAACAAACAAAAAAAAAAAAATGGACCTCACATTAAGAACATTCCTAGATGTGAATGGATGGCAGAAGTGGCTCATATGTTTACCTTACCATTTGTTTAAAAACTTCTAAAAAATAAACTATTATTTATTTAGCACAGGGTCTCCCTATGGAGCTTGGACTAGTAATGATCCTCCCAGCGCTGGGATTACAGGCATGCACAACCACACCAAGTTTCAGTGGCCAGCTCAGAGCAGGACCGGCATGTACTGGCCATCAAATCCAGGTCCTTGTGCTTGCCAGGTGGGTGCTCAGGCAGCCGAGCTATCTCCCTCGCCCTGCTTTACCATTTTAAGGCAGTCACAAAAGTAAAACTGAAGTATCCTTGTGTGTGTGTGTATGTGGTGCCTGCTTAACGCTTTACATTCCATATTTGTGTGAAAGGAATATAAGATTCACTTTGCTGAAATTATGAGCAAACCAGACTTTCGAGTGTGCTCATTCTGGAGTGGAATGTGCTCCCAGGCTGGGGACCCACTGTGTCCTTCAGTCACATCATTCCATGTCCTGTCTGTCTGTTCACAAGGGCAGTGGCTGAGGAGATCGTGAGGAGCTGATGACTTCCCTCACTCTCTTTCTCTCCCTCCCTTCTTCTCTCTCTCTCCCCCGTTCCTTCTCTTTCTCCACTGTCCCACCTATTGTCTTCCTTCTGTTTTCCCTCCTCTCCTTTCCTCTCTCTCCAACATGAATATTCACTGAATGCCTATTGTAAGCAAGACTTTGGTATCATAGCATAAATTCTTCTTATGAATGCCCAGCCACTATAAGCAATTTTCATTGCCTGATTGTGTCTAATGAAGAAAAAGAAAATAATCCATGAAGCATATTAATAGGAATCATTTTGTAACTTAAAAGTCACTGTAACTGCTCATTGTGAATAAACACAAATAATATATTTTCCTTGTAATGGATTAGACTTGGTGTAATTCAAACATACTTAACAAGACCTTATACATTATTGACTGATCACTTGAATGTGCTCTTCTAGGTGTGATAGACTCATTACTGGGCTTGAGGGTATAGGACTTTCTTTCTATAAGTGGTTTTAGTCCTGAACAAGGAATTGGTCAAACAAATGCAAAATTAATGGAAGTTTTACTTTTATTAAAGGTAAGAAAAGAAAAAAAAAACATGCTCTGCAGAGAGAGTTTGGCCCAACTAAAGGTAAAACAAAGGGATATATCTTGCAAACAACAGGGTGGGTCCCTGAAAAAGTTAACTCAATAGTGTCAGTTTGATGGTTGCTATCTGCTGTATTTGGGGGTCGAGACTGTCCTATCAAAACCATGTTCCACTGCTTCTGAAAATTGAAGATAACACTGTGATTGGTTTCCAGTGCAAGGCTCTAGGAAATGTTCTGTGCTTATGTCCTAGAATTTTGAGGTTTCTAGGTCATGCCCATTCTCTTAGATAATTTGCCAGGCCCTAACCTTCAGCCTCAGGCTTTTCTTCCTGGATTATAGATGTCCTTTCCTTGTGTTTCTTCAAAAGGTTTTTCTGCTATGCTCAGGAAAGGGCATAATCTATCTCTCTTCCTGTTATAAAGCCAATAGTCTTATAGGACTAGGGTGTCACCCATTTGACCTCACTTAACCTTACTTATCTCCTAAACAGTCCATATCCAAGTATAGTCAAATTGGAGCCTAAGGCTTCAACACATGATTTGGAGGGAGACACACAATTTATTACATAGTATTGTACCCGTAAACTTCAAAAGTTTAGGTCATCATTGTAGACAGAATACATTTGCTTCATCCTAAAAGTTCCAAGCCCTTACCCATTCTAGCATCAACTCTGAAATCTGAGACCCGAAGTCTCATCTAAATATCAGCTAAGTCAGATATGGGTGAGACTTGAGGTATGCTTATGCTTCATCCCAAAGCAAAATTCCTTTGCAGCAGTGAACTCATGAAACAAAATAAGTTATCTACTTTCAAAAGGCAACTGTGGGACAGATCTGGGAATTACCTCTCCCGAAAGGAAACATTGGAAGAAAGAAATAGTGGTGGGTCTCAAACACAACTAATACCCATGAAGGAAAATGCCAGAGATCTTAAAGTTTAAGGACAATCCTCTTTGGTGTGTTATTCTCTTCCCTCAGTGGCAGCACTGTCCCACAGCTCAGGTGGAAAATGCTGCCATTCTGCTCTCGCTCTTCATGAGGACCTCATCAGTGAAACAGTCTAGGAGGACAAACCCCTCACTAAATACTGAGCAGGGAGATCCAGCCCTGTCCCCTGAGTATGGGGTGGCAGTGGCAGTCCTGAAGAGCTTTGAATCATCTTAGAGATCATTCTTCGTTTTCTTTAAAGAATATCAAGTCTCACAGCAAAAGAGCTGTCGGTGTTGTCCTGTATAATCCAAGAGGCCTCACAGCCTTCCCTTCTCCAGGCACTTTCTCATTCACCTTTAGCATAAGCTGGCAGTGGTGCTGCCAGTAGGCTGACAAGTCAGTCACAACTCTTGGCAGACGATTGTTCAGTTGTGGTCTTCCTGTTCTCTTCAGAGCAAGCTTTCTCATTCTGTTACAAAATGGACAGGTTGGGGGTTTTCTAGATTTCCAACTTCTCATTCCTGTTTAACAATCCTTGCTTCGATTTATCTTTCTCCTTTTATGTTTCACTCTGAGCACAACTCTAGAGGACAGGAAATTCCAGATGGATGTGCTGGCTGATTTGCTTCCCGGCTCACAGAGAGCTGCGTTCTCATGTGACCACCCCACCAATCTCATGAGGAGAAAAAGACAGAGACTTGCTTCTGTCTCTTCTTACAAGGCCAGCAATTCTACCAAAGAAGGGCCTCTCCCTTATGACCTCATTTAATCTTAATTACCTGCCAAGAACAATGTCTCCAAATACAGTCAGGGTGGAGATTGGGGCTTCAACATGTGAAGATGGAGGAGTCATAAGTCACTCCAGGCCATAACACTCAGTTTGCCTAATACTCTGGAAAGAAGTGTGGGGAAAACAGTCAGTTTCTAACAGTCTGCATTACATGTTGCATAGATGATGTAAGAGACTTACTTGTCCAGAGTAACTATAACCTAGCACTTCACCACATTGAGTAGTTTTCATCTTTTCTCCTTGCCTCCTATAAGAATAATAAAATAATAATATTTAGGAGGAAAATATTACCCTAAGAGACACCCATGTTTACTATGCAGTGTTTTCCCAACAGAAATTTATTCCAGGCAAATTTACATTCTACATTTAAAGAAGATATAAATAATTCATATTTTCCTATCATCAGCCCTGTGCATTTCTTACACTCGGGGGTACCTGTAATTTTTTTTTTCAGCGTATCTGTTTAAATTTTGGTTCCATAGCTCATTACTGGAATGTTTTTGCTTCTATTCTGAGGTGGTAATTTAATAATCTTCATTGAAATTATGTTCAATTAAAATGTATTCCATTTTTGCCATTCAAAACCTTTTATAGCTTTGATTTAATTTTTGCACCCTACATTTTCATGTACAATTGACATACCTTATGAGTTCACTAAACTTACACAAACAACAAAATGGAATCCTGGGCAGCTAAGGGTCTGCTTGGCCTGTTTGTCCTGTTTTCTATAGGATGTGACTCATTCACGCCAGCCTCTTAGAAGGAACCGATTCAGCAAAACTCTCCTCCGAGCGTCTCTAACATCTCATTCCACAGCCTCCTCCATGGGCTGGGAGGTGCTGTGTAGAAAATTGAGTACATTTCCTTTCCTTTTACCACCAGCTCCTGTTGCTGTTTTGAAAAGCCCTTGCAGCCTCTCTATGCTGTGGCACTACCTCCCACATGAGTGCATGTTGCATATTCATGACCTGTATCTGGATAGATTTATAAGTGAGAACCCTGGGAATTGCAAGCTGTAAACTCTAGAAACCTCACTGGTTTCCTCACAAAATCTTGCAAATTATAGATTGTGGTTCAAGTTAGCCAAATCGTCTATGAGTTGCAGAAAAGCATTCACCGCTCTACCATTTTTCACTGGAAAGAAATGTGTTTCAAAGAATAAAAATGTAAGACAGGAGGCATAAAAGGTAAAAGTTTAAGTTCAATCTCACCCACTGCCCTTATGGAATGAGAACATTTTGAATATTATCCATAAGGGCCATGGAAATAGATCAGTAGTCTAAGTGCCTGCCTAGGCAAGTGCAAGAACCAGGCTTTGATCCCTGGTATCACATATCATGCCAGCCCCACCCTGGGCATATAGAGCTGGCTGCTGAGGCTGGGAGAGGTGGCACATGCCTATAATCCCAGTGTTTGGGAGACTGAAAACAGGAGGATCATTATGAAACCAAGCTGCATAGTGAGACCTTGTACCAAATACATGAAATAAAATTTTTTAAAAAAAAATATTACCCATAGTGGCTGGGGAGATAGCTCAGCAGCGTAAGTGTCTGGCAAGTACAAGGTCCTGAGTTTGATCCCCAGTATAAATAAATATCAACCATAGTTAACATATATTTTGAGCTCAAGCAAACATAATACTACATTGATAGCTTGGGAGAGCAGATGGGTCACTTCTGTGGCTTTTTTGAAGGCTGGCAAGATCACTAAACCTACCCTGAGGTCTCTAGGAGAGTAACGCAGGAGACACCTGCAGAGAAGAATGCTGACTCAGGGCTTCTCCTGGGATGGCTACTGCCCTTTTCATCACCTCTGATTTTCCTAGATGTCATCCATCTCTGTTGATGGGTAAAGATGAATAAAAGAAGAAGGTGGACATATGGTAGGACAGTTTGAGGGGGACAGCTCAAAGTCTTGGGAGAAAGGGGAAAACAGTTGTGGCCCTAGGATTTGGGAATAGGGAACATATTTTACCTATTTACTAAGGCAGTTAACCCGCTACACTACCATCTCTATATCCCCACAAATCTCCTTATTAACTCAGTGGTCTCCTTGACTTCTCATTGCAGTTTCTTGTGGAAGGCTGAATCTCTCTGTATGGAATTTCTGGATATAGGACCTCACAGGTACTAAAAAAATCCTTCCTAGGTTGCCATTTTACATGAAAGGATCGAGAGCCCACAATTTATGGGGATATAAACAGAAATACTCGAAAATATGGGGGGCTTAAAGCACTGCAATAATTCCCTGTTCTTAATCCGGAAGGGAAAATGACTGTAATTAGGCTGAGATGTCTGCCAACTTTGAGCCTGAAGGGACTGTTTTGGCCAAGATATAAACCCCCAAGAATAAAGGCTTCTAATGGACACATCAAATCACACTTAACCATGGCAAGCAGTAGCTGTTCTGTAATGCAATCACTCAATGATCATGGCTTATGTTAACATTTTAAATAACATTAAGACTAAATCCTCCCTTTTATTGTTTACCGCTCTTTTCTTCAATGTTTTTCCCATAGAAGACTACTAGGGTAAAGCTAAAACCTGTAAATGACAAAAATAGACACAAAACATCAACTTTTACATGCTCCCATGCAAAACTGCCTCCACTAAGGCAGGACCAGAAGCAGAGGACAGAGATAAGATGAGGCTCAAGAAAGGGCCAAGACTGGGAGTGTTCTTGTCTGCCTCTATTCCGTGTGCACCTCAGATCCCACTAGGATATGGAGATTTCCATCATTCAAGGAACTTGAGTGTAGTTTAATTAATTATAGCCACGAAGCACTAACTGGAGCCTT
Organism: Octodon degus; assembly: GCF_000260255.1. Taxonomy (NCBI): domain Eukaryota; kingdom Metazoa; phylum Chordata; class Mammalia; order Rodentia; family Octodontidae; genus Octodon; species Octodon degus. Next base: position 21,295,170 of record NW_004524591.1, on the reverse strand, counting down.
AATGATTCGAGAGAATGAATTTATCTCCCAGCGAGCCTAACGTCCTCTAAGGGAAAATTTACGTACAGGGAAAATCAAAGTGATTATTAAGGGAAATTACTCAATGCGTTCAGAAATGACAGCCGTTTGAAACTTCCAGGGCAAACTGGTGGCTGGCTTGCACCTCCAAGACCAGTTTAGATTAAAAATTCATAACAGGGTTAGAAATGATCGGAGTATGCTGTGTCTGTATGAATCTGCCAAAATGAAACTCATGAATTAGTATAACTAACAGCACTAATAAGGACAAGATGGGAAACAAACAGAAGAATGTATAGCACTTTCACATCACTGTAAAGTCAAAAAAATATAAGTTGGAGACTGTACATAGAAACATTGTTCAGTAAAAAAATAATAAAACATGCACTGAAAAATGTTACTATTTCTTTATGGGCCATATATTACAAAGACTGCATTGTCTACACCGTGCTGCTGGTGGTGACAGAGGTGGCTAACTGCAGGTCCAGCAGCCACTGCCCTTCTATGTTGCAGACTGCTGGAGTGTCCCTTGAGGCTGGGGATGAATTCTATCTAAGAAGTTGGAAGCTGAAGTACTGGGCCAACTTCTCACAAAGGTCCCTCCTGGGAGCAGCATGTTGTGGCTCTTTCATCCTCTCCCTTTTCCTGCCCCATGGATACAACAGCTGGAGATCTAGGAGTCCACCTTGAACAGTGAGATGAACTAAGAATAGAAGGCACCAGGCAGGAGAGCAGAGCTAAAAGGTGGGGACTCTCTGCCTGGTCCTTTGGAGCCTACACAGCACCCTGGAATGCTTTCCTTCCTGCCTCTGGACCCAAAGTCTAGCTCAGCCCTTTACTGCTACATTAAGTGTGGTGGAAGAATAGATTTGGGTAAAAGACCTATTGAAGTTACAGAAGCATAAACACGTTTGAGTTTAGCCTAAAGAATTTTACTTGGGGAGAATTATCTGAAGCAAAAAAGCAAGCAGGTGGACAAAGATGTGTGCTTTAGCACATTCATTTCAGTAAATTTATGTAAAGAAAATTTTCTCTAAAAATGGAATTTGCACATCCATTTTCTTCTTGTACCATCAATGTCAAGCACAAATCTTGATGTTGAAAAGTTTCTGATGTTTGCTGAACAAAGAATTAAAAGATCTCTTAATTAAAGCATGATAATCCACATAATAGAATGCTGTAATTGTCGCAAACTTTTAGTACTGAAATTGAAAGATGTCCACAGTATTTTTCATTATAACAAGTAGCTTACAATGAGCACATCTTTCTAGAGTATGACTTCTTACAGTATTTGAATTGTATAATAGCAAGTGTCACCGGAAAGATATGTCTATGTATTATTTAAAAAGTGGTTGTCTTCGTTTTCCAACGTTAAAGTGGGGAAGGTCTATTAAGCTCACTATTTGTAAAGGTTTCCGTTCCCATTTGCTGGCTCCAGGGCAGGGTGTCATGGTAAAAAGGCATCATGGAAGAGAAACAGGCAGAAAGTAGTAGGAGCGTCAAGCAGTGAGCGACCACAGCTGCCCTCTTTCGGTCCTTTACCCTCTACCTGGATGGGCTTCCCATTAGCCACACCTAGAGCTGCGCCAAACTAACCAGTGGGCTAATTTAGTAATCAGACTCCCTTATCCCAGCATCACGCACTCTGCATCCAGCCACCTCCAAAACACCCCGCCCTTGACCTGACTGTGTGAGGCTTCATGAGGCTCCCTACATACAAACCACACCAGTAGATACAGATCAAATATTGTGTCAGCAGCACAGCTATGACTTAGGAGGATTTACTAGCTAGAAAAGCCAAAGAACTACCCAGTGTCCTGAATATTTCTACTAAATTATAAAAATGATAGCTCATTACTATGCATTGAAAGTAGAAGGTTGAGAACAGAAAAAATAAAAGTGGAAAAATGCACAGCCCTCTCTAGATGTTCTTTGCCTCACTCATTGGAAATAAGCACTAAACTGGCCTCAAAATTGCATGTCATCTGCACATTAGAAACAGTAAGGATGTTTTATTTTATAGGAAATGAGAACAGAAAAGATGAAAATTCTGGAATCTAGCTCAGTTTTTGTTATGAAGTCTTGCAGGCAATATTTGTGAAAATCACCTGTGGAGGAGAAGAAAGAAGAGAGAGAAGGAAAAAAGATATCTTAACTTCTCATATTTTGCCACAGCATAATCAGAACATTCCCTGGGAAAAATTAATGCACTTCCTAGTAATGGAGCTCAGAAATTGTTCTATCAAAAATTGTTGATGGCAGGCCAAATAGCTCAGTGGATTAAAGCACCTGCTTAGGCAGATTCAGGAGCCGGGGGGTTCAATCCCCAGGCCTGCCCTGCTGGCCCCACCCCCAGGGTGCACTGAGATGGCAACTGAGACTGAGTGTGGTGGTGCACACCACACTCCCAAGTCTTGGGAGGCTGTAAACAGGTGGATCACTACGAGTCCAATCTAGTAGTGAGACCCTAAACACCCTGTAGACCCTCACCTAAACTACTCATATATATATATGATCACTTTTTCCTTCAGAAAATGAAAGTAGGACGATAATCCTACCTCTGCTTCAGCTAAAATAAGGACTTTTTATACATATGTGCATGAAATGCTGAGCTCTTATCTGAATGAAGTCCTGTTTGGCAATTGGTTTAATCCACTGTCTCACAGTTTGGTATGCATTGATGCCACAGTTATGCCAGGTAGTTTCTTAGTCTGATGATGGGAAATTTGCTTTTAAAGCCTGATTACTAAGTGGTGGTATTACTCTGTGATTTTTGAATTAGATATTATGAATTTGAGAGATAATTACTAGTCTGCCTATAGGTAAACAAAAGTAAATAGATAAACAAGCACTCTCAGTGTTCAGAAGAGTAAAAAGAAAAAAAAAAGGTCCTGTCATCAGCAGCTGTCATTTACTGCATCATTTTCACAAAGTAGTATTTTCACAATCAATTATAGAGGTGTGACCCTTGGCTACTATTTTTACGGCCTATTTTCTAGCATATCCCTAAATGCGCTACATGCACAAGTTGTTTTTAACATTCTGTTTCAGTAGTAATGTCAAAAGACACCTTGACAGGGCTGGCCTGATAGCTCAGAGGACTACAGCGCCTGCTTAGGCAGGTGCAGGTGCAGGGACCGGGGTTTGATCCGCAGCACACCATGCTGGCCTCACGGCCCAGGCACACTGAGACAGCAATTGAGATGGGCCCACCTATAATCCCAGCACTGGGGAGGCTGAAAACAGAAAAATCGCTACGACTCCAATCTGTGCAGTGAGGCTCTGTAGATCCTGTACTAAATACATCTTTTTTTAAAAAAGACACCTTGGGAAGACAGAAAATACTAGTATAAAGGACAGCTGAGGGGTTACATCATCTCTAGTGTATCTTAAGCAGTTCAGCTTCTTGTTTTTAGGTATAAGCAGTATAGGAAACAAGATGGTTGAAGGATACAAAGTTTTGGTTAAGTGGAGTAAGTTTTGAAACCTATTGCAGAGTTGGGATTTTATTCCATTATTTACAAAAATAATGACAACAAGAGCAGTAATGTAAATATTTTGGTATTGATGAGAGCAAACTTTAAATTTCTCCACAGGAAAAAAAAAAATGGTAGGAGTGGGGGCTGGAAGATAGCTCAGCAGTCTAAGCACCTGCCTGGCAAGTGCAAGGACCCAGGCTTGATCCCAGTACTGCATGCTGTGCCAGCCCTGGAGCCCTGAGCATGCTGTGCTGGCTCCCAAACCGGCTGTGGTGGTGCATGTCTGTAATCCCAGGGCTGTGGAGGCTGAGACAGGAGGCTCGCTATGAGTTAGAGCTGCGTAAAGAGACCCTGTACCAAATAAATAAATAAGAAAAAACATTTAAAAAAGAAAAAAATGATAGGACATGCAAGAGGTAATAAATATTAATTAGCTTAATTTAATTAGGCCACATTAGAAACATATCAAAACAGCATCTTGTACCCCACAAACATAAATTATGCTTTGTCAATTAAAAGCAATAATAGGGCTGAGGCTATGGCTTGGTGGTACAGCGCTTCTGTAGCACATGCAAGGTCCTGGGTTAAACCCCCAGCACCACAAAAAATAAAATAATAAAATAAAATAAAACAAAAGCAACAATAATAATAATCACAATTTTTTTCTTTCCTTCTTGGTTTCCCTTTGTTACTTTTTCTCATCTCCCCCCCCCCCAGACCCGGGGATTGAACTCAGGCCCTTGCGCTTGCCAGGGAAGCACTTATTCCGCTGAGCCATCTCCCCGGCCCATTCCTCCTTTTTTATGTGTTATTTTATTGATTTTAAATAACAAGTTACTAATTAATCAGTAGACTATGGGCCTAACTTCATTTTGGTTTTTCAAGTTATTTTAAAAAGAGAATACAAAAACATAGTAATAAGAATACAGAAATGATACAGAATTTCACTAAATAAAATGATAAGAATTTAACAATGGCTGTTATGCTGCATATAGTTGTTCAGATATAAGCCTTTACAATTGGTAAGAAGATCATAAAAAATTTAAAAAGAGAGAGAAAAAATTTAAGCACTAACTGCTCCTTTTCAATATACTAACAGAAATCAGCAGTACAATTATCCAAGCTATATTGTGTATATAAATATATATTTCTTCTTCCTTTCCTTCTTTCTTTCTTTTCTCCTTTCCCTCATCCCAGTTTTCCTTTCCCTTTGAATAGCTTCACTCCCTTTCATGGTATCCATTGGACTTTTCAGGTCCTATTTACTCTCTCAGGCTCTTACACTACAGAGACAATGTAACTCTTACACATGCAGGTCTGATTTATTTCATGTGTGATTATCATCTCTAGTTGCACCCATTTACCTATAAAAGTCTTGAGTTTATATTTTTCATAGCTGAGTAATACCCCATTTTGTAAAAATTCCACGTTTTTTTTATCCATTCCTCAGTTGGTGGGCATTTAGGTTGTTTCCAAGATTTAGCTATGATAAATTATGCTTATATAAATATGGGTGGGTATTTTTCCAGAAGAGCTGAAAACTTTATTTTGGATTTGAAAGCAAGGTGAATTCCCAGTTTTCTAAAGTGCTGCTTTTGATTGTTGCCTTACTTACATTTCTTGTTGCTGGGACAAAATACCCTACCATGAACAAGTTAAAAGAGAAAAGTCTATTTCAGTTCATAATCTTCAGAGGTTTTGGTTCATAGTGGGAAGTGGTTCATAGTACAGCAGGCAGGAGGCAGTGAACAGGGAGAAGAGCAGCAATCTCCATCCCTCCCTCCTTCCCTCCCTTTATATTCCACCCTTGCCACAAGCCCATTGATTGGTGCCATCCGTATCCGGGGTGGGGCTTCCACTGTCCACATCCTTAACCCCAGCATCACACCCTTAACCCACATTCACACACCCTAATGCGTCCACCTTTAAACTCCTCACCTGTGACCTCATGAGGCTTTGACGGGACGTCCACGTACAGGCCACAGCAGTGGTCACTATTGGTACACCGAATCTCACCTTCTATCACAGACACTGCTAATGTCATCACTGGGTATCAAAAAATACTGAAGATGCTTTTTAATATATACTCACTATTTCAATTTAGACCAACTTAATTATATGGGAAAAAATTTTAAAAATACTTTGGAAAACACACTTAAAAATAAGAGCCAGAAAGATTTCCAAGATTTCATTAGCAAGAAGGAGAAGTAAACAGGTGATATTCTAGCCTGACTGCCTCAGATGAGATCATGAGTTTGTTAGATGTTCCAAGTCCCTATCATAAAAGAAAGTAAGGGTGGTAAAATACAGCGACTGTTGGAACTCTGAGAAAAAGGGTATGCAAAAAGAGATGTCCACAGAACAAATTTAGGGAGTGGGAGAGAAAAACAATACTAAGAAAAAAAAATGAGGAAGTGTGAATACTATGAATATAGGCTACCATATTGTACACACTACAATATTTGAACAAAAACAAATAATAAAAATCCACATACAGCAGCACCTTAGTTTGCAAACTTAATTCTTTCCATGATTCTGATCACAAATGGAATCGAACTCACTTCATGCTAGGTGGTTATTCCTAGTCTGAGAAAACATAACCAAAAGGCAGATAAATAATTTGTGGAAGTGGGGAGACACATGGGAAGCCCTCTAGGGAAGAATTGGATTTACAGCTAAAATGCAGAACTCATGATGTGTCTGTCACCCCAGATGTAACAAGTAGCTTTGGATCACACAGCTGGACCAGGCTGGGAAGGAGCACTCCAGCCTTGCCCAGGGTCAGTGGAAGCTTGGTCACTGCCCGGAAGACCTCCACACTCACTCCTGGGTGACTTTGTCTAACTACTACACAAACCTGTCATTGCATTTGCCCTGCTGGGGCTGCCTGCTGCAGGGAGCACTTGGACTCCTGAAGCTTGCTTTCTGCAGTTCTCTGAGCACATCATCCCATTCCTGATTCACACTATCCCTCTGCCTGTGTAGCTGTGTGGCCCCACAGTACCAGCTCTCCTCACAGCACCCGACCAGCCTTAGTAGAACCATGCATTGGTTTTGACTCGATCTTTATTACACTATTTCTCTTGTGATTGGGGCAGCAGTCCCAAGCCTCAGGCTGCAGGACAGTCTGCATGTCCACCACCATGCTATAGACTCACCCACAAGCCTTGACCCCAAACCAACCTCATCTACCTTTCTTCCTTCCAAGAAAGGGCTCCACAAGGGCTTTTGAGGCTAGTCTCTGAATAAGAAAAACTACTTGATTTTGACCTTACTGCTTGTCAGTGCAGGATTTCATAGGAATTATATTAAGTCAAATGCCTTTTGGGATAGATATTATCCCAACTTTCCATGTAAAGAGAAAGGAGGCTCAGAGAAGCTCAATACTTTGACGTCTCCTGGCCAGTAATTACTTCAGAGTCAGGATTTATAATCAGGTCTTCTATATTTCAGAATCAGCTCTTGTTGACTAGGCAGAGTACACAAGAGTAACACAAATCAGACAGGGCTCCACACCAGCAAGACAGGTGACAGTGCTGCCTCTTTGTTTGGGTTAAAGCCACTACTCTCCTTTTGAAAGACATGTGAAGAAGTAGAGATGGTAAAGTAATTTATTGTGCCCCAGACTTTGTGGCACCCATAGTGACTTCTTCTTCTATACAGTGCTAGCCTTCCATCACAGGAGGTCAGAGAGGGCAGTCTTCATACAAACAGTGACTTTGTCAGCAGTAGGGAGAAGTGACATTTTTGTCTGGAAGAGCCCAAACATCTGCATTCACTCAATGCGTGCACACCCGCAAAGTGTAATGTGTACTTTCAAAAATCAAGTTTACACATTCATGTCAAAAATCCTTTTTAAAAAATATTTTGTTCTACAAGACAATTAGTTGCATAGAACATGGCCATAGGAATTGAAATGTCATTGTTTGATGCTGCCTTATGGAGTAGAAATAATTGTGAGTTTTAATTCCATGACCCGGATGATTCTAAGCATAACAGCGGAGTTGTCGCTCTGCGTGATGTTCCAAAGCATCTAGACAGTGTACATGGGTATTTGGGCTTGTAAAAAAAAAAAACTGGAAATCACTGTCAACGCCTGTACCACTGGTTGTCAGATGCACAGGGAAATCCAGCTGGCTCTGCAGAGTCTGGGCTTACCTGGGAAGGCCACACAAGGGGACACTAGAGAGTGACTCAATTCCACTTCTCTGAACTCCTCCTGCTTCCCAGCCCCCACTCTGGTGATGTTCTTACACACACTTAGGTTCTGCTCCCAGCTGTCCACAAATTCCCAAGGCTGAGTGTTCTGAAAGGGACCTAGATCAGCACATGCAACCAAGCCATGGTTTGCAGCCACAAGGCGAAGTATGCTATGCCTCTAAGTTCATCGCGTGGACAGTTGCCTTCTCCATGGTGGATTCTCTATATAAATACAGTGAAATGGTTCAGCAACCTTGTTAACATCATTTTGCCCTGGTTAGCTTCATTCCCATCATGTTTTTCATTACATATGTTACTATTTTTATTTATTTTTAACCTTTTATTTATTTATTTGTTTGGTACAGAGTCTCGTTACACAGATCAGACTCATAGTGAGGCCAATCTCAGCCTCCTCAGCACTGGGATTACAGGCATACACCACTACTCCCAGTTCTTGGCTCAGCAGGGTGAGCCCGGGGTACCCTGCTGGCTCAGCATGCAATACCGAGTATGGAACTGGGTCCTTGCCCTTGCCGGGCAGGTGCTTAGAGCGCTGAACTATCTCCCCAGCCTGACCTATCTTGGATTACATAGATTTAGGCCTACTACCTCAGGAGTATTATAGACTCTTGTAAGCAGATGGGTCACTTTGCCTCTAGTTTATCTTCTGGAATAATTGGATAAGACAGGGGCTTTCTCTTCTCTAAGAGGTTGATAGAACTGGGTGTGGCGCTTTATGGAATCAAACTTTTGTCTTGTCACTGGTTTTTTTGTTTGTTTGTTTTTGTTTTGTCGCTGGGACAAATATCTGATACCTACAACATAAAGGAAAGATTTGCTTTGGTCCATGTTGTAGTGCACAGGTGGATGGCTCCAAGCAACACATGGAGGAAAGGCCTGGGCAGCAGAAAGCTGCTCCCCTCCTGGAGAACAGGAGGCAGAGAGCGGAGCAAGGGCCAGCACGGAGATGCGCCTGTCCAGGCCATTCCCCAGTCACCAGCCTTTTCCAATGAGACCCCGCTTCCTAACACAGTATCGCATTTAGTTACAGCATCTCCACGATTCAGTCACCTTTCGAAGGTCTGCCTATGACCACACGAGGTTGTAAAGGGACATCTAGACATAAAATATCATGATTTTCATTCCTTTAAAGTTTTTGAGAATATTAGAATCTTCTAATTATTTTCAAGCCCATTGTTATGATTAGACACCACTGGGTTCTCTGCGTGTCACTTGGGCAGCACATGTGTTTGCATAATGACAGTCCCTAGCATTGCTTGGACAGGTGACAAGTAACTTAGACTGGTAAGTAGTAAATCTAATTTTTCTACATTGAAAAGAATGCCTTCATCACACAAAGTCTGCAAATTGTTTTCTTGGGATATATTTTTTTAATTAATTAATTAATTTATTTATTTATTTATTTATTTATTTGGTACAGGGTCTTACTATACAGCTCTGACTCACAAGGGATCCTCCTGTCTCAGCCTACCTAGCACTGGGATTACAGGCATGCACTTTCACGCCCAGTTTCAGTGGCCAGCATGGAGCATCCGAAGTTGCTGGCGCAGCGTGTGATACCTGGGCCCAAACCCAGGTCCTTGTGCTTTCCAGGCAGGCCCCTCGGCTGCCAAGAGATCTCCCCAAGCCCTCTTGGGATATAGTTTTACACTGTAACCATGGTCCTTCTGTATCTAATATTATCTGGCTGCTTCTTTCTTCATTTTCTTGAGTAATATGACTGACACCTTTTTTAATCTTTGAAAAACTAGTTTTGATTCTGTTAATTTCCTCTTTTGCACGTTTCTTTCCTGTGTCACTAATCTTGATCCTTCCTTTTACAAGTTCATTTATTCTACTGCCTTGGATTTACATTTCAAATAGAAATTTTTGTTCATTTGTTTACAACATTTTGTACTTTCTAATGTAAATAGACAAGATTATATCAAATTGTTATTGCAGAAATCTAGACATTCAAAAGAGTCAAGTACCAAGAGCTTGATAAAGGGATTGTTTATAGATGAGGACATAGTTAACAGGATTACATCACATAATAAAATTTAGGTTCATCTCTTTATCTAATTGTCTAGCCTACAATACCACGGCCTTAGGAAATTTGAAGCCCAGTTTTCCAATGTAATCTTCCATGTTATCCTGACCTCTTATTTTAGTTCTGAATCTCATATGTCATATTTCTTTTTCTTTTTTTCGTGTGTGTGTATTTTTTAGGGAAGGGTCTACAGGGTGTTCAGGGTCTCACTACTAGATCGGACTCGTAGATATCCGCCTGTTTACAGCCTCCCAAGAGCTGGGATTACAGATGTGCACCAGCACACCCAGTCTCAATTGCCGACTCAGTGAGCCCCTAGGGCCAGGCCGGCACAGCAGGCCAGGGGATCAAACCCCCAGGCCCTGACCCTGTTTGCGGGAGCTTTAATCCGCTGAGATATTTTGGTCGGCCCTCGTATCTCATATTTCCACACGTGGCATTCTAGGCATGGTTGAAACTGTGTGACAGTCATACTGGACTCTTAGGTTTGCGCTTTGGTCAGCTGCCTTCTCCAATGCCATCAACGCTGTCATTCTGTGAAATATAGGTAGGTTATTTCATGACTCAGTTAACATAATTTTGTCCCAATTAACTTTATTTTACCAATTTTTGTGTTATTTTGATACATTTCAGATGACATACAATTCCATTAAGAGTATGGGAGACCCAGTACCTTAGTTACTTTCTGATTGCTGAGACATAACACGTGACACACACAGCTCAAAGGAGACACTTTCTTTGGCTCAGGCTTTGTAGAGGCGTCTGTCTATAGTCCCCTGGCTCCAAGGCAGAGAGACACAATGTGCAGACACAGGTCCAGACACAGGGGTGGGAGGAGGACACAGGGAGACCAAGGGTGAAGGAAGGGAGATCAGCCCTTGTGGGTGACACCCAGTGACCCGGCTTCTCCAGCCAGGCTGCACTACCACCGTCACACTGAGCAGTAAACTCACCAGTGGACTAATCTACTGGTGAGTGTCACACGCTCCAGTCATCTCCTCACAGCCCCACCTAGAGCACAGGAATGCTGCGGAGCTTTGCGATGCAAACCATGGTGCCAGTTCACATCTGTTTTAAAGCATTTCATTTCGCATTCAGTGCCTGGTGTTACACTTTTGCTTGTGTAACCATTTTTTATGTAGACTTACTCTTTTTTGTCTTCATGACTTCATTCTCCTGGCTGCTTCTGGAGAGTTCAGTACTTTTTTAATTAATGTATTTGGCACAGGATCTCACTATGCTGATTGGACTCCTGTTTTCAGCCTCCCCAGCTCTGGGATTACAGGCATGGGACACCATGCCAGGACTTGGTGGCCAGCTCAGTACAGTCAGGGACACTAAATGCTCAGGGGCAGGGCCAGCATGGCATGTGGTGCCAGGGATCGAATCCCAGTTCCTGTGCTTGCATAAGCTGGAGCTTAGTCCACTGAGTTATCTCACCGGCCCAAGTTCAGCATTTCTTTAAGTGAGTATTTGTGAATAGTAACCTGAGTCATTCACTAAAATTTTCATAATTTTGTCCCACTCTGAAATGTTTAGGCTGACCACTCACATGGAGTGTCGGCATACATCTTCAGTTGGGACCCCTCAGACCAGTGGTACAAGCATAAAATATCCATTTTATGTGGGTGACTGCTTCCTTTTCCAAGTGCTTTTTTTTCTTTTCTCTTTCTTCAACAAGACAGTAAGTGGAGTTTTTCTAGATGGTAGGGCAGGAAAGACTTTGAATCTCTGTAAGGTGGAGCTCTGGTCTTTCCTCCCTGCTTGGGATGAGCCATAATCATCTCACTGTGAAAAAATCCATAAGCTGTTCCAGGATCAGCTTCTATTAAATACTCATACTTCACTTTTTCATTTTAATCATTTTCCTCTTTTTAATCAATTTTTTTTTTTCAGTACCAGGGATTGACTGAACCCAAGACCTTGTACTTGCCAGGAAAGTGATTATTCTACTGAGCTATCTCCCTGGGCCCAATCAATATGTTCTTTACAGAGCCCTTTCTAGTCTTCCTCACGGCCCAGAAAATTTATTTTTGTAATCGGTGGAAAAATTACCGGAATTCTAGTGGATTAATTCTAGTCTGCCACTTTCAGTGTAACCCTTGGTGAGAATAAAGACACTGAGGCATATTTGTAGTTATGGGGAGCCTAGGAGTCTGAAGTCCAGCCACAATGGCAGCTATCCAAACAAAGACCTCTACCTAGGACCGAAATTGGGTTGTATTAATTCCTCAAGAAAGGAGTGGTTCGGGGCGGGGGAGATAGCCTGGCAAGCACAAGGACCTGGGTTCAATCCCTGGCACTGTATGCAGAATTGTCCCTGGAACTCCACATGTGTGGAGCTGGCCATGGAAACCCGGCATGGTGGCATGCTAGGTGGCTGGCATACCACTTAGTTCATGGTGGCATAATACCAGAGCTAGGGAGGCTGAGACAGGAGGTTCACTATGAGTCTGAAATGCATATCAAGACCCTGTGCCAAATAAGTACATAAAAGATATTTTTTAAAAAAGGACAAAGAATGGCTTGAGAATGAGTGACTGTGGGAACAGCAGGAAGCACGTGAGTGTCATGAACTGGACTATGTAGGAGGCCTGAGATCGCCTCTGCAATATGCAGTGAAGGATATGCAGGAACGGTAATCTGCAGTACACAACTGAGATAGTATCTGATGTTTGGGGGTGGAGGATTCAGCTATGATGTGCAATCTTTCAAGCCCCAAGAAGTCATAGCCTCTATCTTGAGCCTCGATCCCCGCTGCAGCATGGAGCACTGGATCCCACCCCACCTTATGCTGGTCATTTTCAAAGATTACACATCCGCACCTTGGCTGGACTGATATGCATTGCTTAAAGCCAACTGAAGGGAAAAGAAAAAGTCCTGGCCAGCTTTGTATATGTAAACCACATGGAAATAGAGTGAGGCTCAGCCAAAGTGGAGACTGTAGCTCCTCCCTCCAGGAGCGTTGTCCAGGTGTCCTCCGCGACCCGCATGCTCACTAGCGCTCACTGTTCTGTAGCATTTCATTGCCTAAATAGCATAAATACCCATGATTGACTCATCCACTCTCCTACGAGTGGGTAGTTTGGATCTTTCACAGCCAAAGCACGTCCTTGCTTATGTCTCCTGTGTGCCTAAGTGAAATTCCGGAAATCTGCAATCTTGCCCCTTGCTAAGTTTTGCCATGTTGTTTTTCAAAGTTGGCAAGCCAAGAAGAGAACCTCTGCTTCTCTACACCTCTGTCAGTCATTGGTATTGGCATCCTTCCTGTTTTTCCACCAATTCTGTAGTTTTATTCTCATTTTTCTGATTGCTGAAAGAGTTGAGCCTCTTCTCATATGGCTATTTGCTCCTTTAATTTCCTTACCTGTTTTTCTAGGTTTAATGTGTGAACATCATATGGGCTGTGCATTAATTCTGTGTTGGTCACAAAAGGTGAAAATACTCTCTCCCATCCATGGGTCCTCTTCTCTCAGTTTTTTAAACTTTTAATATCAAAATAATCTATAGTTTTTTTAGTTCTCGCATTTTTTGACAATTAAACAAGGATATTCATCTTACTTCTACTTTATAAAACATTATCTCTATTTCTCCTAAATATTTACTTTTTACCTTTTATATTTAATTTTAAATCTTCCTTTACATTGATCATGAGGAGGAATTTGGTTCTATGTGTATCTGTCAGATTCTTCTTGGTAAGATTTGGGCTCAATATTAGTTAATTGCCCATGGAAGAAAACATGGGCTAAGTGTTGTACTAGCCTGAGTAATTTGTTACAACAGCAAAATCTGGAGAAAAATATTTTCAAATTACTCAAATCACGTTCTTCTAGTAAGCCTTTGTCTGAGTCTTTCTCTTAAGACAAAGCCTTTTCCTCTGACATTCTGGATTTCTCTACTAAACAGTTATGCTTTTGGTGGGATTACCTGTGTGTCCATTTCTTTTTGCCATTAAGCCATGGTGCCTTGAGGCTGGAGGCAGCCTTCTGATCTCTGCTGCTCTGATGCCTGACATGTAATAGACACTAAGTATTTGGCAGATTAATGAATTAATAAGCATATTTGGAGCACTCAGAGGGGAGCTTGGAAAAGCCCCAACCTGCCTGCTTATGCTGGATGGATCCTGTATAAATACTTTAGCCTTCTCAATTCCTGCGTCAAAAAATTGGGGAAGAGAAAGATATCCAAAGCCATGCAATAATTAGTTCTATAAGTGTCTTGTCCTGAGCTTTTGTCAATTAATTTGGAAATACAATGCCCCATTTACTTTCATTTTTCTTTTAAAGAGACAGAGAAACATCATGCATACAAAAAGCTGCATTAGGCTGAGCTCAGCTCCAAGAGCTTATGGAGTTACTACCCAATCCCGTGCACATTATTCTCATCTTTTGTCATTTGTTTTATCCCAACGATTAGTTATTTCTAAGCTCAATTTTTTTTTACCTGTCTTAACATATTTGAACTCTGTAAAATTCTTCCCTGCACAAGAATTAGTGTGAAATTTATTACCATGTTCTTTCCACTTATTAAAAGGGATGTACTTTACAAATATGACTGCGGTGCAAATTTATTATTTACATCCTGAGCCCTAGCTTTCATAACTGCTTAATATGGATAAGGTGTTTAGTTTTCCGGCAGAGTCCAGCTGCATCACTGGAATCAAACTTGTAATTGCCTCTTTGGGATTTAAAACCATTATAGTTGTGCTTTTATGTTCTCTTTTGTTTTGCTTGAATCACTTTTTCAGGTCTATGAAGTACAGCTGGCACAATAAAAGTTTGATCAATGCATAACCAATGCAGTGTATATGTCTTCCAGAAATATAAAACCCAGGTGAAAAATGTTAATCTATGAAAATTATCTTTGTCAGCTCCTTATTCTCAGAATTCAAATGGGTTTCAATCTTGAGGTAAGGGCTGAGCTTCAGTTTCTCTGTCAAAGTTGTCCGCCTTTGTCCACATTACACATTGAGGATTAGGTTAGGGGCTACAGGAATGACGAAGAATTTCTCTTACCGAAATGCCCATTGCATTGTCTGTAAGATTTCTGATTTTCATTGGTGAAACAGCATACACTTGTGTTATTATAAATATTCATGTGATCAGGAGATTAGTACAAAGATATGGGGTTTTCATCATTTTTTAGGAGGCAAATATCACCAACCTAATTTAAAAAAATATATAAGCATTGTTTTACTAGATAATATCTTTCAGGGTTGGGGAGATTGCTGGGCAGTCTCAGCGCCTACCTGGCAAGCTCAAGGACCAGTGTTCAATCCCTTCTACCACATGCCGTGCAGGTAGGAGAAACCCAGGCACACCATGCTGGCCACCGAAGCCAGGTGTGGTAGTGCATGCCAGTAATCCCAGCACTAAGGAAGCTGAGACAGAAGGATCACTAGGAATCCAAGCTGTACAGCGAGACCTTGCACTAAATTAATTAATTAATTAATTAATTTTAAAAAGGAAATGTCTTTCAGAAACCTAAGGATTCAAAATGAGTGCTGGCGTGACTTTGGAGGAAAAAAAAACTGAAACTGACAGATCTCGCTAGAAGGCAATATTGCAATTTCAAAACAGTAAGATGACCTCTAATTTCTGAGCGCAACCTGGGATAACCATGGACAGATGTTCACCATGAACTCTAAATTTTTTTATTCTTGCCCATTAAAATGAGCCGTATTATGATGGAAATACAAAGTCAGGCCCTTTTCACTTCCCCCAAGAAGGGGGTTGTGTACACAGAAGAGCCTTCCCACCATGACGATTCAACTTACACTTTTGAACCTACCAGTGCTGCAAAAGTGATAAACACTCAGCGGAAACAGCACTTTGAATTTTGATGCTACTGACATGAGCTATAATTGCTACTTGAGATGCTGGACACTGGCAGCAAGCTCAAGGTCCCACAAGACATCCAGGGAAATGAATGACACTCTACAGTGTGTTGTGGCCACACGTAGTACTCTGTAGGAGAGGTTCATCAAATGCAATAGACTGTATTTTTGGTACCAGGAATCAAACTCAGGGCCTCAAATTTGCCAGGCAGGCACTGTACCACTCATCTGCACCATTGGCACCAAGTGAATTTTCAATATAAGCTATTTTCCACTTAAAACAGGATATAGCTCCATAATAGGTCAAGGATCCCCAGTATGCATATGGACCACATAACAGTGATAGTCATGCTTTGCAGAGCTCTGGATCTACCACTTCCACAACTTGAAAATGATCTAGACTGTAGCAAATATGTCTATCTTATTTGTTCCAAGTTGTTCCTTCTCATTTTCTCCCACTCAGAGCACATGAATTCTTTGCTTATCATTTGTATCCTAAATTTGATCTTTAGAAAGAATTTATTTACTCACTGGTATGAAAAAAAAACACTCTTCTAACTTTTCCATTTAGAATCTGTTATTGTGAAATGAATTGCCTTATTCCTAGATAAATAAGTACATGGAAATGGGAAAAATGTAGGAACATCCCTGTGTTCCTACAACATTCAGACAGCCTTGAGGTTTGCCTGGTGGCAGAGTCAAGAAAAGGGAGAGGGCAGTGAAGTTTGCTTTATTATGAAATTGAGGAGGCTTTGGTTATCCAGTTTGTTGGCATATAATTTTCCATAACAATGTCTTACAGTCCTTTGCATTTCTATGGTATCAGTTCTACATGTTCATCATCAGATGTGTGGATAAAGAGAACATGAGATGTGTAAGAAGGAGTGTTATTTGGTCTTTGTCTTTGTTGTCATTTTGTTTTGTTTTTGTATTTTTGAGACAGGATCTTACTGTTCTATTCAGTAGCCCAGTTTAGCCTCAAACTCAGCAATCTTCCTGCACCAGCCTCCCAAGTGCTGAGAACTATTTGGTCTTTAAAATGAAGGAACTGCTGCTATTTGCAAAAACATTGATAAGCCATGGCAATGTTATGTTAAGTCAGAGAACCCAGCAATGGAAAGATTCTTACTGCACGATCTCTCTTATATGTGCAATCTAAGATATTAAACTTGTAGAAGTAGAGAAGAGAATGGTGGTTTCCAGAGCTCGCGTTGGGGGAAAGGGTGCAGGTTGGTCCAATGTTGTGGGACCTGAGTTAGTGAAGAGAAATGAGTTATTTTGTGGTCTACTGCACAATGTAATATAGTTTTCAAAATGTTCACACGGCAAAAAAAATAAATTTGATAAGTATGTGAAGTGATGGATTTGTTAAGTAGCTTCACTGAACCATTCCAAAACGAAAACGTGTCAAAATATAATGTTGCACTCCATAAATATATACAATTATTATTTTTCAATTCAAAATTAGAAAATTTTAAAAAGGTATGAAAGCCCTGGTGATTGAGATAAACATTTTAGCAGATTTAAAAAAAATAAAATGATTTTGGAGGTTATTATTCAGATGTTAATCCTCCCGAACCCCTAAAATTGAGCCAGAGTTAAACGTCTCCCTGCCTCACAGGATGCCTCTCCTGTCCCTCTGGGTGGTTCTTTTCCCAGCCTTCCTTACAGAAACTACTCCTGCCTACCATCTGCCTAGTACCTCTGGCGCTGGGGACAATCTCAACTAGGCTGCTCCAAAGGAGGTCAGATAACTCAGTTTCTCTTATAAGCTCTAGAAATACTGTCCCTTGACACAGTATTCCTGGTAATAAATTATTTATTTAGGCTGAAAAAAGTGTTTCTGTGTGGGATGTAGTCATGACTACATTATAAAGCTTTTCCACATGCATGCACAAATGTAGTGCTAAGTGTACAAAGGCTACCAGCCTGGTGGTATTGCCATTAATTACATCAGAAATGTCTAAGATTCTGCACCTCCAAAATAACAAGCAAAAAGAAATCCTACAAATGACATCCATTCGTGTAACAGCCTCCTCCACTGAGGGTGGTTTTAGAACTTAGGGGATTTGTTGAATCATTCCCGTAGTTCATTGGTGGTAGTCAGTCTTTATTTATTTACTTTTTTTCCTTCACTCTCCCTCTTCACCTCAAATGCAAGAGTTGTCAGAGAAGGGCGCTGTTCCTTGGCAATGGCTATACATAAGTCACTCTCTTACTCTAAACAAACTACCAAATTTTATTTTTTAAAATGTACCCTGTATCCATCACAATCAACACTATTGTATTAGATGCTCTCTTCACCCGGGGAGGAGGCTATTATGCCTTCACACCATCTGTGTGGAATATAGCTCTGTATATGTATATATCAAGAGCCGTAGACCCTGACTTATATTGTTTCAAATTCCAATTTTTCAACTTTAAGACCATGTGAAAGCCCACCCACAAAACCACTCTGGTATTTTCCATACCATATTAATGAACTACAAGGGATGCTCAGGGCCAAGTACAGCTCTAATAATGTAAGTGCTCTGAGCAAATTGAAGGTAGACTAGGCTAAGGCATGATATTTGCCACTTGAGGCATTTTAAATATACTTTCAACTAATGATATTTTTTCTGTTTTTGATGGGCTTAGCAGAAACCCTTCTTGAGGTCAGGGAGCAGCTCTGTGCTGCTCGTGTGTCAGTGTTCAACCCGGCTTCTGCATCACGTCTCTGTTTCCTGTCTGATTTCCGTGGCAGCTCTTCTGGTCTCACATCCACCTACTTTAACTCTGCTCCATGCATATCCATTTTCTGTCCAGGGCCCTCTCCACGGGGTGGAAAGCTGCATTACCTTCAGAGACAGCCCTAACCCCTAGCGAGCTAAGACCCAGCAGATCTATAACCCAGCCCCCTGGAGGTACCATATTCCTTGCTGCACTCTGGACTCAGCCTGCAGACTCAAAAGCTGCTCATTCACACACCCTCCATCCACATCAGCTTTTGCTTCTTCCACACTCCCCTCACCTGGAATCCATGCTTCTCAAACACCCCACTATGGTGTTCAAGTCCTTCCAAAATCCTGCCTGGAATTAAAAGCTATGTCTGACAGAGAGGAGGTTTTTAGTAGACGAAATGCTTTCAACCCCTGCTTCTTGTTGCAAAAATAAGGATGTTGAGGCCCAGAGTCTCTGAGTAACTTACAGAACCCCACAAAGTTGAAGGAAACAACTCAATCAAAGCATTATTCTGGCTGGCTGGTTCTATTTCAGAAACTGCCTTTTGCTCTGTCCTGAGCAAACCAATGAGGACCTCTAGTGGCCTGAACAGAAGGGACATGAGGATGAAAGATGGTCCCTTCAGCCAGGACACACCAGGATAGAGGCTAAGGGCCCAAGTGTTACCCTGTCCTGGCATTAATCTAGCCCAGCAAGGCGGGAATAGACGCCACACACGCCCACCAAGGCTGGCCGTGAGCCAGAGTATGCCTCACAAGGTGACATTTCTCTTTGTCTTGTGGCACCAACTGGAGCACCTTCTTCCTGGATTTCTGGCAAGGTTTGTCCCCCTGGACCTCACAGTTCCCTTTATTAGGTTGGACTATTTCTAACCTCCCTTGTGTCAACTATTTGTTTCATTTGTCTCTTTCTGAAGGAAGGGAAACCCTCGTCTACCAAATGGAGCGTCAGTGAGATGCTGAGGAGCAGGGGTTGGGTCTATGTCAAGAGGAGGTTCCAGTGATAGGGTTTTAGCTAAGGATGTGACCTTCCTTATGCTGGAAGCATTCTCTCATCAGAGTAGGCAAGAAAGTGCTCAGCAAATTCAAGAAAGTAGGCATCTCATATCTGTTCTCTTAGAAACCTTTGCAGCCTGCAGCATTTATTCAAGAGGTGTGTCGACTCAGTGTCTCTGTCTTCCTAGTGCTCACAGTCTCCTGCCCCCATGAGGTCAGCCATATGCTCAGAACACACAGCCCGTATTTATTGTGCATTCCCTGTGGCCAACTATGACACCCTCTGCTTCTGGGGGCCTTGGGTCTCTGGAGTCATTGTCTTGGGCAGGCTGAATCAGGAGCTGCAGGAGTCTGTGCAGCATTGAGGAAGCAGATGGAGACATACCACAGCCAAGCACAAACCGGAGCAGACCCGAAGGGGGCTGGACCAGCCCACACAGTGCTTGGGAAAAAGAAAGAGGCAGCACCATGATTGTATTAGGACACCCCCCCCCCCCCGCTGGTAAAGTCAGATAAGGCACTCTACCTGACATATGCCTCAAATATCACGGATTTCGTGATCTCCCAAAAGGCAGGGCCATCTCCCCAGCTCCTCCACCCTAGGACCGCCTGCTTAGAAGCAAGAATGCTTTCACACAGATAACTTTGAGGATGTGTAAAACAAAATAAGCTGAGTGCAAAGGGCAGATATAAAACAGATTTTTTTTGAGGCTCCAACTGTGGTAGATATTAAAAGCAGAACAGATTTCATATGGAAGACATTGACAAGGAATAAACATAGCACCCAAAGCAAGCATTTTCAAGGATTTGCTTCTTTGAATATAAACGCTAAAAAAAAAAAAAAAAAATTCACACTCTTATCAAACAATGAGCAGTGAAATCTCTCCTCCAAAATGGCAAGGGCAGATCAAACCTAGGTATGGGTTACCTGTATTTGCAGGAACTGTTTCCAAAATCCCACTTCAATTTGCTATGAAAGCATGTGTTGCCCTGGCTTTCTAATCTATGTTGAAAGCTCAAAGGTTAAAGAGACTTGGCTGAATTTGTCTTAAGATATAGCCTTTGTTCTGATTCAATCATTTATTTGAATTTAATATTTTAAAGGACACTTCAAACAGACTTCACAAAGCGCTGTAACCATCCTGGCCATATTTCTTATTTAATATTTAACTGGGGAGATTTACCAAAACCCTTAAGAATTAATGGTTGCAAACTTGTGGAGTCAAAAGGTTTGTGGAAGAAACCATTTGCTATCAACAGGGAGGCCATGTCCTGCAGGTTGAGCCACTGTAATGTGAATACTCATTTGGGGGTCTGGTGACACAAGGAGCTCAGCTACCCACAAAGATCAGGAAGCGCAACTGCCTTTAAATAAATATCCCAATGTGCTTAACTTCTGAACTGTAAAGCTCAGCTTGTGCTTGAAGGAGGGTGGTGAGAGCTCAAGCAAAACAATCTTATTCCAAGCCAGCTACAGATGTACAGGAAGATCCCAGGCAGCAGGGGCAACCCAGCCCTAGTACTTGCACCTCAACCGGAACCTCCTGAGGACCCAGGAGAAAATATCTCTTAGTCCTTGGAAGCCATGAATGTTATCTATATTTTTATACCAATTGTCAAGAACAAAAATCAAAGAAATCTACAGATCTACAATATGTAAAAATGGGTTACTTCGCAGAGACTAGACACAATGGGAATTTATCAATTTGTTTGTTTAGATATTTTGGTGTCCTATAGGTCAAAAGATATGATTGTTCATTGCTCTGAATGTCCTTTAAAGTGGTTTAAGAATTCCGATTATGTATTTCAACTTTGCAAATTCCCATGAAGATAAGAGTAAGTGATGCTCTGTCAAATGCAGGTCGGGAATGTCACAGAACATATGACAGGCATAGTGCCAACCACCAGACTGGAAAATGAAATATTCATGCTGAAATTTCTAGAAGCAAAAAGATGGACTTTTCTTGCCTTTTTTATCCCCCTCTTTTTTTTTTTTTTTTTTTTTAATGTTGCTGAGGACTGAATCCAGGGCCTCTCTTCTACTAGGCAAGCTCCTTACCACTGAGCTGCATCCTCAGACCCAAGATGTGCTTTTCATTGTAGAAGACAAACCATCAGCAGAGCCTCACAAGCCCCCAGACTGAGAAGAGCAGGGGCTGGAGCCAACGATAGGCCATAAGAACAAATCTTAGTTTTATGAACAATGCAGCTTGCGTGTCACACCCCCCTCCCTTCTTTCCCATGTTCTTGGACATGTTCTTTGACTGCAAAGCTAAAATGGTGCACCTCTAAATGACAGCAAGAGAGATAATGATGGTCTGAAGGCTGTCTCCTGTGCCTAATCTGTCAACAGGGTGAAGGAGAGAAGACACAGGGGCTTCGGAAACCTGACAGGGACACACAGTCGTTTTCGTGCTGCTGCCTAGACTGCAAATGCCAGCCAGATACCAAAAGAAATACAGGAAACCACAGGCAGGCAAGTGCAGCTCCCGCTCAGAAAAAAAAGCACTTCTGGCTCTATTTCCCTCTCTCTTCTCAAGCTTCTGGAGCCTTCATCTGCCAAAAATAAGGCCACAGAAAATAGAAGCTGTTTTCATTTCTTTTTTGTCTGGAACTCAAATGCATGGAATAGAGATCTGTGAAGTTGCCAACAGAGTCATCGTAATACTTTAAAGTAAATAATTAGCCAGCTCTATTCATATCCTCAAGAGTGAAAGTTCACCTGACATTAAAAAAAAATGCACTTCACCCAAAGAAGCGGTACAGTCAAATTCCCCAAACCGTATGGATTTGTAGCAGGGAAATTTAAAATTGTGCACTGAGACTTGTACTGTACACTCAGCGTATCTCACTATCTTTGTAAAGGGAAAAGTTTATTTCAAGACGAGGATCGTCCGTTCAGGTGAAAAAGAAGATTTTCCACCACGCGCGAGAAGTGGTGAACTGCAGAACAGAGAAGGCAGAAAACTGAACCCATGAGCGGGGCCTTGAGGTTAGAGCCTTCATTAAGTCAGTGTAACAGGAGAAACATAGCACACAGCACAACCAGGAAGATGAGCGGCACGAATGACAGCCCTCCTCCCCCGACACACTGTGAGGACGAGGAGAATACACGCGAGAAGAGGAGGCGCAGAATAGTCGTCCCATAGGTGAGTCACAACAGGACGCCGATTCCTATGGTGAAAACAGATGCAAAGTGACTCTTGACTCCATGCGTCCACTGTACAAAGCTGGTGTATGCGCGTGCGTACGCTCGCTCGCACACACACACACGTGCACTCACACACACTGGTCCTGGTTCTGTATTTGAAAGTCCAAGAGAGAAAACTATACATATTCAATCATGAATGATTAATTTTAAGGATAATTCACTAAGGAAAAAAACCCAGGTCAAAGTACCAAGCCAGAAAAGAATTCGGGGGAGGGTGGGGAATGTGTAAAGAAAGTAAAGACTACTTAAAGCTAATTTTGTGCCACTTATATTTGATATGAAGATAAATGGTTTTCCTGTAAGAGGCAAAAGCGTTCATCACTCTTTCTACAAACTGCTCTCCAAAACTTATTTACATTTATTGAGGAAAGTACCAAAATAAAAAGAGTAATAAAAGTTGTGAAAGTTCAGTGTTAATAAGCAATTTGCTAAATGAATTTTTAAACAGTGCAAATGCCAAACATGATTATTGAAAGGAGAGATTCAAATTGTGTCTCAAACTTTGTATCTGAAAACTTCAAGTTACTTAAACATCAACTGAGAATTTAGAAATAAAAGAAAAGCAGAAAAGCAGAAATATCCACTCTCACAGGATAACAGACAGAAGATTAGCAGAAACCAGTTAAATCCTGATGCTGTTAGAAAACAATTGATTCATATATCTTCAGTAAAAAAAAATAATTCTGACTGATCGAGAAGGATAAATGTACAACTTTCAAAAAAATGAAAACATCAGTAGAAGCATAAGCAAGAAAGATAAAGGAAAAAGAAGATAAAAAACATAAAGCAAGATGCGGGAGAGATGGCTCAATGGAATAAACGCTTCCCTGGTGAGCGCAAGGGCATGAGTTCAATCCCCTCTTCTGCCAAAAAAAAAAAAAAAAGAAAGAAAAGAAAAAAAAAAAGAAACATAAAGCAAGATGATAAGTAAATTTTTTAAAAAGGGACCAATTGAAACTGCATAGCTGGATAAATTGTAGAAATAGCAACACAAGTTAATGCCTATAAGCTATGAAAATATTCTGCATTTTGAAAAACTATGGCACCAGCAGTTGACACACACGTACACAAGCGCAGAGAGACTGACTCCACCTTTGTTAAGCAGAATATGATAATCTTTACAGCAGCAGCACTGACTAATCAGGAGGAGCCACAGCCCAGTTCAACACCTGGTGCATCTTCAGTGTCAGCACAGCAGCTCCAGGCGGTCAGGGAGCACGTGTGGGCAGAACTCACAGCTCTGGGGAGAGCACAGAGTCAGGTCTAGAAAGGTGAAAACAAATGCTTACAGTCACTGTGGTTTGGAAATCTCTCCCAAACCCCAGAGGTTAAAGGTGGGGTTGCCAGCCTGTGACACTGTCAGGAGGCAGAGGGTAGAGCCTTTCAGAGACAGGGTCTGGTGGTAGTTCTTTGGGAATATTGGGACCCCAGGCCCTTCCTGCCTGTTTCTTGGCTTCTAGCTGCCACAAGGAGAGCAGACCCCTTCTACACACCCTTGCCAGGATACAATATGCTACCACACATCCAAATCAACAGGGTCAAGTTTTCATGTACTGAAGCCAGAGAGAGAATACACTTTTCCTCTTTAAAGATTTATTTTCTCAGGTATTTTCTCACAGTGACAAGAAGCTAATGCAATAATTACTGTCTTTGGATGGTAAGGTTGAAAGTAATTTTTCTCTCCCTTTTTCTAGCTTTAATTTAGTATAATTGATAATATACAAATGTATATATTTGATTGGTTTGGAAATTTCTATTTTTCTTTACATTAAACATAAGTATAAATAAAATGGCTTAACATGGCATGGGAATTTTTGCTTGTTTGTTCTTGCAATATTTATTAAATACATTTATCCTATGTATTGCATCTTTTTTGATTAGTGTGTGTTTGTGAAGCATAGTAAATGTGTCCATTGTGGAGGGGTGGTGCATAGACATGTCACAATGAGTCCCTTTTACTTCCCCTCCCCTCCTTCTTGTCTCCCTGACCACCAGATTCCCTTTGCATCTTCACAAGCTCTATGGAAAAGTTTACCTTTCTTTTTACTAGCCTGATGTCTTTGCTCTTTTATCCAGATTTGCATGTTTTCAAAGGAGATTACTGGGCTGGGGAGATAGCTCAGTGGACCAAGGGTTTGCCTGGTAAGCACAAGGTCCTGAGTTTGATCCCTGGTGCCACCAAAAAATAAAATAATAATAATGATGATGATAAGACAAAGGAGATGACCATAGCATGAGTGTGGCGCAATGAAGTTTCTAAGGATAAATTATTTGTTCCTTTTTGAACACAGAATATTCAGCTTCATCAGGATCAACCTGTGTGAGGCCAACGCTGTAAACCAAAGCTCATCATCTCCTATCTGAAACATGAATTAGGAAAAGTCATCTATTAAAAACACCTTTTTTGCTAACCAAATGTGACTCAAATACAAACACATCAAGAATATGACATAGGCTTTTACATTTCTTTATCTGAAGAAACACATTTGTGTTTTCTTCCCCTGTACTTCACAAAGAATTTAATGACATTTATTTTTTGGCTTCAGATGGGATTTTGAAGCTTCAGTTCTGCAGGTTTTTAGCCAAAGCCTTTCGTATCCTTAAAATTTGCATCACTGTTCACTTCTATCCATGAGATTATGATACAGGAGAATCAGTGCTCTTGTATTAAATAAATAATCAGCCCAGCTCTCTTTTCTGTGTCCCAGAGGGCGCTGCCGTATACCCTGCAGGGTGGAAAGAGAGGAAGGCTCCCACGCAACAAACCCACAGAAGGTTTCGCGTGCCTCCCCTGTACCAGCAGCCTGGAGCAGGCTGCCCCATTGTTAGTCATCTAGCACATGCCGGGAAGGCTCCAAAGATGTTTGTTGTGCCTTTGGGACCATGATTCTCAAGGTGTGTCCCTATCTAAACAGGAAAGAGGATCAGCGAGCTAACCTCAGGAAGATGGAGAAATGGGCCTGAGAGACACTCTTTGATCCAAGTTGGCCAAGAAGCGCTTACTGTGCAGGCCACACTGGACAGCGCCACACGCAAGCGCGGCACACACAGAGGAAGGGTAGCTTCCTGCTCACTAGCATGCTCTGAAAGTTCGTGAGAAGCAGAGGGCATTTCAGATTGTGGATGAGTTTAATTTTAGGTAAGCTGTATTGGAAAGGAACACAGGTTATGTAAAGATGACTTTTTTAATAAATCATTTATTTATTTATTTATTTATGTGATACAAAGTCTTGCCATGCAGCTGGGACTTGTACTGATCTTTCTGTCTCAGCCTCCCCAGCACTGGGATTACAGGCATGCACTACCGTGCCCAGTTTCGTTGACCAGCATGGAGTGCTTGGGTTTCTGGGCCAGCAGAGCATGCAGTGCCAGGGACCAAACCCAGGTCTTTCCACTTGTCAGGCAGGAGCTTAGACCACCAAGCATTGTCGTCAGTCCTGGAAGGTTGACTTTTAAGCACTCAGTAGGTGACCCACAAAATGGTACTCTGACACATTGTGGTGCTGGCCACCTTAGAGTGACTAGTGGTGGCTGGAAGTTTGGGGAGACATAGAACTCAGGGAGGAGAGTTGAAGGAAAGAAGAGGAAAAAGAGGAAGCCGGAGCCTGGAAATCAACTTCTGTATAGAGACAGGAAGGAGCCTCACTGCCAGTTAGACACAGTTGGTCTAGTCCGAGGAAGAGAGAGAATAACCACATGCAGCTGTTGCCCTGGCAGCCCTCTCAGCTAGGACCTTGCTCGTGTTGGCCCTTGTGACATTTTCAGCTCTGTGCCCCATAAGTCAGCTAGCTTCTGCCCAGGCTCCTTCCTACCGTGGCTTCCCCTGATTCCTCAGTTAATCTTCTCCTTAACCTCGCTCATGCCTCTTCTCCACCCCTGAGCATAATGTCCTTCTGGAGAAATGAAACTAATAATCAGTCCTGCACTGTGCATGTAGAAGGCTGTGAAAGTTCAGAAAACCTTCAAAGGCGTGAGAGAAACACTCTTATAAAGCTGAGCCATGTGAAGGTTTAGCATTAAAGGGTGACATGGCACAAATCCTTTTGAGAGAAAGAGTTGGTGTTGGAAAGCAAAGGTAATTTCTCCTCAATTTCCACAAATGTGTATTGGGACAGACTTCTGTAACATAAGAGAGGTTAATAAGAGAAAATCAAACCACTTTATTAGCACAGGCACTGCTCACCACTCAAGAGAAACCTTGATGACAGGTTACTCAAGGTGGCGTTTCAGAACTGGCATATGCAGCATCTTCAACAGAGATCAGTGAATTTGGGAGAGGAGGGACTCATAAGACAAAAGAAAGTTGTCTTAAGATTCCACAGGCAGAAAGCTGTAGGAAGGTAAATATGTGGGAAGAAATGAACAAGGTAAGATTTGCTGGTGAATTCCTGTGGTGCCATTTCTGAGCTCTAAGTAGCATTTGATGCAAAAGGATTTATATCCTGTCTTCAGGGGGAGAAAGGAGATAGCACACTGTTACTTATTTCCTTTAGTTCAGAAATAGTACTTAATATCATTCAGGCACGGTGGTGTATGCATGTAACCCTACCTCCTTAGGAGCCTGAGGCAGGAGGATTGTAAATTCCAGGCCAACTGGGACAATTCAGTGAAATTCTATCTCAAAAAAAAATTAAGGTTTCAGGTATCTATCAATGTTGAAGTACTTGCCTAGGCCCTACATTCAATGCCTAGCACTGTCAAACAAATGAACAAAACAAACACCACCTATCTCAAAGGCGTATGTTGGGGCACTGGAGCAACATACTCTGATTGTCTACAGTAGACAAGGCCAAAGGGGTTCTTACTGATGTTGGACATGCATAGATGTACAAGCAGTGCCTATATGTCACTGTCAGAGAGTTCCAGGAGGTGGGCGTGAATGAAAAAATCCAATGATGTTGAGGATAGTTAACACACAAGAACATCAAGGACTTTTCATTCATGAGCTCTTCTACTCCTCACAGCTACCCTATGAGGGAGAGAGCCCAATTATTGCCACACTGTAGATGAGAACACTGAGGAGCTAAGAACTTGATCAAGCAAAGCAGGCAGGAGGCAAGCGGTGTGTGAATAGTAGATGTGTGAATTGTCACATCCTCCACAAGGGGAGCTTCATGATTTAAATTAACTCAGGGTCTTGCTCTTTCTAGGCAGACACTTAACTCACTGAGCTATCTCTCTGGCAATTCAAACATTTTAAGTGAGTATCTACATCCAAACTTCAAATGTGTATCCTTTAATCCAATAGTATATTTCTAGAGGTTAGTCCTACAAATTTACCTTGTCAAGGGCAAAATGTCAGATACACAGAGATGCTCACTGTAGCATCATTTGTAGTAGAAGAAGATTGGAAAGAAGCTAAATGCCAACCAGTTGGTGCCTGACATAATTAAAATGCTTTCATAAAATGGAAAACATGTATCTCAAAACTATATAGCAGCTCTGTGTGTACTGATGTGTTAAGTCAGGTAGAATGGTAGTATGGCAGGTTATCATTTGTGCATGTGATGAAATATAAATGATAAATATAGATATGCTATCTACCTCTGGAAAGATACTAAGAAACTGTTGCCTTTAGGCCAGGGTTGTAGTCAGGAGTTCACAAGGGAAAACAATACAGGACATACAATTTATAAGATTATTTTGAAATAGTCACCCAAAGATTCATATAAAAGAGCGCAGGAAATCCGTCCACATACTAGAGATCAAATTAATCCAGCTGAGGGACTGGATCCCACAGCAATGTCCTACATGAGTCCAGCTGAAGACCTAAAGC
>NW_004524591.1:21256307-21266784 GCF_000260255.1 Octodon degus | reverse complement strand
AATAACCACATGCAGCTGTTGCCCTGGCAGCCCTCTCAGCTAGGACCTTGCTCGTGTTGGCCCTTGTGACATTTTCAGCTCTGTGCCCCATAAGTCAGCTAGCTTCTGCCCAGGCTCCTTCCTACCGTGGCTTCCCCTGATTCCTCAGTTAATCTTCTCCTTAACCTCGCTCATGCCTCTTCTCCACCCCTGAGCATAATGTCCTTCTGGAGAAATGAAACTAATAATCAGTCCTGCACTGTGCATGTAGAAGGCTGTGAAAGTTCAGAAAACCTTCAAAGGCGTGAGAGAAACACTCTTATAAAGCTGAGCCATGTGAAGGTTTAGCATTAAAGGGTGACATGGCACAAATCCTTTTGAGAGAAAGAGTTGGTGTTGGAAAGCAAAGGTAATTTCTCCTCAATTTCCACAAATGTGTATTGGGACAGACTTCTGTAACATAAGAGAGGTTAATAAGAGAAAATCAAACCACTTTATTAGCACAGGCACTGCTCACCACTCAAGAGAAACCTTGATGACAGGTTACTCAAGGTGGCGTTTCAGAACTGGCATATGCAGCATCTTCAACAGAGATCAGTGAATTTGGGAGAGGAGGGACTCATAAGACAAAAGAAAGTTGTCTTAAGATTCCACAGGCAGAAAGCTGTAGGAAGGTAAATATGTGGGAAGAAATGAACAAGGTAAGATTTGCTGGTGAATTCCTGTGGTGCCATTTCTGAGCTCTAAGTAGCATTTGATGCAAAAGGATTTATATCCTGTCTTCAGGGGGAGAAAGGAGATAGCACACTGTTACTTATTTCCTTTAGTTCAGAAATAGTACTTAATATCATTCAGGCACGGTGGTGCATGCATGTAACCCTACCTCCTTAGGAGCCTGAGGCAGGAGGATTGTAAATTCCAGGCCAACTGGGACAATTCAGTGAAATTCTATCTCAAAAAAAAATTAAGGTTTCAGGTATCTATCAATGTTGAAGTACTTGCCTAGGCCCTACATTCAATGCCTAGCACTGTCAAACAAATGAACAAAACAAACACCACCTATCTCAAAGGCGTATGTTGGGGCACTGGAGCAACATACTCTGATTGTCTACAGTAGACAAGGCCAAAGGGGTTCTTACTGATGTTGGACATGCATAGATGTACAAGCAGTGCCTATATGTCACTGTCAGAGAGTTCCAGGAGGTGGGCGTGAATGAAAAAATCCAATGATGTTGAGGATAGTTAACACACAAGAACATCAAGGACTTTTCATTCATGAGCTCTTCTACTCCTCACAGCTACCCTATGAGGGAGAGAGCCCAATTATTGCCACACTGTAGATGAGAACACTGAGGAGCTAAGAACTTGATCAAGCAAAGCAGGCAGGAGGCAAGCGGTGTGTGAATAGTAGATGTGTGAATTGTCACATCCTCCACAAGGGGAGCTTCATGATTTAAATTAACTCAGGGTCTTGCTCTTTCTAGGCAGACACTTAACTCACTGAGCTATCTCTCTGGCAATTCAAACATTTTAAGTGAGTATCTACATCCAAACTTCAAATGTGTATCCTTTAATCCAATAGTATATTTCTAGAGGTTAGTCCTACAAATTTACCTCGTCAAGGGCAAAATGTCAGATACACAGAGATGCTCACTGTAGCATCATTTGTAGTAGAAGAAGATTGGAAAGAAGCTAAATGCCAACCAGTTGGTGCCTGACATAATTAAAATGCTTTCATAAAATGGAAAACATGTATCTCAAAACTATATAGCAGCTCTGTGTGTACTGATGTGTTAAGTCAGGTAGAATGGTAGTATGGCAGGTTATCATTTGTGCATGTGATGAAATATAAATGATAAATATAGATATGCTATCTACCTCTGGAAAGATACTAAGAAACTGTTGCCTTTAGGCCAGGGTTGTAGTCAGGAGTTCACAAGGGAAAACAATACAGGACATACAATTTATAAGATTATTTTGAAATAGTCACCCAAAGATTCATATAAAAGAGCACAGGAAATCCGTCCACATACTAGAGATCAAATTAATCCAGCTGAGGGACTGGATCCCACAGCAATGTCCTACATGAGTCCAGCTGAAGACCTAAAGCCCTTGAAAATGCCTCCCATGAGTCCAACTGTAGGCCTAGAGCCCATGACAGTGTCTCACCAAACCCACTTCAAAAATCTTCAGGCCTAAAGCTCAGCAGTGGAAGCTAGGTAGTCTGCGCCAGCAGGATGAAGGATCTGTGCTAGCAGGCTGAGGGATCTGAACTGGAGCTAGGAAGCAACACTCAAAGTAAGAACCAGAGCTCCCCAGAAAAGTATCACAGCCATCCTCAGCAACAGTGGAGCCCTGAACTCCTCCAGTGATGAGAACACCCAGACCCACATTAGGAAAGCCAGGCTGACAAGCTCCTCCAAGAGAACCATCAGCTCCAGACAGCTTCTCTTATGATGCCATTGATAATCCTCAGGTGGGCTTCCCAAACCAGCACCGTGCTGGTTCAGCTCAGCTGGGTGTTACAAGTTGACCCCCGCTGGTCAGTCCACCACAGAAGGAAACAGAGAGGCAGAGGGCCAGGGAATGAGACTTGCTCTTTGTTGACTACTTTATATACTTTTCGAATGTTGTACTCCATACATGTGTCCCATATTCCAATTTCTCAAAACTAATAAAAAGTGCATTTTTAAAAAAAAATAGTAAAAAAATAGAGACCGACATCATATAGAGAGCATTTGGTGGTTGCTATGCCGTCTGGGCGACAGCCCTGGAGTGTTCACCAGTTTCCACATGAGCACATCGCTTGTGCTACTACAGATGAAGAGACCAACTATCCAGGAGCACAGATCAGGACTTGGGTGAGCTGGGGCTGGGAGGCACGTGGCCCAGCTACAATGATAGCCATTTCTTTTTTACTGCTCAAATATCAGCTCCCACATGGGGAGGGCATCATGAGGAGGAAAGAGCATGGGGAATTAAAGCAGAAATTTCTTACTGAGGAGGAAGAGATGCGGGGACATTAGACAGGAGGATTTAAATGACTTCTTATCTCCAAATTGTGGTACTTGCCAGAAAATAAAGGCTATGCTGTCCATGACATGAGCAAGAGTGATATCATACCTATAATGTGACTATAACTAGGACCCTATAACTAGGCTTAACAGCTTTAAAGACTGCTGCTTTACATTCACCCATTCGTTCATTCATTCACTCATTCAGCAAATCCTTCTCAAATGTTCTATCTGGCAAAAGAACTGGGAGCAGAGGTCAATTATACATAGCTTCTTAATCCTCAAAGAACCTAGAGTCTAGAAGAACTGGTCCCTAGAAGTCATCCATCACGGTAGGCAATTTGGAACATGTGAGTCTGCAGTAAGAATGTTCACCGTTAACAAATCTGAGTGGGACGCTGTGTGAGGCTCTCCCCCCACAGTTCCTCTTCACCTGCTTCTCTCCAACACTATCCCTATCCTGTCCCATGACACACTCCTCCTATGCATCTCTCCAATGATAAAACTTTTAATTCAAGGACATGGAAGGCAAAACAAGAACTTGGGCTTAAAACAACAATAACAGCCAAACCCCTGAACACATTTTTTTCCCCAAGCTATTGTGTTTCAGCAAAGAAATGTGATTCCCTTTCTATATTCTCATTTTATTTATAAGTGTTTTGCTGCAAAGTGGATGAACTGCCGAGCTCCATGTCACAGCCTGCAGCACAGCAAACTGGCTTTTTCTGAAGCTCATAATGTGATAATTAAATTGCTAACAGGCACCTTAGTGATGGCATTTGCTGAAGATGTGAAAGCCCTCTCACAATGGCACCTTTCTGTAGGGGACTCGTCAGTGGAAGCAGAGTGATCAGCTCTTGGTTTCTTTTTTTTATATATTTCCTTCCATGAGTACATTAAATTTTTATGTGGAGTGAAATGGGACAGGACTTGTTTCCCTTCCACTGCACAATGATTTATTACCCAAAAAAGACCGCAGAACTAATTAGCAGAGTAATTAATTAATATAAATTTGCATATTTGCATTTGCAATTAGTGCAGCCGACTGATTAGTCTGAAAATGAGAAGTTTGACTCATTAGATGTTAGTGTCTGCTGGACCAGAAAGCGACTGCCAGATGAGGCGGAAAAGGGTGGAATAAGCATGTGTGTTTCTTTTGTTAGAAGAATGGAGAATATGCTCAAATATCTGGGGCCAGACATCGGGGTTCTCAATTAAAAAAAAATAATAAATTATTTGCTTCCATTTCTGTGATTCAATGTTCCTTGCCCTTTTGCCTCCAGCAAGTTATTCCAGCCAACCCTGGAAGACATTGCACCCCTGAGATCAGCTCCTCCTATTCCCTGAAGGCAGAAGGGTCTCTGTTGTTTGTAAGTGAGCAGAAAGTCTGTCCTGGTTTGATGTCCCAGGAATTTGACTCTTGCATCCAATTCAGTGATTCTGTCAAAACAGTTCTCCAGTCCTGATGAGGACTCTCAGGGGAGTTGGGGCCTAGACTCCCTTCCCTTCAGGGGCTTCTCCTGATTGCAGTCTCTTTGTTCCTCCAGCTGATTACTGAGCTCAAATCTCTCACATCCAGTTGACTGAGTGAATCCATTTCTGCAGAGTGACACAGGGCAAATAAACCACAAATACATACACATGGGCACAAAGACACACAGACATCAAAGAACAGTCATTAAACACTCATAGTAAAATGAGGGATTTGCTCAAAAAAAAAATCAGTTCAAAGAGCTTGATAGAAAGTAAGAAATGATGTCTTGATCCAACTTCCCTAGCTCAATTTTCAGGGTAAGGATTGACATAGAAAGAGGAGATACCCTGATCTAGTACAAGTGTTCTCCTTAGTAATAAAGGACACTTACATTCTAATATCATATCAAAAGGGAAAGAAAAAATTCCATTGGTTCACTTCACATTCTTCCCCAAAATGGAGTTAAACATGAACACTTCCCATGATGTTGGGATGCCTTTCATAGGTGTTGAAAGGAATTTTTAGAAATATGTCAGATTGTTTCAATGCTATATTCTTCGTAGATAAAAAGTAGCAGAAGTGTATTAATTTATGAAAGAACTTTCTAAGCTATGCATTTAGTTATGTTAGAGGGCAACTCTTTTCCCTATCTGGAGAGATTGTATCAAGAAGGTATGCTTGCCTTTATTTAATGACTTCAGAGTCATCCTTTTATTTGTCATCCATTTTTTTCCTTTGTCTATTTTTCAGGTTCAGAAAATATCAAATGTCTCTCACTACCACAAAACCTGAAACCAGGAGCCCTATGTTGTTCAAGGGGCATCAGTTCCAGAGTGGCTGGCAATGGGTTTCAGTGTCTCTTCCAAGGTTCCCGTGTTGGAAAACTCAGCCTCAATGTGATGATGGGCAGGAGGGGTATAGCTGTGGGGTCTTGAGTTATTAGGGGAGCTCCCATCAGAAAGAATTAAGGTAGCTCTTCTGAGACCCCTTGTCTCTGTGAAGAGCCAGGTGTTGTGCGTGAGCCCAAACCTTGCATTGCTCTTTGGCTCTTATTGGACAGTTTGATGTCTACTCCCGTGCACACTCCCAACGGTGCCATCTGCTATAAGTGACACAGCCAAGGGAAGTATGGACCCCACAAAAGCCTGCACCATGCTGTTTGGACTTTCAGTCTCTGTGAGCTAAAGAAAACTCTTTTACTGGGGCAAGGGTTAAAGTTAGCCTGTGCCGGATGCATCATTATAATAACTTAAAATTGACTAATGCATGGTCTTACTTCTTCAAACCTCGCCCTGACCTCACCTCCCTAACAGTAATCACATAGCAGGTTCTGTGCCCCAAGCTTCGTCCTTTGTCCCCCCACCCTTGCTTTTGACCTTTGTGTGCTGCCTGAGGTAGCAGCACAGTCATTTCTTTAGGCCTTCACTTTCCTTCTTCGAGAACTTCTCCAACACAGCTATCTCACACGTGTGTTTTGGTGTCACACAGCATAAAACTTTACCTGGTATACAACAGAGAACCACTAACTGGTGTTAAGTCCTTTCACAGATGAATACATGGAAGGATTCATGGTTTGACTATAGAGTAAATTTATCTAGAGGCCTGGGCGCACGGAAAAAAAGCAGCCACAGCTACCTACGAGGAAATGAGGGGTTGAAAATACAGCATAAAATGAAAGAAAGTAAAAATGACCAGCAGATCAGTATAAAAATCCCCAGTTCAAATTCATTGTTGGCTCTGTACTTTTTCTTGAGTTTTTCCTTTCAGTGCTTTCCTATTTTTGTGATGAATAGATATTCAATCGATATGGAAATTTTAGTTCCTTGTGCTTATTCTTCACAAATAGGCTTGAACTAAGACCTAGATATTACTTTTAGCTATGACTTAAAGCTATTGTTCAACTAGTAGTTCTCAAAGAATTGGAGCTGATGAGTTAGTTTGAAAACAAATGTAAAAATTTTAGTGACAAGCCAAAAAACTTGATGTGGTATTTAAATCCACTCTATAGAAAGCAGTTTTTGTTCTGACCAGTGTTAAAATATTACTTTGTCCATTTTTTTAAATATGCACTCCCAGTAGACCCCAAGTAGGTCTTATTTGACTATGTACCCTCCTATGTATGAATACAAGCTGAAATCTCAGAGACCACCTGACACCTCACTCTGATGTTACCCCAGTTTAGCATTTCTAATTACTAAAGTCACCATATTTCCTTAAAAAAATTGGAGAAAATTGTGAATAATAAATCTTTTATTCCTGTAAGTTTTTGTATGCAAATACTAGATTGGTAGCCACTCAGTCATTTATGTATTTGTTGATCTGTCTGTTTCAAATTTATTTTCCATTTACCTCCAGGAAGACTGGAGGTAGCAATTGAGTTAAACATTTTTATATCCTGTGTAAAGCAATTCACCATCTAAAAAGCTAGATTTCTTGTTTCTTAACTGTGTCATAATACATATGATGAAATATATTTTTGTATTTGTTTCCTATAAACTGCACGGTTTATTTTCTGGAAATGTATCACAGATATATTGAGCGGATACCAGCAACCATAATGGATGGCAATACCTTCTGTCTTTATCACTGAAATGGAGGGAAAATAAAGTCATCTCACACAAAATGCACAGTAAGAATAGCTATAATTGTCCATTCCATATTTGCTTGTTGCGAAAAGAAAGAGTGATTTTTATGTTTGCCTGAAAACACAAATTAGGACTTGCTTGTATATTTTGTCATCTCCAAGAGAGACTCAAAAAACGTGAGGCTCTTTTGCCACCGCAGTCCTCACACCGCACTTCTTTCTTTTGTCCTTTCCTGAGTTTCTAATTTCCTAGTCAAACCATGACCAGAAATAAAAGAGCTTTCACTGGGAAAGTGGCTCCTTGTATTTCACAAGTTAGAACCCAAAAGGGGCACACAGCTCCTGCAACAGCAGAAACTTTTTTGTGCCCTGGTAACTTAAACACTGATTTTTTTTTTAAATAGAATCACTCCAGATCATTAGCCCAGTAGGTGAATTAAACACTTAGGCTATTTTAGTAAAACTCATCTCAGCCTTTTTAAGATATTTGGAGAAGGAAGACGATGGTGGCCTTTGTGGGATCTGAGTCTTCAGCCACTAACCTGGCAGGACCTATGCTTTCTCTGGATCCC
This sequence comes from Octodon degus, assembly GCF_000260255.1. Classification (NCBI taxonomy): domain Eukaryota; kingdom Metazoa; phylum Chordata; class Mammalia; order Rodentia; family Octodontidae; genus Octodon; species Octodon degus. The sequence continues at coordinate 21,259,161 of NW_004524591.1, read as the reverse complement.
CCACTGACAGGGGATCTTCCTGACCACTGACCTTTCACATTTAAAATACTATTGCATGAATTCAACCTTTCTCTATCTTCCACAAACTATAAGGTTTAATAGCGATTAACACTAGACCACAGCACTTTCAAATTAACGATAGCCCTGCCAGTTCTAATTGGTATTCTAATTAGCCCAACCAATTCAACTAATTAAGAACATTAAACTTTTTTAACAAAGGCTATCTTGCTTTGTGTGTTGTAAAATGGAATTTAAGAGGTGTGGGAAGAGGTGGAGACTATGAGGGTAGAGGGAAGTACAAGCCTGAGGAACAGCTGCGGCTTGGGCCCTCTTGGAGAAGGAGCCCTACAGAAAGGGCCTAAGGGTGGCTGGTGCCCCATTTTCATGGGATGAAGTACCCAGCAGCACTTGATTTCCAGAAGGGCAGACAAATTAATTCAGAGATGCTTCCCTGTGGTCCCTGTGTCTGCTGAGACGTCCCAATGATCTGAAAGGCCGAGCCCGCCCTGTGCTGGTCCACAGTGCAGCTTTGTATGAAGTGTGTCCTGTGGCACAGTGAAGGAGAGTGGAGCTGCGTAACCCAATCTCCGTGCAATTTCAAAATGTGTTTAACTGAGGATTCCCTAGTCTCTAGAGAAGTCAATGCTCTGGTAAACTTGGCAATCAGACAGTCCTGCACAGGCCCCGTTTGCAGTGAAAACCCAAACTGTGGTGCCATCCGGGCACCTCCTTTTGTCTTTCACTTTCCATATGCAGTCTCTCAGGAGAGCCTGCGACTTCCTTCAAAATCTATCCCAGTCTGGCTACTTTGCTCACTTCCTAGTGGAATTCCTCATGGTCTGACTAATGGGGTAAAATTTAAAATATGATTACTCCCATAATGGTGCAGTTGGGGGTTCAGGATACACTATCTCAAATTATGGCATCTCAGCATGTAAAAGAACAGCCGAAGCAGGAAGTTAATTCTCATAGCAAAGGAGGCCCCAAGCCATTGCGTGAGAGATGTGTTTTTTGCACTAACAGAAAAGGGGCACCCTCATTTCTAAAGACAGGGTATGGCAGAAAAGAATCTGGACACACAGATTCACCCTAGTTCCTCTGCCTTAGTATACCCACTTTTACTGACAACTCTTCCTCAAACCTAATGCGAAAACAAACAGCTCCTCAGGCCAGCCAGATAGCTCAGCAGATTAAAACACTTGCTTAGGGAGCCAGAGAGATGGCTCAGTGGAATAAGTGCTTGCCTGGCAAGTGCAAGGACCTGAGTTCAATCCCTGGTTCCACCAAAAAAAGAGAATGTGAACATCTTTTGGGGCTGGGGAGATAGCTCAGTAGAATAAGCGCTTGCCTGGCAAGTGCAAGGGCCTGAGTTCAATCCCCAGTTCTGCAAAATAAATAAATAAATAAATAAATAAATAAATAAATAACACTTGCTTAGGCAGCTGCAAGGACACGGTTTGATCCCCAGGGTGCTGTGCCGGCCGGCTCCACCCACGGGGCACACTGAGGCAGAGATTAAGACTGGGTATGGTGGCACACGCCTGTAATCCCAGTGCTTGGGAGGTTGAAAAACAGGAAGGATCACTACAAGCCCAATCTGTGTAGTGAGACCCTGTAGACTCTGTACTAACTACATAAAAACAAAGAAATGAAAGCACAGCTTCTCCTTTCTTTGGATCTTCATTTCTGATTGCCACTTTTGAACTGGAGCCAGGTTCTTGGGTTCCAGAAATCACAGAAAGGAGATCAGACAGAGAAGGGACCTGGCCAGTCTCGGATGCTGTCGAGGATTTTATTTGGGACTTCAGCTCAGACAAGAAGGAAGACACAACTCTAAGAGCAAGCCAGTGTGGCAGCTCCTTAACGGAAGGAGGTAGCTAATACCGAAAATTGTCTGGCAAAATCTCCCCTCTAGGTTTTCCTTGCAAAATGGGGATCCAGCCTTGCAGAGACACTGCCGTGTTCGCAGTTCAGGTTGGCGGTCAGATGCAGGAGTCTCTTCAGTCAGCTGTGACTGCTAGGGAAGCAGGCTGACTCTCACTTGCATTTGCTTTACTAGGGTGTGCTTGTAGCTCTTGTAATTTTAAGTCCAGGGCTACACGTGAGTCCTGTGTCCCCATTTGTGTCCTTGTTTGGTGCAGCTATGGAAGCATAAAACAGGGATGATCCCTGTGGGACCCTTCCCCAGCGTTTTATTGTTTTATCCCCTTTTGGGTGGTCCCAACTGTCTCATCTCCCCCCACTTCCCATAAAACTTAGATTAAGCACATTTCTATGTTTAGCTGTTGGTAATCTGTGGTTTTGGTTTGGTTATGTCTGTTCTATTGGCCTCAGTGGTAATAAGCATGGCTATGAGAGAAGTCTTTTCCTTCTTTGTCCCCGGCAGCACTTGTGTGACCCCGGGATGAAAGCCTGCTTGAGTTAGGATCCCAGATCCTTAACCATCCCCACTTTCTCTTCTGTGGTCCTGTTTGTGTCATTGTTCTCCACTTTCAAAGTCTCCGGACAAAACCCCAGCTGGCTTGGGTCATGGCAGCGCCTGTTCCCAAGCAGCGCCAGCCTCGGAGCCGCAGCTGACCGCCTCGGTCAGTGCCTCGCAGCTCGCAGTATGGAGTCTCCAGCGTTGCTCCCCAGGCCTGCGGGATCAGCAGCTAGGCACCTCCCAGTGTCTCCTACCTTGTCTTCCTTGTTGCTGCAGCCAAGGTAGGAGAGCTTGAGAGGTGGGGGCCTGCCCTGAGCATAAGGCGAAAGAAAGCACGTTGGCTGGAGGTGTAGTCACCATTTATAATCACCGTTCAGCTGTTTACAGTCACCATTCACTCTCTAGAGAGAGATGTACATATAGACAGTAATT